>NC_073305.1:210542681-210852681 GCF_027595985.1 Sorex araneus | reverse complement strand
TTGGGTCATCTGGGAACTGCTGGGGAAAGTCCCCTATGTCCATTTTAGAATATGAGTGAGAGTTTCGACAGGGGTCACTCTGTGGCAGTGTTCAGAAGATTGGATGTGGTGCTGGAGACTGAACCCGGTTAGGTGCATGCAAGACAAGCTCTCTACCCACTGCACCATCTCTCTGGCCCCTACTTTTCTGAAACTATGGCTTTATTGAGATGTAACTCACACGTCATATAATTCACCCTTTTAAATACAACTCAGTGGTTTTTAGTGGTTATTAGTATTGACAGAGTTCTGAAGCCATTACCACCATCTGTTCTAGAATATTTTCATCACCCCAGCAAGAAATACAGAACCCGATAGAAGTGCTCCCCAAAATTCTCATGCTGGTCCTTTCCCACACCCATCAACCTTCCCACACTGATAGCCAGGCAACTGCTTGTCCATTTTTCATTCCCTAAGAATTAGCCATTTCGGGATATTTCATTTAGACGGTGATACAGTACATGGGTTGTTATACCTAACTTCTTTCACTGAGCGTGTTTCCAAGGTTTTCCCATGTCAAAGCCTGACTTGGACTTCATTTCTTTTTAGATCTGGTTGTTATTCCATTGTATGGATGTATCATATCTATTCAGTTCAGTAGCAGATGGACATTTATCCAAATAGACCATTTTCTCTCCCCCTACCCAGTGCTATTATAGATAATACTGTTAAAAATATTCACAGTTAAGTTCCTGTTTCAACACGTTTTCACTGACTTCAGGCATGTTCCTGGAAGTGGAATTTGCTGGGTTGTACATTAATCTACATGTAGCTTTTGGAGGGATTCTCAAGCTATTTTCCAAAGTGACTGTATGATCTCAGATTCCCCCCACATCCTCTTTAAACGTTATTATCTTTGGGAGAGTCATTCTGGCGGGCGCAAAGTGGAATCTCATTATGAGTTTGATTTGTATTTCCCTGATGCCTAATGAAGGTGGCATCTTACGCTTATTGGTCTTGTGTATATCTTCTAGGATAAACTGTCTAGTCAGATGTTTTGCCTGCTTTTTTTTTAATTACCAAAGTAAACATTATTTATTTCCAAGATTTTTTTAATTGAATGACTGTGAGATAGACTCCCCCTTTTTTTTAAAGCTGTACATGATTAAGTTTCAGTCACACAGTGTTCCAACACCTGTCCCTCCACCAGTGTACATTTCCCAGCACCAGTGTCCCCAGTTTCCCTCCCATCACCCCCTCCCCACCCCTAGCCTGCCTCTATGGCAGGCACCTCTCTCTGTCTCTCTCTCTGTCTCTCTGTCTCTCTCTGTCTCTCTCTGTCTCTCTCTGTCTCTCTCTGTCTCTCTCTGTCTCTCTGTCTCTCTGTCTCTCTCTCTCTCTCTCTCTCTCTCTCTCTCTCTCTCTCTTCCCTTTGGGCACTGTGGTTTGCAATACAGATCCTGAAATGTTGTGGTGGATAACCCTTTACTTACTTTCAACACTCAGTTCTTGTCCAACGTGATTATTTCCAACTATTATCATCATATTTGTTTGCAATTTTTTATTTTATTTTTTTTCTTTCTGGGTCACACCTGGCGATGCACAGGAGTTACTCCTGGCTCTGCACTCAGGAATTACTCCTGGCAGTGCTCAGGGGACCCTATGGGATGCTGGGAATTGAACCTGGGTCAGCCACATGCAAGGCAAATGCCCTACCCACTGTGCTATTGCTCCAGCTCCATCGTTTGCAAGCTTTTTAAATGGAATTAAATTTGCATTATTGAGTTGTGAGAGTTCTTTATTTTGTTTGTGGTCGTTCTTGCTCTTGTTATTGTTGATCTGGGGCCACACCTGCTCATTCTCAGGGCTTCTTCTGGCTCTGTGCTCAGTGGTCACTCCCAACAGGGCTTGTGTGAGCCGTTCACTCTGGGTTGAATCCTGGTCAGCTGCATGCACGGCAAGTGCTTTACTCCTGGACTATCTCTCTGGCCACAAGCGTTCCTTATATGTGCCAGTACAAGTTCCGTTTCAGAAATATGATTTGAAAAATCTATCTGCCATTCTAGGGGATTGTATCCCCCCTCGTGTGTCTCCCATTTTGGGGGTTATCTTTTAAGTTTTTTGATTTTTTTTTTTATTTTTGGGTCACACCCGGTGATGCACAGAAGTCACGCCTGGCTCTGCACTCAGGAGTTACTCCTGGTGGTGCTCAGGGGACCATATGGGATGCTGGGAATCGAACCTGGGTCAGCTTCGTGCAAGGTAAATGCCCCACCCGCTATGCTATCGCTCCAGCCCCATCTTTCAGTTTTTGAAAAGTGTTCTTAAGAGCCCAGAGACTTATTTTGATGATAAGTGAATTTTGTTCTTCTATTTGCTCCTGGTGTCAAATCACAAGAATTTGTAGGCTTTATAAAAAGGAATTTAGTTGGTTCCTTCCTCAGATTTTTGATCAGTGAAAGTTGATTTTTTGTAGATGGGATGAGTTTGAGCTTCATTCTCAGTTCTTGGGCATATAAACAAAACCCAGTTGCCCACCAGCTATTTGTTGCAAAGACTGTTCTTTCCTATATAGGTTGATTGCACCTCTTTGTTTCTTGGACCACATCTTCCTGTGCTCAGGAAGTACTCCTGGCTTGGTGCTCAGGGGGTAATATTTTCGGCATCCTTGTTCCATTGATTGCTACATGTTTTTGTTTGGTTTTGATTTTGGGTTTTGTCCTTATCCAGGGGTGCTGTAAACTTACTCCTAGCTCTGCACTCAGGGATCTCTCTTGGCAGTGCTCATGAGACCAGATAGGGTGCCAGGGATTAAATCTGAGTTGGCCGTGTGCAAGGCAAGCAGTTGACCTGCTGTGCTATCTCTCTGGCTCGCTATAACTGCTCCTATACTGTACATATCACACTGTACATGTTTCTAAATATGTTTGGAATAAGTTTTCTAATAAGTTTGGAAATCAGGAAATGTGTGTCCTCCAGTTTTGAACTTTTTTTTTTAATTTTTTTTTTTTTTTTTTTTGCTTTTTGGGTCATACCTGGCGATGCACAGGGGTTACTCCTGGCTCTGCACTCAGGAATCACCCCTGGCCGTGCTCAGGGGACCATATGGGATGCTGGGATTCGAACCCGGGTCAGCCGCGTGCAAGGCAAACGCCCTACCCGCTGTGCTATCGCTCCAGCCCCTCCAGTTTTGAACTTTTAAAAATGATATGTGTGTGTGTGTGTGTGCGTGTGTGTGTGTGTGTGTGTGGTTATTCTGGGTCACAAAATTTCCATATTGACAATAGCATCAGCCTTTCAATTTCTGCAGAGAGCAGTAGTCTTAATAGCGATTTCATTAAACTTGTTATCCATTTGGAGCCATCTTAACAATATTATCTTTCAATCCATATGTATGGGATGTTTTTTCATTTACTCAAATCTTTTAAAATTTCTTTAAATGTTTTGTAGTTTTAATACAGAAGCCTTGCATTTCTTCTATTTATTCCTGAGCATTTTGCTACTTTGGTCTTATTGCAAGTGGAATTTTAAAATTTTATTTTATTGCCAGACTGCTCATTATTAGCATATAAAAATGTGATTAACTTGGGAGCTAGGGAGATGACTTAAAGGGCTAGGGTGCATGCTTTCCATGTGGGAGGCCCAGGTTTGATCTGGTGAAGCCCAGCATCACCAATATTACCCCCAGCACCAAGCCAGGAGTACTTCATGAGCACAGAGAGGTCTGGTCCAAAAAACAAACAAGTATAATCAACATATATAGATCTTATCGCCTGCCCTCTTATTGAGCTCTTTCATTAGTTCCAGTACTTTATAATAATGTTTTCTGTTTTCTGCTGTTTTGAGAGGCCACACCCGGTGGTGCTGAGAAACGAGTTCTTGTTCCATGCTCAAGAGCGCCCCCTTATGGTGCTCAGGGACTATGCGGTTCCAGGGATTATCCCAGGGTTGGCAGGATGCAAGGTAAACACTTTCGTAACATATATTTTTTGGTTTTTTTGTTTGCTTGTTTGTTTGGGGGAATGCTTTGGGCTTTCTCCTGGCTCTGCACTCAGGAATTATTCCTGGCAGTGCTGGGGGGGGTGGGGGGAAGGGGGACCATATGGGACCATGTTGGGATTGAACTCGGGTCAGCAGTGTGCAAGGCAAATGCTTTACCAGCTGTAGTATCTATCTCTCCAGTTCCTCAGGATGTGTGTGTGTGTGTGTGTGTGTTTGTGTGTGTGTTCGTGTCCCCTCCAGGTTGCGGGGAGGGAATTCCATTTTTACTTCTAGGAGCAGCTTAGAGATTTCCCTTCTTTCCATGCTAGGGCACTGCTAGCTAGACTGCTAGAGGATATTGGAAGGCCGAAAAACTCTGACATGTGGCTTTAAATTGTCATCTGGCCTGCAAAACTCTCTCTCATTTATGCCTTTGCTTACCCAGAGAGGGAAAACCCTAAATCACAATCATAAAAATGTTTGTGCTCTCCCTCATTTCTGAGAGAAAAGCGACTGAGGGGGATGAGGCCCTAAACAAAGTAGAGAAAGACAAATGCTTCTCCGTGAAGAAAGGGGGTCAATAAAGTTATTCAGTTAATATCCCTCTCCCCCATCTGACTACACGCCACAGAAAGGCAGGGAGCACGTTAGTTTTGCTCCACGCTAAATCGAACTCCACGCTGTCTAGCCGACTACCGCTGACACACAGTGGACACTCAAGAAATATTGGGTGAACGTCTGAGCAAATCTCCAGCAGGAGGATAAGCCGGTGAGTGGATTCTACGGAGGAAGTGTAGGGCTTTGGCTGTGCCAGTGGCTCCCTGTTTTGACCCCAGGACCGTGGAGTTGGCTGCACGTCACTGCTGCCCAATGGCAAGGGGTCAAGCCATAGTAAGTTCCCCTCCTGACACAGACTTAGAGCCTGCACGCACCTGAGTTGAGAGCAAGCAAAGGAGTGTGTCACATGATAATCGTAAACCAATGCATGCTGCAATCCAAGGGGTCTGGGACTAGTGGCATTTGAGGGTGTTGCTGGAGCCCAAGGACCTGGTCAGAGTCAGGGGGACGCAGAGAAGAAAGGACGAAAGATCCACCAGGAACGAGGGAAAGATGTTCCTTCTTCTGGTTCTACTCCTCCCGGCCCTTTCCCCAAATATATGCGCCGAACGAAGCACACATCTCTCAGGGTGTGAGCACTGAGAGACAGAGTCACGAGGTGGAACCAACATCGCCTCTGCTTTCTCTCGAAGCCTTGTCTGTGCTGCAGACTCGAGTTGAACTTGGAGCTAGGGTTGAATCCAGTTGGATGTGGAGCCAGGATTGAATCCAGGTTGGCTGAGTGCAAGGCAGGTGCCTTCACTTCTGTACTATCTCTTCAGCCCCGGAATTATCATCATCATCATTATTATTTTTTTAATAAGAGAAGAACTTGTAAGATTAGGAGGAGGTGGTTGACCTCAGGCCCTGCTGGGTCCAGCATGGGGTGGTAAAAGAATTTACGAGGAGGAAGCAAATCTTTCCTATGATTCTCAAGAACCCACGAGCCCAGGGATCAATACACCTTTTTTGCATTAACATAGGTAGCGTGGACCCCCTTTGAAAGAGGATAAAACTGAGGTTCAGAGGAGCTTCAGGAGGCTGTGCAGCTCATAAGTGATGAGACTGGGTGATGGGAATTCAAAACTGTCCCCACCAACGCTTCCTGCCATGAGAGTGTTTGATGAGCTCCGCTCAGAGAGGGCTGAATGGGGAGTGTCTATTTCGGAAGCCCGTGACTGAAGCTGACTAGGGACCCCAAGCACTGTTAAAGATGAGTTTCTAAAGGCAAAAGTCACATCCTAGCCAGACAGTGGACACAATGGATGCAGGAGCAAAGCGAGTTAACAGGAGCAAAAAACCAGCTTGTTAATTGTGAAACTGGCTTAGGGTCACGGGGAGCTGTTGGCTTTCAGTTAGGGGGCGCAGACAAAATTGGGGTGGTGGTGATCCCGGCAGCTGAGCTGTCCTTGCGAATGGGTCACACCTGCCCCGTGGAACAGTGAAGCCGGAGAGATTTTAGACTGAGGGACAGAGGCAGTCAAGTGTGGAAATGGGAGGTTATTGGGGGGCAATCCCTGGCGAGGCTGGGGTAGAGCCGCCCCTGGGGAGAGACTAAGTGGGATTTTAAGTTGTTGGGGGGTGGGGAGGGAACAGAGACCAGTGGGCCTGGCGGGCCTGCTCTGGCCTTCTGTTATCTAGGGGCTGGATCTGAGGCACCCTGGCACCTGGCCTGGGGGTCTCCTATGCTAGACGGGTCATTAGTCCTTCTTCCCCACCAGGGACAGGGTGATCTTTGATTCTGGGAATGTCACTATTGCATCAGCCCCTCGCCATTTGGTCCAGGCAGACCGTACAGAGCTGAGGTCCCTTCCCGCTCCAGGCTGACAGGGAATAAAGATGGAGTCCCTGATGTCAGCCCCCCCCCCCAGCTCATTTCTCTCCATTTCCTGGGGGAAAGGCATGAGCTGGGTCCCTGATTTGTGCACTTGAGATCCTCCGGGCTCCTCAGTGCCACGGCGGTGATGCATCAAGTGTGGGTCCAGGGCTTGCTGGACTTCCGAGGTCAAAGAGCAGAAGGAGCCTTGTGTCAGCTGGTCCAGGGCTCTCGCCCACCCCCACAGCCGTTGGTTTCTGGCGGAGAAGCAGCAGCCTGGACTGAGGATCTGGGAGACCCCGCCCCTCATTCCTCCCACCCCAGGCTCGGTTGCTGAGGTTTCCAGTGCTGCCGGGAGCGAGTGACGCAGCCTGGGGAACAATTCCCCACTCTCCAAGGTTGTCCTCCCCAAACTCACCCCTGAAACTCTGGGAACCCCCAAAGCAGCAGAAGAGGGGCCAGCAGCTCTCCTGGATGGTTTCATTAGACGAGTCTCGCCTGCTGATGGCTGGAGAAACAGAGGCGGCCTCAAAAGGACTAAGCTGAAATGGCTAATAAACATAAGAAGAGAGACTCCGTTTTTTTGCTCTTAAAGAAATGCAAATCAAAACAAGGCATCATTTTCACCTCACAGATGGGAGATGTTGAAGATGAAAACTCTGAGGATGAGAACAACCAGTGGAAACCAGACAGCTGTGGGGGCAAGAGGGCACTCGGTCTTTTAGTTTCTGGGGTGGGAATGCAAATTCCCGCCTTTCTAAGAGGCTCACGTGGCTGGGCTGTGAGCATCTGCATAAGCACATTTTTTATTCAAACACCATGCGGTTTTGGTGGCTTGGGGAGGTCCCACTTGACCGTGCTCAGGGCTTTCTGCTGGCTCTGTGCTGGGGTGAAGGGATCACTCCGGCAGGGTGATCCTGGGAGGACCCTTCGAATTGGGTCATTCACGTGCAAGGTAAGTGCCTTACCCCAGGGCTAGCTCTGCTCTGTTTAGGAACGTATCCCACAGAAATGCGTGTCACCGTGAAGCTGGAGGCGAAAGGAGGCCCAGTGCAGATGTTTTGTTGTCATGAGGAAATACTGGACCCATTCAGGGGTCCACCAAGGGGCGTGGACAATGAAACAATTTCCGGCTCTCATGAGGTGTACTTTTGGCATGCTCATCTTCTCAAACGCCAATGCGTGTTAGAAGCTTCCGGCGGGCCGGCTCCACCAGACCGCAGGGCCTCATCTCCAGTTTCTGACTTAGTCCGTTCTGGGCTGGGGGGCCGGGGATGTGCCTTTCTCATGTCCAGTGAGCTGGCCCCTGGACCACCCTTTGACAGCCACTGCTATGGGGCGCAGCGAAGCAGGAGGGTTAGGGATAGAGGACTGGGTGAGGCACAGGAAGCGCCTCTCGGACTTTCCCTCTGCTGGCCAGGAGCACTGACTTGTTCCCTGGGAGCCTGGGCCAGGGAGGTGCAGCCTGGCCCCTTGGCTAACGGCCACCTGCGGATGCTGTGGGAAAGACGGAGCATCTCGTGCACCAGCTTTGCGAGAGTGGTCCAGGGCCAGGAGGAGGAGGAGGGGAAAGGTCAGCTGAGGGCCTTGTGCCAGCTGTGTTTGCCAGCGCTTCTGTGCTGCCCTGGATAGCTGGTGTTCTGGTTTCAAGGCCAATGCCAGAGGCTGGGGGAGAGCAGAGCCCTGGTTGCCGGGGACCAAGCCTTGCACATGCATTCACAGGTGGCGAGTCTCTGCCAGGCAGAGAACAGCGATTCCTGTCTCCATCCCCAGCGGCACCGGCCCATCCCCCCAAGCCAGGACATCTCGTCTCTTAAACATTCCCGGGTGTGTTCTGTGACTTAACCTTAGGACCCTCCCACCCCACCAGGCGCCCAGGGATGTTCTGCCTTCCTGTCCAGGACAGCAGGTGTGTGGCGCAATGAAGAATAAAAAAAAGGGATGGGGGAGGCTTTGCTAGAATTGTCCCTGGCGTCAGGGCGAGTCCTTAAGGGGAGGAAAGAACTAAGAAACCCGCACAACCACACAGTTCCTCCCCGCCAGGCCGGGCTGGCTGCCTGTTCGTTCTCTGCTTCCCCTGCCACCATCTCTTGCTCTCGCTGCCTGTCCAGGCTTGTCCGTCCACGAAAGGGCCACGCCTTCTCCTGCATGCTGCAGGCATCGCCCGGAAGGGGGCATTCTGGTACCTGCTCACTCCCCATGGTCGTATTCTCCACCCACCGGGCCGCTTGCTTCGTTCTGGACTCAACGCTGCTGGCTCTGAGTTGGCATTCCTTCTCCCCTTTGTCCTTCTTCTTCCTCCTTTTAGGTTATACCAACTTGACTCTTCTCAAAAACTTGTGGTTCTCTGCTTAAGCCATACTGCCTGAGTCCCCAGAGGTAAACGTCACTCTTCGTGCTCCTTGGTGGCCTGTCCCAAGCCAGCAGAGGCCAACGGACTGAGCAGAGGAAACGTTGGTGGATTTTTCTGCCAAAGGAATTCCCACCCTGAATCTGGAGAAGGGAATCAAATGAATCATGAATCACAAAATCCCATTGATCGTCAATTTCTCGAGCGGGCTCAGCAACCTCTCCATTCATCCTATCCCTGAGATTTTAGAAGCTTCTCTCCACTTGGCCTTCTCAACGATGCCGCATTGGAAGCTGTTTCAGGGTCAGGGGAATGAGACCCAGCTTGTTACTGGCTTTAGCATATGAATACACCATGGGAAGCTTGCAAGGAACTCTCAGTAGCTTGCTAGTTTCTCCCAGAGGGAGAAGTAGGTTATAAGATATCGCGGCAACGTGCTTCTGGGAGCTTGCTTTTAAGTCTCTGGATGTTGGCCGTTGATGGGATTACACACACCTGGGTTCCTCTGCCCATACCTTCATGCGTGAAGCTTGTCCAAACGTGTGGAGAGGGGCCTTGAGCATGGATGTGGCTAGATTCCGGTGGTCTTTGGCCGCCGGGAGTTCTGCTCAGGGCGGGGAGGGAAGCTGGAGCCCATCCCCTCCAAGGGGCCCCGGGGAAGACAGCCAGGTGTGTGGGCAAGAGACTCTCTCTGAAATAATAATAATTCGGAAACTCCTGCAGCGAAGGCCTGGGTCATATGTCGTCTAAACACCAAGTCAGTTGTGACTGCCCGTGAGCCATGAGCTTAACTGAAGGGTCCCAGGTGTGGACTAGGGGACGAGACCGTGGGATGACAAGTTGGCTCATGGTGTCTTTGCTGTCCATGGTTCTGACCCAACTGCCTTTGCCCCAGGAGGAAATCAAGGGGGTTACAAAAAGAAAATGAAACCTCCTGGCCAGTAAGTTAAATCCCCTGAGATTATCTCATAGGTCCTGGGGCCCATAGACAGAGAAAGAAAATAACATCTTAGCCCCGCCATGTACTTTCAGCTTTAACGTGGCGGGGAGGCCTTATAGGCACCAAGCTGTCATTAATGGTATCGCCCATCATGGTACCTTCGTAAAAAGAGGGGGGAGAAATAAAATAACCAGCCACGGGTGTGATATGTATCTATTTGATTTGGGGCCACACCAGGTGAGGCTGAGGGTGGTCTCTCCTAGCCCTGCACTCAGGGATGCAACTCTATAAACAGTGCTCGAGGGTTCATGGAACACTGAAACTTGAACCCAGCGCTCCTACCTGCCAAGGACGTGCTCCAGCCCTCCTTCGAATAATCTCCCAGGCCTCAAGTCTCTTCATTTTGCTGACGGGGAAGTAGAGGCACGCAGAAGCTTCTCAGACCTCGTGCAAGGCAAGTCACCCTCCAAACAGCAGAGCTCAGTCTCTGAACTGGAGCTGATGACATTAGACATTAGACGGATGACGCAAAGGCTCGTGCCCACGCCCCCTTCTTGGGTTCGGCAACTACCCAAGAGCCGCTGGCATTAGAGCAGATCACCAGGGAGCCCTTTTTCTGCTTCTTCTTTTTCTTCTTTTTTTTAATCCCTGGGATGTTTTGAATTCCAAATCTCTTGAGAGTCTGAAACCATTTCGGAAGTCCATGGTGCCTTCAGAAAAAACACACACCGCATCCACACAAATGAACAAGCTTCATTTACTTTCTCATTTATGGGCAGAGGATGTGCATATGAGCAAGACATTCAAATTAAGATGGACTGTTTTATTTTAATTGACCTTTGATTCCCGGGCGCGTGCTCCCTCCCTCCTGGGCCTCTCTCTGCCCAGTTCATCCCTTGCTGTGCCTGGTGATTCATCGGGCCTGAGGCTCAGCAACTGTAATTGGTTTGTAACTTCCTGGAATGTCAAAGCTGAGATGGAAATTTTACGTATCACTCCACCAATTCCATCTTGGCTTTAATAATAAGTTGGCAGGAGGGAAGGCAGATTTACAGCGGGAGAGAAATGTAATCAAATTTGGAGGTGCAATGCAATAAGTACAAATGCTAGTTTTCATTTGGAAGCTTCTTAGATAAATGGGATCTTCCCTGGGTTCCTAGCCCAATCTGTTGTTCCTGCTTAGGGGGCCTGGGGGGGGGGCAAGGGACTAATCACCCTCAAAGAGAGAGTTGGTTCTTAGAGAGCTTCCCCTACTGAAGGGGGGGCTCAGAAGTATTGCGGGGGGGGCATGAGGAGTCAGCTGGGGAGATGGGGCTTAACTGGGGTCTCTGATAAACTGAATCCTGGAGAGGCTGAATCCTGGAGCTAAGAGCGTGTCGAGCACTGTATTAAGTGCTTTGCATGTCTTATCTATTTGAGTTTTCCCGGCAACTCTGAGCCGTTATTTTCCCCATCCCTGAGGGGAGTCAGGTGGGGCTTTCTGAGGAAATTCTCAGTGGTGGTTGAAGGAAGTGTGGCTTGACTCTGGAGCTCCTACTTCCGCTCCGCTCGCGCCGGGAACAGTGATTGTCCTTAAGATTGATCTCGTGTGGGGCAGGGAAGGTCCCAGGATACCAGTGTCTACAGCGTTAGCTAGCCGGGCCGGGCAGATGGACAAGATTCCCTCTCCACGTGGGTCAGGACGGTCCCCCAAGTCACACCTGTGTTTCCCTGCAACAGGGGCACCTGTGAGTGGCCGTCATCTGCATGTGGAGAGGGAGATGTTCACACAGGCTTCTCGAGGGGCTTGTTTGGGGGCCACACCCACAAGTGCTCAGGGGTTACTCCTGGCTCCGTGCTCAGGAATCACTCCTGGAGGTGCTCGGGGGACCCGGTGGGATGCTGGGAATCAAATCCTGGTTGACTGGGTGTAAGACCAGTGTCTTAACCCACCCTACTATCGTTCCGGCCCCAGGGTACTTCTGACACTTAGGAATGAGATACTCACTTTGGGGACACGCAGCTTGAGGAGCATGTGGGTTACTTGTGACCCCGGGAGGCCTCACAGAGCTGACCCCATTCCTGACACTGCTTTCCAGCTCCCCCAGTGCCACTCAGTCACGAAGCCATTGGCGAACTCAATCCGGCACAGGGCAGGGGGTGGGGTCACGGGGAACCTACCCTGGGAAGTCTGTGTCCCTCTGAGGTGGGGCCATCCCATCATGACTTATCAGGGTCTCGGGGGGAGAGTTTTTTTAAAAATTTTTTTTAAAAAATTTTATAAAGTAGCACTGTAGCACTGTTGTCCCGTTGCTCATCGATTTGCTCGAGTGGGCACCAGTAATGTCTCCATTGTGAGACTCGTTACTGTTTTTGGCATATCGAATATACCACAGGAAGCTTGCCAGGCTCTGTCGTGCGAGCGGGATACTCTCAGTAGCTTGCTGGCTCTCCGAGAGGGGCGGAGGAATCGAACCCGGGTCGGCCACGTGCAAGGCAAACACCCTACCCGCTGTGCTATCGCTCCAGTCCATTTTATAAAGTAGTTCATAATATTTGATTACATTTAGTATTCAATCACCAATCCCACCATCACACCTTCCCACCACCATATTTTGGATGTTGCTGGGGAGATTTTTACCAAGGTTCTGGCAGTGGGCACGGGCAGCAATGGCTAATCAACGTGACTTTGACCCCCTAATAATGGCTCAGGTTGGGGTTGGGGTGACTTCTTCCCTCTGTCACTAGGTGAGGAGCTCAGGTCCGTATACACCTTGGTGAGCTTGGAAATGGGCGGGCACCGAGAGGCCCGTGAGGGGTCCTGGATAGTGACTTCACCGCCCTCTTACTGACCTTACCCCGGGGGGGGGTGACCTTGCTCCCCTCTCCAGAATACCCTCAAGGCCCTGTTAGGTCCCAGGTGGTCTTCAAATACTTTTTTTTTTCTTTTTGGGTCATACCTGGCGATGCTCAGGGGTTACCTCTGGCTCTACACTCAGGAACCACTTCTGGCAGTGCTTGGGGAACCCTATGGGATGCCGGGGACTGAACCCGGGTCGGCTGCATGCAAGGCAAATGCCCTCCCTGCTGAACTATTGCTCCAGCCCTTCAAATACATTTTCCTTGACTCGTATGACTGCAGGATGGGGAGTGAGATGGGGTGCTCGGGGGTTTGAGCCCAGTTGGATCTAGGCAAGGCACATACCTGTCTCCCGTACATTTCCTTTGAATTTTAGGTTTGGGGGCCACACATGGGGGCACTCAGGGATTACTCCTGGCTCTGCACTCAGGAGCCACTCCTGGCAAGCTTGGGGTTTCATATGGGCTACTGGGGGTTGAACCCAGGTTGGCCGTGTGCAAGACAAGTGCCATAACTGCTGCTCCACCTCTCTGAACCCCATCTCCTGTAAAGTTCTCTGGCCCTAGGAGTTTTGTTTTTATTTTAAAAATGATCATTATTTATTTTTGTCTGTTGGGTCACACCTTGTAATGCTCAAGACTTACTCCTGGCTTTGCACTCAGGAGTCACGGGGGCCAGGAGGCAAATGGGGTGCTGGGGAGTGAACCTGGGTTGGCTGCATGCAGGGCAAGTGCCCTACTCGCTGTGCCAACTCTGCAGCCCTTAGTTTTATTTTGGGGCCACAGTGGGTATTCATGAGGTACCAGGGACAGAACCCGGGACTTATTGCAATTGCAAAGCGTGCATCCCAGCCCTTTGAGCTACCTCCTAGGCTTGCTAGGATTTTTTTTTTGCATTTTTTTGGGGTCACACCAGTGATGCACAGGGGTTACTCCTGGCTTTGCACTCAGGAATTACTCCTGGCAGTGCTCAGGGGACTATGGGATGCTGGGAATCGAACCCAAGTTGGTCGCATGCAAGGCAAACGCTCTCCCCGCTGTACTATCACCCCAGTCCCAGGTTTTTATTATTTATTTAATCTATGTTTGCTTTTGGGCCACACCTGGCAGGGCTCAGGCTGACTCTTGGTTCTGTGCTCAGGCTCGCTTTTCAGTGCTCTGAAGATGATATGGAATGGCTGGGACTGGGCCCTGGTGGCCCCAGGCAAGGCAAGTGCCCTGTCCACTGCTGCTGTGCTATCTATCACTCCAGCCCGGGACACAGGCGTCTACTATGTCATGTGCTCATTGCCCCCCCTGCCCCCCGCCCCCCTCCGATCCCTCACCTCCACCCCATCCACGTCCTGGAGGTTGTCCACCTGGAACTAACCCTCTTGAGCCGTGAGACGAGCATTTCTGTGGCGTTCGTGGCCTGGCTTTGCTCTCAGCCCAGGGGGCCTGGGGACATGCATGTCCCTGGACCAGACTCAGCCTGGGAAGGTGACTCGAGGAAAGACAGAGATTGATGAAAGCCTTCGGAACAGGCCCGGGATCTCAGAGATGAGATGAAGCAAATCTACAGGCACCGGATTGGTTTTTTTCAGGAGGTGACTCTGTGTACAGATGGGCGCTGGCGGGACGGGAGACAGCCCTATCGCAGGGCGGGTTTGGAGGCTTGGAACGCTGGCGTCCCCGAGGTACCAGCACTATTAATTCAAGATAAAGCTCACACAGAAGCAAGGAACTCGAAGGGCACGTGCTGACGCTGTTTCCTTCTGGATGTGCTTCTCGGCCGAGGTTGGATGAGCTGCTGAGATGCAAACAGGCTGGGGCTTGTCACCGCTGAGCTGCCGGCCCGCCGGAGACCCCCCCGGGGCCTCGCCTCGTGGCTCATCTGGTCCTGTTAACCTTCATTCACTCACTCGTTCTTGCATGCACACACGCGACGAGTGTTTATGGAGCTTGGCACCGCATTACTCGAAGACAAACATCGTTGCCTCCGCGGGCTTGTGCTCTGTGCTGGGGGGACCGTCGGAAACAAAGGCAATCTGGAAAACAAATGGTGTGTTTCGAGGGGAAGGAGCTCGGGAGAGAAATACAGCAGCAGGGAGGGATCGATGCCCTGGAGGGTAGAGGGGGGCCGATCACGGAAGACTTCTCAGAATCGAAGGTTAAAGAAAAGCCCAGAAAGAGCGGCTCAGCCTGAGAGCACCGTGGGTAGAGCACTTGCTTGGCTTGTGACTGTAGTGGCTCCATCCCTGGAACAAATCCCGCCTATGGTAAACCCTGAGCACCGACAGGGGTCGCTGCTGTGCGGAATCAGGAATAGCCCCGGTGCACAGTGGGGTGGCCCTGTGAGAGGGGGAGGGAGGGAGAGAGGGAGGAGGGACAGAGAGAGAGAGGGAGAGAGGTGGGAGAGAGAGAGGGAGAGAGAGGGAGAGAGAGGGAGAGAAAAGGAGAGAGAAAGGGAGGGAGAGAACAGGAAAGATAGGGAAAGAGGGAGGGAGGGAGGGACAGAAGGAGGGAGAGTGGGAGAGAAGGAGGGAAAGGAAGAGTGGGAGAGAAGGAGGGAGAGGGACAGAGGGAGGTGGGAGAGAGAGGGAGAGGGAGAGAGGAAGAGAAAAGGAGAGAGAAGAAGAAAGGAAGAGAGAAGGTGAGAGAGGGAGAGAGGGAGAGAGAAGGGGAGAGAGGAAGGAGGGATAGAGGAATAGAGGAGAGAATAGGAGAGAGAGGGAGAGAGGGAGAGAAGGAGAGAAGGAGAGAGATGGAGAGAGGGAGTGAGAGGGAGAGAGGGGGAGGGAGCGAGAGAGGAAGAGAAAGAGAGGGAGGGATAGAGAAGGAAAGAGAAGAACAATTTAGGAAGAGGCGAGCCAATGAGTGTGATTACTAGAGGGTGCTGCAGGGGACAGAATGTTCCTGACTGTGCCGGAGCACCTGAGACCCCCACTAGGAGACCCTGAATGCTAAGCCTGGCCCTGGCTCCCATATCACTAGGTAGGCAGCCACGTTTGAACCCTACCCCAGTGGCACCTTTCTCTGTCGGATCAGGCCACATGTCCAGGGAGGCGCCGAAGGCCAGAGGCCAGCAGCAAACATGACACAGAAAGTTCAAATCTTCTAGGGGCAGGGCAGGAAGTCAGGGGTGGGGGTCCCAGGGCGCTCTCCTCTCCGGCTTGCTCTCAGCCACTCTCCTTGTGCCTCTGTCCCCACTTTCTAGATCTGAGCATCCCAGGCTCCTTCCGGGGTGCCCGCTGTCTCTCTCTTAATATTTTTTTTTAAATTGTAGCATCATGATTAACAGTTACTTCAGGCATTCAGTGTCCCCACACCAATCCCCCCACCAGTGTAAACCTCCCTCCACCGATGTCCCCAGTTTCCCACCCACCACCCCAGCCTGTCACCTTGCAGGCACAAATCAATTCACTTCATAGTGTTTGTTACGACACCAAGGCAAACGGAATTATCCAAACTTAGGTCAATCGGAGTCAATTCGGGATCCTTGTTCCATCTCACAATGACGTGCTTGGTGCTAGCTGAGCCTTCCGCACGCAGCCGACGTGGGTTCGATCCCCGGCACGCCTATATCCCCCCAAGCACAGCCAGAGAAGTGATCCCTGAGTGCGGAGCCAGGAGTCAGCCCTGAGCACAGCAGGGGGTGACCCCCAAACCAAAAATAATAATAAACTCCCACATAAACTCGGATTCGATACTTCAGCAGAGCCAGACCTGCGTGCAAGATGGGCGCCCTACCTGCTAGACTCTCCAGTCCTGAGATTTGTTTAAAGGATAGTTCAGGTAACGTGGTTACATCCTGGTTTCCTTTCATGGTTTTGAGGTACCAAGTTACGACCCCTTCACCACCACCACGACTGGCCGAGGCCCTGGCCCACTGTCCTTAAGTCTCTTCTCTCTGCTTCTTCCTTTCCCCTTCCCCCCTCTTATTGGTAACCTCACTTTGGCAATCAAGAGTCAAGGGTTTGTTAGCACTTGGTGCTGTCTGACCCTCATTCTGCTTCTCTCTCTACCGGTACTTGGCCTTGTCCCTTTGACTTATTTCACTCAACACCACACACTCCGAGTTCCATCCTCGCTGCAGCAAAGGGTCAGATTTCAGTTTTAAAAATTATTTTTAAATTTTATTTTATTTTTTATATTAATGCCATTTATTATTATTCAAATGATGACTAGACACATAATGTAAAAATGTACATAACTTATAACAGTCCCTGTCTGGTTGACTTTAAAATAATATTTCTAGACAGCGTTCACTCAGCTGGACAATGAACTTTGCCCCATCTGTGGTACATTGCAATGGTATGTATTTTCATAATATCCCGTTTTAAGTAAATGGCATATTTATAGTTTAATACTCCCTTTTAAAAGGATTTCATCTTTCTTTGCAATGTGGAGGACCCATTAGGTGTATGTAACGCAATTCCCCTCTCCCCTCTCTTCCAACAGGAATGTGAAAGAAAGTTTTGTCACTTCCTTTAAAGGAGATTCATCACCCCCACCTCCCTCCCTGGGCCTGGGTTTGATCCCTGGCACTGTGAAAGGATCCTCAAAAACATGTGGTCCCGATTGTCCTCAGACTTGACCCTGATCACTCACACCAAGCAAACTTACTAGATGCCTTTGTATGTCTCTGGTTGTTCTACTTCTCCTCTAGCTGCTGCTAATCCACCCTGTTGGGATGTCCCTGGGATACGCATGGGAGCAAGTGATGCTGGGAATCGAACCTGGATCTCCCAATGCAAAGCATGTCAGACCTCTGTGCGCTCTCTCTCTCTCTCTCTCTCTCTCTCTCTCTCTCTCTCTCTCTCTCTCTCTGGTCCTTCCTATTTATTCTTATTTATTTTTGGTGATTTTAACATTCACACTGGGCTGGAGTGATAGCACAGTGGGTAGGGCCTTGCATGCGGCCGATCCAGGTTCAATTCTTCCGCCCCTCTCGGAGAGCCCGGCAAGCTACTGAGAGTATCCTGCCCGCACGGCAGAGCCTGGCAAGCTACCCGTGGCGTATTTGATATGCCAAATCAAGTAAAAACAAGTCTCACAATGGAGACGTTACTAGTGCCCTCCTGAGCACTCGAGCAAATTGATGAACAACAGGACGACAGTGCTACAGACAGAGCTACAGTCTAACCTTCACACAGGCAATTCGTTCACCCCATTGACGTCTTGGTTCCTTGACTTTTCATGCAACCTGGATCTTTTCCCCCATTCCCCCTCATGTTTTACCACTGACAAAAGGCTGTAAAATGTAGATTTTAAGTTTCCCACTCAGACATTTCCTCTGCTACTCTAGTACTTCTTCTCTAAGCATGGTTTCAACTCAGGGATACCAGTGGTTGAAATCAGTCCAAAAGAATATAAGGCAATGGAAATTTAACACAACCCACCTACGTTGTTTACATTTTCCTGGTAGCCCCAAGAAGAAATGTAAACAATTTAAAATCAAAATCATAGCTATTATTGTACTCCGTAGAGCTAAAATAATATTGTGTTCAATGTTGTAGACCGATATTCTTCCCTGTTCTTCAATCTCTTACACATATAGCCCAGTGCCTGTCCTGCAGACTGGCCCGTGGACCATGTTTATCACCATGGTGGTAGACCATTTGTTTTCAACCTGCCTATACCTGTGGACCAGCACTGCCCATGAATTAGTGGTTGAAGACCACTGTTGTAAACAATATGAGAATGATGAATGAACTATTTCATTTTCTTTCATTTTTCATGGTGCCTTTGAAATTCTTAATGCATCTTAATTCACACCAGCTGCATTTCAAGGGCTCAGCAGCTGAGTGTGGCCAGTGGCTACCATCTTGGACAGAGCAGCTGTCCTAGTCCATTTAAAAAAATTTTTTCTTTTGAGATTTATTTATGAGTCTCTGGAACAAGGCCAGCAGGTGAGCTTACCTGGTGGCGGCAGTGAGAGTTTATGTGGCTGCTGGGGCTTCCAGAAGTACAGGGATGTCGGGGGAGGTTGTCCATCCCCACTATGAGGCCTGGGGTTTTCAGCAAAACGAACGAACAAACAAAGAAACAAAACCCCAAGCCCATGCACCTGAAAGTTTTGGCATATTAGGGTCTCTGTAGTCCATATTTTTAACCCCCCGCTCTGGTATGGCCTCCTGCTCCTTGTCGTCCAATACAGATTTCACTTTTCTCATCACCTCCTTTCAAACAGCTTCTCCTACCCTTCATCGAGAAAACACGCATTGTTGGTTAACTAAACAACCAGTCTGTCTTCATGCAGCCAAGCACACACCTAGGCAACCTTGCTTTTGACCCCTCCCCACCCCTGTATCCTTTTCCCAACAGACACCATGTTTTATTACATCCCAGGGGCACCCGGGACTCCCCATCCTGTCCTATGTAGTGATGGTGTCGTCCGTCAGCTCAGAACCTGAGTGTGTGTTCATTCCTTCTTCGCTTCTAACTTACCAGCAAGAGGGATCTGACCTATGGGGCTGGAGCGATAGCACAGCAGGTAGGGCGTTTGCCTTGCACGCGGCTGACCCGGGTTCGAATCCCAGCATCCCATATGGTCCCCTGAGCACGACCAGGGGTGATTCCTGAGTGCAGAGCCAGGAGTAACCCCTGTGTATCGCCAGGTGTGACCCAAAAAGCAAAAAAAAAAAAAAAAAAGAAAAAAGAAAAAGAGGGATCTGACCTAGGTCCCCTCCCCTTCCCGTCGAGTCTGTCACTACCAGCTTGGGTCCAGTCACCGGCTTCTCTTTCATGCACTTTGTTGATGGGTCCTCTAATGGGTCCTCCTTGCTTCCGTTCTACCACCTCAAAAATCTATTTTCTCCGTGGCCAGAGAAGCCTTTCAAAAACCTCCGTCCGAGCATGTTGCTCCTCTCTCTTTTTTTTTTTTTACAACTCACCGTTTCCATGGCTACCAAGGTTCCTACAAGATGGACCCTGCATACTTCTTTGCTGTAATTTCTTCTCTCTACTCCCCATGTGATAGTTCTATTGGCTTTGGTCTGGTTTCTGGAACGCAAATGTTTTTCATTGGCATCTCCCTTCTGCACGGCTATTCCCTCTGCCTCAGGAGATTCCCCCCCCCCCCCCCCCCCGTGTTTCTCACGACTGGCTCCTTCTTTGGGAGCCATTCATGAGAAACGCGAGATGCTCTCCTGGTGCTCAGAGACACTTTTCTTTAAAAGCCCAGGCAGGGTCCTGCTCCCCAGTGGGTCACTGTCATCCCATTGCTCATCGATTTGTTCGAGCGGGCACCAGTAACGTCTCTCATTGTGAGACTTATTGTTACTGTTTTTGGCATATCGAATACACCACGGGTAGCTTGCGAGGCTTTGCCATGTGGGCGTGATACTCTCAGTAGCTTGCCGGGCTCTCGAAGAGGGGCGGAGGAATCGAACCCAGGTCGGCCGCGTGAAAGGCGAACGCCCTACCGCGGTGCTAGGTCTGTTAATTTCCCTCTGGATCCTGCTTCTCTGCAATCACCTGGTTTACTTCCTCGCTTCCTTCTTTATCACGTCAGGACCCATGAAGTTCTACAAGGGTACAGATATTGTGCAGCCAGGGTTCTCTGAGCCTAGTACAGTACACTGAAGAGTCATTGAATGAATGAAAGCAGGAACTGGCGGTTCCAGGGTTTCACGCCCCCATTCACTATATAGTGAAATGCAGACTCACAAGATCACCCTCAACGGCCTCAGCCAGATCACGAACCTCTGATGTGGGTCACAGAGATGGACACAATGCCCCTCCCCTCATCCCGACGGAGAACATGTCTGTGAAGACTTTTGGGTGCTTAAGTCTTTCAAATGTGGTGAAACAGCAAGTCTAACCCGACTGCAATCCTAACTGGCTGGGTGTGACACAACGCATAAGCCCAGTGGGGTGGTTCTGGGGATGTGGACGCTTAGGGGTGACTTCAGTTTGAGAAGCCTGGCTAGCAAGGTTCCTGGGACAGGCTGGACAGAGAGTCCTGAGCTGCTGGAAATTCGGATCATCACTTGGTGGTACCCATCGTTCCCTGCAGCCTGGGCTGGAAGGCGCAGAGAGAGGGAGCCGAGGGCCTTCCCTGGTCATCTTTCAGGTGTGAGTGTTAGAAATTCCACTTGAGTTGGTGGCAGCCATCAAAGAGACCTGCAAGGGATGAAGAAGGCTGTGGGGAAGACCCCGGGGCTCTGAGCTGGCTCTTAGCCAAGGACCTGGCACTGACTTTTCTGTTTTGAGCACAGGTTGGGTTTGCTGCCAAAGAACAGACTCCTGGGGTGAAGGCAGAAAGAACCCAGGATGAGTTTCACCACAATAGCCTGCAAACAGGATGTTGGGCAGGTAGTGGGGTCACAGCCAGAGAGAGACAGGGCATTTCTCCCCCACACCCACCTCCTCTCCCGTGTTGGGGATCGAACCCACAGCCTCACTCATACAAGGCAAGCACTCCAGGGCATGGAAGTCACCTTCCCTAGAGCCACAACACCAGTCTCATTGTTCTAATGACCAAGAGGGAACCAGTAGGACAAACCTAGGATAGGCAACAGACAATCCTCTCCAAACCTCCCGTTCTTCCCCACCCACCCCTACCTTACCGCCTGAGCAGACCTCACGTACAATGCCAAGTGCATGCACATCCCCTTAGACACATAGAAAAGCAGTTTATTTTGTCTGTCTTGGGAAGCCTGTTGGGCTGGAGCAATAGCACAGTGGGTAGGGCGTTTGCCTTGCACACGGCCAAACCGGGTTCGATTCCTCTGTCTCTCTCTCGGAGAGCCCGGCAAACTACCGAGAGTATCCCGCCCTCACGGCAGAGCCTGGCAAGCTCCCCGAGGCGTATTCAATATACCAAAAACAGTAACAAGAAGTCTCACCATGGAGACGTTACTGGTGCCCGCTCGAGCAAATCCATGAGCAGTGGGATGACAGTGCTACAGGGAAGCCTGTTTAGGAAACTCAGCCCCCCGCCCCACCCCCAACAATGGAAGGCTTCCTGCACTCTCCCCTCTCTTCTCCTTTCTCTTAAGTAAAAATCTCTTCTAAATCCAGGGGCTGGAGCAATAGCACAGCGGGTAGGGTGTTTGCCTTGCAAGTGGCCGATCCGAGTTCGATTCCCAGCACCCCATATGGTCCCCTGAGCATCGCCAGGGGTAATTCCTGAGTGCAGAGCCAGGAGTAACCCCTGTGCATTGCCGGGTGTGACCCAAAAAGCAAAAAAAAAAAAAAATCCAGCCATTTCCTGTTGCCTTCTGTTTCCAGCCCTGGCTGCCTGAACACGAGCGTCTGCGTGTGCTGGAATATCATCATGAGAGAAACCTCAGCCCCCCACCCCCACCCCCTGCAAATGCCTGAGCAATACTCTGTGAAAGCCTTAAAGCCCGGAATGTCAAGGCCAGGCTGGGGGAGTTTTCACCCATGATAGGAGCCTTCGGAGACAGACACGCTGGGCTCCTGACGCCGGAAGTGCAGGTCTTAAGCGAGCTGGTGGAACGCGAATGAAGACAAATCCAGTGTTGACTTCTCAGCTGTGACAAATGTAGTCGAGTGGCGGGAGGGAGGTGTCGGCCTCAGGGGACACGTGGGGTGAGCAGACTCTGGGTTCTCTTGCCAACTGTTCCCTAAGGCTAAAACAGGGCCCAGACAAAGAGCTGATGGACCCCCTGGTACTTACCCAAACGTCGAAAACTTAAGCCCACACAAAACCAGCATACAGGTAGTTGCCACAGCTTTCTCGCTGCCAAAACTTGGGGGCACCTCAGCTGTCCTGCAACGGGTGAGCGGGGAAAGAAGCCGCGGCCATGCGGACCCGGTCCTGCCCTTCAGCTCTGCGAGCAAGGGAGGTTTGAAGAGGCCGTTGAGTCTCCGCTGCGGGTGACAAGGTGCACGCGGCCATCCTGCCAAGGTCCGTTTCTGTCTGCGTCCCCTCCTGCGATCTTTCGGAAATGCTAAGACGATAGTGATGAGAAAAGAATTAGTGGTGGCCAGGAGCTTTCCCCTGCCCCAAATACCGGCCGGAGGGGGAGAGGGAAGCTTGGTGGTTTACTCACTCCCCTGAATCAGAGTCAGTTTCAGGTCGATGTGCTCGCACCCTGGGGTCCCCGACGACGGCGTTAAGAGTCACATATCTGTGCTCGTTGTTGTCTTGGGCACAGTTCAGGATGATCAATGGGTCCGCTGAAGTGTTATTCTTATTTTAGGGGGTGGTGTTTGGGCCATCACCGGCTGTATTCCGGTCTTACTCCTGGGTCTATGCTCAGGCATCACCCCTGGCAGTGCTCAGGGAACCATATGTGGTACTTGGGATTGAACCAGGGTCGACTGGTGCAAAGCAAGCACACTGCCCATTGTACTATCTCTCCACTAGAGGCTGTGCTCTGTTTTCTTTTTTTTTTTTTTTGTTTGGGGGGCACACCCCATAGTACTGGGGGCTTACTCCTGGCTCGTATTCTGGGATCATTCTTGATGGGCTTGGGCGGGGTGGGGAGGCATTTGGGGAGCTGGGAATCAAATCCAGGTCTGCTGCAGGGAAGGCTAACACCCAATCCCTGCTGTGCTGTCGCTTGGGCCCCAAGTTGTTCTTAGCTATCATGGCTGGGGGTTACTGGGCTCCCCAGGGGAGTTGACAAGTATAGGAGGAGCTGCAAGTTTTGTTGCATTTTGCCCTTGAGCACAGCAGACCTCTTGCTTAGTCCATATAGAAGTCGGTTGTGAATTCCTTTAGGTATATGTGCCAATGGAGTTGGAGCGATAGCACAGCGGGTAGGGCATTTGCCTCGCACGTGGCTGACCCGGGTTCGATTCCTCTGCCCCTCTCGGAGAGCCTGGCAAAATTCTGAGAGTATCTTGCCCCGATGGCAGAGCCTGGCAAGCTACCCATGGCATATTCGATATGCCAAAAAACAGTAACAACAAGGGGCTGGAGCGATAGCACAGCGGGTAGGGTGTTTGCCTTGCACACGACCGACTCGGGTTTGATTCCCAGCATCCCATAGGGCCCCCCGAGCACTTCCAGGAGTGATTATTCCTGAGTGCAGAGCCAGGAGTCAGCCCTGAGCATTGCCGGGTGTGACCCAAAAAGCCAAAAAAAAAAACCAGTAACAACAAGTCTCACAATGGAGATGTTACTGGTGCCTGCTCGAGCAAATCAATGAGCAGTGGGATGACAGTGATACAGTGATATGTGGCAATGGTGGGTGGGGGATAGCTGAGGACATGGCATGCACCCCCCCACTAATCTAACCACCCAGTGGGGGCATAGCTTGTGCCCCCTCCTCAACTGGGGTGCCTGATGGAAACGCAAACTAAGCTCCCAGTATTGCACGTGGCTTCTGTGAAGTGGGCAGAAGGGAGAGATGGCGGCCAGGAAGAGGAAGTGTACTGCTTCCCTCTTCGCCCATCTTGGTCTCCTGAGGAGTGTCTGGGGGAAATCTAAGGCTTATGAGAGCGTGTGATGAGCCCCAGGGTGGCACAGGACTCATGTTGTTGTTGTTTTTTTGCTTTTGGGTCACACCCGGGGATGCACAGGGTATACTTCTGGCTCTGCACTCAGGAATTACTCTTGGCAGTGCTCAGGGGACCATATGGGATGCTGGGATTTGAACCCTGGTTGGCCGCATGCAAGGCAAATGCCCTCCCCGCTGGGCTATCGCTCCAACCCTACAGGACTCATGTTTTACCAGTGCCACGAGGTGGCCACCAGGCTGCGCCTGAGTCCACTTGTTCTGCAGGGTGTAGGAGATGATTCGCCCCCGTGGACTCAGGCTGGAGTGAGGAACTGCTCTTGGCAAGAAAGGAAAATCAGTATAGAAGTTACCCAGGCTTTCTGGAGCCTTCACGCTTCCCGCGCAGAGAAGAATTTCAGGACAAGATGAACAGTGAAGTAAAACAGCTGCATCTAGTGATGATGAAATTATGAAGGAAGGAGAGTGAGAGCAAGAGCAATGGAGCGCACAAGCAAGTGAGAGAGAGAGAGAGAGAGAGAGAGAGAGAGAGAGAGAGAGAGAGAGAGAGAGAGAGAGAGAATGTGTTTGAGAGAATACGGGCCTCTCTAGAGGTGGAAGGAGTTGAGGGTCCACATCTTAGGTGAATGGCGGGGCTCTCTCTCAGAGTGGGGGGGGTTGCCTGCCTTTGCAGGGCTCATTTTATAGGTCCCGCCCCCCCCCCGCTGCCCCATGTGGGGCTGTGCACTTAGATCAGAGCTTGTTGCTATGGTGCTATGAGGGGGAAGAGCTGGGACCTTGTGGTGTCCACCCGCGTGTCCTTCCGACCACCCTTTGTTCCTGTTAGCGCTTCTCTCCAGAGTGGGTCCAGCCTTCTCTGGGCCTCTGCTGGCGCCAGTGGGAGGCTTCCCAGGCCTCCGTTCCTGCGTCCACACAGTGGGTCTAGCCATGATGCTTTTCGATGCTGTAGGACTAGTGGCAGAGTAACTCCTCCCCAATCCCAGGTTTGTTTGATTATGTGCCAAAGACTCATTGCCAGGTGGCTGGAGCGATAATACAGTGGGTGCACTTGCCTAGCACAGGTCAACCTGTGTTTGATCCCTGACATCTCATGTGGTCCCCTGAGCACCGCCAGGAGTAATTCCTGAGTGCAGAGCCAGGGGTAACCTGAGCATGACCTGAGTATGGCCCAAAATAAACAAACAAAAAGAACTCATTGCTAGAGAGATACCAGCCCCTTCCCTCCCACCCCCCTCCATCTACCTGCCTGTTTTACCAGATTCAGAAGGACAGTCTGTGTGGACACCTCAGGGCTGCCAAACTGTGTGACCTTGGTCAAGGCATTTAACGTCTCTGACAATAAATGAGACTAATCACGGCAACAACTCCCTCTGAGCCTTGCTTCAAGATGAAATGGGATCATGCATTCGTGTACTCCTTTAGTGGTTTGTAAGCATCATCTTTATTGCCGTGTGTTGTTTTTTATCCTCTTGTAGTGCCTTGCCTACAGCAAGTTTGCTTTTCCATCCATGCTGCACGAAGGCAGTGCCACTCAAACTGTGGTCCCAGCTGCAGCAGAGACATGCTTGAACCTTTAAAATGAGGATGGGGAGATAGTACAGCGCATAGGGCAGACCCGGGTTCAATACCTGGCATGCCCTTTGGTTCCCTGAACCCTGTAGGAGTGATCCCTGAGTCCAGAACCAGGAGTTAACCCCACGCACCATGGAGGGGTGACCCCCAAACCTCAGTGAACAGAAAGAAGTGCAGACTTAATATCCAAGGCCAGGAACAACGGACCAGGAGGATGGGTCAATGGTTGGAAATTGCCACAAAGGTGTGGGAGGTGGAGGATTGTTAAGGTAGAGGAAGGCCCATTATGACAACATTAGTTGGGAATGATCACTCTGGACAAGGACTGAGCATTGAAAGTAGGTAAAGGGAGAGGCATGATAACCTTTTAGCATCTGTATTGCAAACCATAATGCCTAAAATGAGAGAGAGAGAGAGAGAGAGAGAGAGAGAGAGAGAGAGAGAGAAATAGAAAGAGGGACAGAAGAGAGGTGGCTGTCATAGAGGCAGGTGGGGCTGAGGGGTGGCTTGAGGGGGTGGGAGAGAAACTGGTGACACTGGTGCTGGGAAATTACACTGCTGGAGGGATGGGTGTTAGAACAGTGTATGACTGAAACCCAATTACGAACAGCTTTGTAATGCTCCATCTCATGGTGATTCAATAAATAAAAAAAGAGGGGCTGGAGTGATAGCACAGCAGGTAGGGTATTCGTCTTGCTTGCGGCCAACCCTGGTTCGATTCCCAGCATCCCATATGGTCCTCCAGCACTGCAGGGAGTTTTTCCTGAGTGCAGAGTCAGGAGTGAACCCTGTGCATCATGGGGTGTGACTCCAAAAGCAAAATAAATAAATAAATAAATAAAAGAAAAGAAAGAAAGGAAGAAAGTAGGAAAGAAGGAAAGAAAGAAAAGGAACAAATGCAGACTCATGGACCTGAACTTCCTCCTTCCAAACTGGACTCTCTGGGGCAGAGGTGCAGTTTTCCAAGTCCGGTGACAACCTTCATGCCTGCGAGACTGAGCATCAGTGTTCTAAAGTGTCTTCACGTCCAGCCTCCTCTCAGATACCTGCGTGGCGGTGCAATCTTTGTCATTTGAAAAAGTGAGGGTGGAAGTGAGCCCAGAAGCCAGGAGATTCAGAAGGAGGCATCGGACCCTGCGGGTGCTGTCTGGTGTGGGACGGAGACTTGTGGAGACACAAGAGGTTCATTCCATCGGGGAACCATACGGGATGCTGGGAATCGAACCCAGGTTGGCCGCATGCAAGGCAAACGCCCTCCCCACTGTGCTATCGCTCCAGCCCACAAAACAAAATGAAAGAATAAAGGTCTCCAGCCTGGTCTCGAGGCCCTGCATTCCACTGCCCTGCCCTGATCTATTGCTCCGCAGACTCACTCCCCCTCGAGCACTGTTTCAGAAGCAGCAGACACAGCTTGGGGTTCAGGCACCCCCAGGGTGGAGCCCTGATGATTCCTGGCACTGCATGCCCCGAGCACCTGCCATGGTCTTGGGTCCTAGCACTGGGTTTTGGGTCTGATGGGCTGAGAGTTGTGAGGAGTGGCCCCCAGGCTCCCTGAGCACTGCTTGGGAGTCCTCCTAAACCACAGAACCCAGCAATGCTGTCTTTAACTATTCTTACCTCATTGGGGTTGCCTCCCTACCCTTCTGGTGCTCTGACGGTTCTTATGTTTTCCCTCTTGAATTCGTCCCATATGTTTCTTACTCGTCCTTGAGCTATTTTGAGGTCTTTCCCCATCTCCTGTTGTTGCCGGTATGGAGTGCCTCCTCAGAGGACCTGGAAAGGGCTCTGCCGGCTTCAGAGTGCTCCCCTCGTCTCACCTGCAGCCAGAGTGTCCACTGCAGACCATGCACGCCCGGGAGGGAGTCAGCGAAACAGCTCCTGCTCCTGCCCACTGGACATCTCTCTGGCCCTGCCACCCTGCTCTGTACAGGCAGGCTCTGCAGGCTGGTTTAGCTCCGTACCTGTTTCTCGGTACTACCTCGCTTCTGTAAAGGCTCATAGAGGTCACCTCTGTCTCTAAGACTGCAATTGAGTCTAGCACATAATTAGTGAATGTTTTGCTTTTCTTTTCTTTTTTTTCTTTTTTGGGTCACACCTGGCAATGCACAAGGGTTACTCCTGGTTTTTCACTCAGGAATTACTCCTGGCAGTGTTCAGGAGACCATATGGGATGCTGGGAATCGAACCTGGGTCGGCCGCGTGCAAGGCAAACACCCTACCTGCTGGACTATCGCTCCAGACTCATGTTTTGCTTTTCTTCTTAAAATTTTTTTCTTTTTTTTTTTTCTTTTTGGGTCACATCTGGCGATGCACAGGGGTTACTCCTGGTACTCAGGAATTACCCCTGGCAGTGCTCAGGGGACCCTATGGGATGCTGGGAATCGAACCTGGGTCAGCCTCATGCAAAGCAAACGCCCTACCCGCTGTGCTATTGCTCCAGCCCCAAAACTTTTTTCTTTTAGTTTTTTGGGGTCACACCCACTGGTGCCTGGGGCTTACTCCTGGCTCTGCACTCAGGGATCACTCCTGGTGGGCTTGGGGAACCATAGGGGGTGCCGGGGATCAAACCCAGTTATCTGTGTGCAAGCCAAGTGCTCTACCTGCTGTACTTTTGCTTAGGTTCCAATTTTGTAGTTTTATATTTATTAAATATGTACGATGTGCATCTTAAACATTATTTTGAGGACTATCCCCAGTGGTGCTCAAGAGCCACCAAGCTCACAGCTTGATGGAGACTACGTGGTAAGGGAGATGGAACGGGTGTCTCCGATGCTGAGCAAATGCTGTTCTGCTTGAGCCTCATCTGAGTCCCTCTTGGATCTTTCTTTCTGCCCATGTAGACGAATCGCACAACTTTCATGAATTCCACCATGCGGTTAGATCTTCAGTTATTTAACTTCCTTCTTTTTGATGGACAGCACCCACTGGTTTCGATGTTTTACAGTGCTATTTAAAACAGCTCTGCAAAATCTAGACTGTGAAAAAGCTCTCCCGACAAATGGCCTGGTTTCTTCAGCAAGGAAATTGCAAGAAACAGGAAAGAATGGGGTGGGGGGAGTGTTGGCGGACTGGGGGACGGGGGTGGGAAGCAGGGAGCAGTCTACAGATTGGGAAAAAGAACACACAACAAGTTGGGAGACATAGCAATGAAGAGTGATGTGTGAACCTTTCTTGCATCCTCTGGACACACTCTTAAAAATATATTGTGATATTCACAATACGACTGGAAGTTGAAGCACCAGATATTAAGGGGGAGAAATAAGGTTAATTTTGTTGAGGTGTGATTGTGATCCTATGGCTGTGTTGAAAGACTCACTTCCTCACCTTTGGAGATGTTTGAAGATTCGATGTCTGAGAGGGGAGAGAGAGAGGGAGAGGGAGAGGGAGAGAGAGAGAGAGAGAGAGAGAGAGAGAGAGAGAGAGAGAGAGAGAGAGAGAGAGAGAGAGATGTAGATATTGCAAGATTGCAAGACTGGCCACGTACTGGTAATTATTAGTGTTTGCTGTGGTCCATAATAAAGATATAGTTCTAGGTAATCTAGTGTTTGATAGGGTGGCATAGAGGTTCAGAGGGGAAAATAATTAGTTAGAATAGAGAAGGAACCAGTATGACAATAATAGTTGGAAATGATCACTCTGGACAAGAACTGAGTGTTGAAAGTGGGTAAAAAGATGGACATGATATTGCTACAGTATCTGTATTGCAAACCATAATACACAAAATGAGAGAGAGAGAGAGGGAGGGAGAGTGTCAGCCATAGATTTTGGGGGTTGGGATGAAGGGATGGAGGGAAACTGGGGACATTGGTTGGTGGTGGGAAATGTACAGTGTGAAGGGACAGGTGTTGAAACATTGTAACATTGTATGACTGAAAGCCAATCATGAACAACTTTGTAACTGTGTATCTCCTGGCGATTCAACTGAAAAAAAAAATAAATTTTTTTTTAAAAAAGAGAATAAAATCATCATCACAACTGAGCTGAAGCTCAATGGTAAAGCACTTGCATTAGTGTGGGAAGTTGTCACCGAAAAATAAAACGTTGGCGAGTGATTAAAACTGGGTGCTGAGTCCATGAAGAATCACTTGTCATCCCGTTGCTCATCGATTTGCTTGAGCGGATGCCAGTAACATCTCCATTCGTCCCAGTCGCGTACCAGTGTAGCCCAATGGCGTCTGCTCACTCCAGGAACATGAAGAGCCTCAAACCATTCATTCAGGGTCGTGATGAAGAAGTCTGGCCATCTCGTAGGTGGGCAGCCAGGCGTTCTTTTGACGTCCCATGGAATCTAGTCGGTAACAGCTCTAGTGGTTGTCTCCAAATCACATTATGTGTCTGGCCTATCTGATTTTTGATGCTTTGGCAAACAAGACAGCATCCTGATTCTCTGTGAAGGCTGGACCTGAAGAATAGTTAGCATATTATCGATATTTCTTCATATGCTCAATGCTTTCTCCAGAAGCAACGTTAAACAACTGTGCTGCCATGAACACTGGTTAAGCGTGGCTCCAAAGCGGTGTGAGTGGAGAATGGCCAAGTTTCGTTTCTGCCTCGATCCACTAAAACGGCAAGACAACTTGTACTGGACACGATAGTCACGGACTGTTCCCATCATCCTAGAAAGTTCTATGGCACATTACCATAAAGATTTGGAAATTCCTAACTTTGGTTTTTGGTAACTTAAAAAAAAGGAGGCATAATTAACACACAATATTAAATTCACTTCAAATGGATAGCACAATGATTTGCTATCTGTAAACATTGCAAAATGATCACCGTGATAAGCTTCACTAACATCAGTCGCCATTTGTAGTTACACTTTGCTCTTGGGTGGAGAAATGGCTCAAAGGAGCTAGAGCGTATGTGTGTGCTTTGCCTGCAGGGATCTGGAACTCCTGCTCTGCCATCAGCTGCCCCCTCCCCCTCGCCCCCCAGCTCTGCTAGAGTGGTCCCTGAGCTTCTTGTGGTGGGTGACTTCTAAGCACTGTGGGATGTGTTGCGCATGGCCCTCCATTTTTTCCTGTATGGAGAACTTTGAAGATCTACTCCCTAAGCAACTTTCAAAAAAAGACAGTGCACTATTCTTAGCTACTCTCGTCATGCTGTCTGTGACTGTACATGGATTCATATGATTTCTTCGCTATCTGGACGTTGGTCCTTCTAGCCTCCTCCCTCTTCCCCTCACCCCCCTTCCCTATCCCTGGTAACAGTCCATCTGTTCCCTGTCTCATGAGCCTGTTTGGATTTATTTTGCTTCTTCAGAGTCCTCATGGAAGTGGTAACAGGGTATTTGTCTTTCTCTGTCCGTCTTACTTTACTTAGCATACCCGATGCCCTCAAGGTCTGTCTAGGTGACTGAGAGTGGTGAGGCTTCCTTCATTTCGTGGTTGAATACTACTTCATTTTTCATAGGCACCATGTTTTCTTTATGCATTTCTCCACCGAGGGATCCTTGGGCAATCTCTGTTTCTTGGTTATTGTAAATAAGGTTGCAATGCACATTGGTGTGAATATTTATTTCTCTTGGGGCTGCACTGTGTTTTGCTGGCGTTGCTCCTCAGGCTATCATATGCAGTGCCAGGGAGTGAAGCAGGGCCAACTGCGGGCAAGGCAGGCAAGCGCCTTAACCCCTGTTCTCTCTCCTTCTCTGGCCCACGATTATGTCATTTTGAATCAGTTATGCATTATTTGGGGAGGGGGGTATAAGTCCTAGAAGCGGCATTACTGGATCATATGGCATTTCTTATTTTAATATCTTGGGAAACCTCCATTGGACATTTTTCATGTTAATGAGGCTCCTCACTTGAAAGTTCTGACATTCCCGTTTTCTCCTCTACAAATGCCCATTCTTACTCACCAATGCTTTAGGTTTTGTTGCCACTGAATCATTTCTTAAGACCTATCTTTCTCATTTCTGTTCAGGAATGTGAGCCATTGGCTTCCTTACATTTGGGGGATACCAGACCTCAGGGATGGTCTGTGACCTCTGCTTCACAGAACCATTAATGATATGCTAATAAGGCAGTAATGACCAAGGCACAGAGAACTTCCTGCAGATTAATGAGAGACTTAAAGAGTAACCAGACAAATCCAACTATAGAGGTCACCACCTCCATAAGCAAATTCCTCAATAAATGTCCTTCGGCCCCCATATGGTGGTTGATAAATCTTAAGAATCCTCTGATATTCCTTGCAGGGTTCAATCATGCATTCCTTCCTTGCGACAAACATTTGACCCTCACATCCTCGGGGACGGCCATTCAATCATATTATTGAAGTTTAGCTTCAACATCTCAGAAAAAAAATATTGGGTACTTTTCTATTTCTGCAGTGTTCAGGGGCTATTCCCTGTGCGGTGCTCAGGGAACTAAGTGGAGCTGGGGATTAAATTCCAGCTTGCAGAGTCTGTGTGCCAGCCGCCCCCTCCCTCAAGCTCTCTCTCCAGCCCTACTTAGCTATTTCTTGAGCCATCTCAAGAAATGTCTTTTCCCAAGACCTGGAACATTGATGTGGAGCCTTGTGATTAAAAGTGTGCCTCTATTGAATAACTTCATAAATATGGAGCCCCGGGGACCCGTCACACACGCACTCATTCATTCATTCAATAAATACCCGTGAACAACTACCGACTTTATGTCAGATGGCATCCCCAGACGCACAAATTAGAAAAACTCAGTTATTGTCCATAGGAAATTCACAGTTCGGCGATAGAAACAGACGTGCCAAATGAATGGCCAAAGCTGAAATATGGAGGTGGTGATGCACAACGGTTTAGTGGCAATCGGGAAGTAGTGCAGAGAACTTAGGCTTGCTTTTTTGAATGAGGCCTAAGAGTTTGAGTAAGACAAAAAGGTGCAAGGTTTAGGGAGATGGAACACATAGAAAGCAGGAGGTATAAAATGAGATTTGAGAGCCTATTACTTGCTTCTTTTTATTTTCCTCCAAGGATGATTTTTCTCACTTCACAAATGGAAGATAAGAACAAATTGAGGATGAAACACTTTTCTTTTGCTTTTTTTAGATATTTGTGTGACTCCAAGCGATCCATTTACCTTTGTATGCTACATTGGACACATCTGAGACCTTTGGACCTGGGGTGTCTTTTGGGCTATTTCACATATCAATGTCCTTGGAGAGGAAACTTATTCATAATATGCTAGCATCCCAACTTTGTCTGCACACTTAGGATAGCTGACCCTGGCTTATATCTTCAGTCTTACACTCCGCTCTCCCCACTATACTCTGGCAATATTCATAAGTCTTGGACAACTTACATGGCTTCTTGTCCTCATAAAATTTGCAGCCTCTGATTGTTGTTGGGATGAGTAAAACCCCAAATCTGCTTCTCGAGGGTGGCTGCTTTTCACCACACACCCTACCTGGGAGTCATGGGGGCCTGTTAGCAGCAGAGAATACAAGGGTGCCCCAAAATGTGAACCTGGGAAGATAATAATTTCCTATTGATCAAATGAATTTGAGAAATGGCTACCAAAGGCAATCATTTTCAGTTTTACAAGGCTGCTATTGAGCTATTTTTTTATGATGGCAGTTAAGTACCAGAGTTACTTGTCTCACGAGGTCTAGGGTTATAAATCTTGCTTTAGGAAAATAAAACCAGGTCCTCAGCACATCCTTTTCCTACACGCGATGTCAGAATGTCACGAACTCAATTTGTGAAGAAGCAAGCGGCCAGGCTACCAAGGTCTACATTAGAGGTCTAAGTTATCATGAAAACTTGTTTCAGAACACGGAGAGTTTTAGGACCAGGGATATGGCACAGTGGTGAAGTTCATAGTTTGCATTCATCATACTCCGTGTTCGATCCCAGCAACCCCCTGCCCTCCTTCACATTATTTCCTTTGTCACCAATCTAGTGCTATTTTATCTGACTCGTGAACATTAAATACACGGATCTTTCAGATGACTCAGTACATAGATCTTTGGGTTTGGTTTTGTCTTGGGGCCATACCCAATCGTTCTCATGACTTTCTCCTGACTATGTTATCAGGGATCACTCCTGGAGGTGCTCAGGGGACCATATGTGGTGCTGGGGATGGAAGCCAGGTCAACTTTGTGCAAGGCAAACACCTTATCTGCTATACTCTCTCTGTCTCTCTTTCACTGTTTCTGCCTCTGTCTCTGTTTCTCTCTGTCTCTGTCTCTCTCTCTGGGTCTATGAATAAAAATTTACCTCAAGTCTCTTAAACTTAGAAAATTCCACCCATGGAACCACAGATCCATGAAAGTTTCCAACAACCTTACTTTTCTCATGGCAGGTGTGTTTATAAGAAAAAGGTAAGAGTGATTAATGTAGAATCTTGAAAAGCTGGGGTTGTGGCTCAAGAATATGGCAGTTGCCTTGCATCTGAGGGCCTGAGTTTGGTTTCTGGCACAACGCTGTCCAAAGTTTCCTTTTTTTTTAATGAAGAAAGAAAGTGTTTATGGAAGCTGATTTAGAAAGATAGGAGGGAAATGGAAGGGAGAAATGTGTGTTCAGGAGGGAACACAGGTTTCTCCAGAGTGGAAGTAAGGAAATAAAGAAACACAGAGATAAGCAAGTGAGATCTGAGTTCAAGGGAGAACATAGGCTTAAAGAACAAGCCCCAAAGTGTCCTTAAAATATTTGCTACTAGGAGCTGGAGAGAGAAGACAGTGGGTAGGGTGCTTGCTTTGCACACGATTGACCTGGGTTTGATTCCCAGCTCCCCATCTGGTTCCCAGAGTCCCACCCGGAGTAACCCCTGAGAGCAGAGCCAGGAGTAAACCCTGAGCACCACCTGGTGTGGCCCAAACTACTAATATGAAACATCAGGTTGAATTATCCAGAATTTCAGTTGAGTAACAAGACCCGAGGTCTGAAAGATTATCCAGAAAATGAACATCTCTAGTTCTGAGGGAGGATAAAATGACATTTGGCTGATCCAAAGGGGAGAGTACCCTGGGACCACGGAGGAAATATCCATAGAAAAGGTTTTTTATAGTTCTAGTGGCAAAACATTTTCTGGACCGGCATGTTTTGGAGGGGATAGGTGCCTGCCCTTGAGCATCTCCTAAAGGAACAGTGGCCCTTCTCCGCTCTAAGACCATTGTGATGCCTTCTGTTGCTATCAGCTTGTCCAAATTCTTGTAGATGGGGTTGGAGAGATGCTGCTATCAGCCTGTCCAAATTCTTGTGGTGGGGAGATAGTACAGGGGGTAAGATGCTTGCCTTGCACACTGCCAACCTAGAGTGTGGCTCCAAAACCCAACCCAATCCAACCCAACCCAACCCAACCCAACCAAGCTGCATCAAGTAGACCCTCCACATCTGTATCCTACTTGTATACAAATTTATTTGTGCATTCTAGTCTTTTCTTTGGGGATACCTAAAATCCTCCCTTAGTAATTCCTTAGTAAAGACTTACAACATTTTTTTGGTGTGGTGTGGGATTGTCCTGTTTAGCTCTGTGAGAGAAGGATAGTTTGGCTGGCATCCTAATTCTAAGGTGGTCATTATTTTTCTTTCAGCACACAGATCTTGTTCTGTTGTCTACAGCAATGTTGCTCAACCTTTTTCTGACTGTGACCCCTTTTTAATCTTGTTTCCCTACTGCTGGCCCCCTAATCTCATGCCATATGGCCTCTCCATTTACGAAGTTCTTACCTTTTAAGGGACTTTTTAAGGCCTTGAGAGTTTTTTTTTTAAGTCCTTTCTATATGGTGGGGGAGGAAGGAGTTTGAATTTATTTTTCACTGCAATGTACACAGGTGTAAATCTTTTTTGGGGGTGGGAGAGTTGGACTATACCCAGCTGGTACTCACGGGGCACTGTGCTGTAGTTTGGGGACCATATGTAGTGCCAGGGATTGAGTGATGGTCAATCACATGCAAGGCAAAAGCTTTAATTAACCGGGGCTGGGGCAATAGCACAGCGGGTAGGGCGTTTGCCTTGCACCCAGCCGACCCGGGTTCGAATCCCAGCATCCCATATGGTCCCCTGAGCACTGCCAGGGGAAATTCCTGAGTGCAAAGCCAGGAGTAATCCCTGTGCATCGCCAGGCGTGACCCAAAAAAACAAAAAGCAAAAAAAAAGAAGCAAAAAAAAAAAAGCTTTAATTAACCCTGCTCTCCAATCTCAGTATTGATTTCCAGCTTTCACTGGTGGGTGAAATTGGAGCTAGAATATTGTATGCCTGAAACTCTATTATCAGTAGACTTATAAATAATGGTTTAGTTACAAAAATAATTAAAGAACATGGTACCTTTTGTGCTTATTGTGTCTCAGGATTCGGCTATTTATCAATTTTGGATTACTCTGTTACTAACTCCTTTTGATAAAGTTGTATTTGAGGCAACATGGTTACAAAAGTATCATTGATGGCATACAGAGTTCTTCCAACACCACGAAAGCGCAGAAGACCCTCCACCTCTGTTCTTATGTCACTTACAGTCTGTCTCTTCTTCCCCCCTGCCATCGCCCTACTTGGTAACCTCATGTGTGGAGTCCAAGTCCATGGGTGTGTGATTATTGAACCCTGTCTAGAGTCTTGGTGTGTTTCTTTATGTACCACACCTAAGAGAGGTCCTCTGGGATTTATTTATGGATAAACAACCAAGGGATAGTCTTTTATGAGTCCCATCTTAATTTTCCCACTAGAGGTCGGTCTTGGGTTACTTGTCTTTTGATGAATCTTTCAGAATCTGTGGAAATCTGTGAAATGGAGAAAGGTCATGGAAATTGGCAAATGTTCCAAACTTGCTCTAGCCTCAGCGTCTATTTGATTCCCTATTTTTCAGTCTTCCTTTCCCAGTTTGGCACCTGGGAGATTCCTGTTATTTGCAGCATCTATATGTATGTAATGGAGTCTCAAATACATTAGAAATTAAATCCTTCTCAGTATTTATTTTTTCTTCACAACATAGCCTTTCATCATCACCTTTGATGCCAATAAACATTTAAATGTGATTTTATAAAAATACTTAAATTTACATATTTCTTGGTACGTGTCTTAAGATGGTTTTATTCCGTTAAAAAAAAAAAGATTTTTTTTGGGGGGGGAGTTGGGGGCATGGATCAATTTCAAACATGTGGCTTGATTTCTCCATTTTGAAAGTGAACATTATTTTTGGTGTGGCAAATCAGCAATTACATCCCTCCAGTTGCTGCATCTTAATGATAGCTTTAGATTTTTCCTTGAACTTTTGTCCCAGATGCGGGTCTGTTTTCTCTTTCTCATGTTTTTCCCCCTCTGCAGCTCCCTGCCTCAGACATTATTATAATTGCGCATGCTTGCCAGTCTATTTATAAAGACAGAAAGCATATATCCCAAATATATGTGTGTGAGACAAAGAGAGACAGCAGAACAGAAGTAAGATGAGACAGACTCACGGCTGACCCTCACAGATGCGTGTTTTAGCTTCTGTGCAGATGCCTTTTGAGTTAAGGGGAAACGGTACCGTTATCTGATTGCAGTTTTCTCCCTGGTGAGCCCCTTAACACACCACAGAATTTTAACCAGGACTGTGGCTGGGACTTTTTTTTTTTTTTGCCTTTCTCTGGGCTGGCATCGGCCACTTATTGATTTTAGGTTGTTAAATGATCATGGAGAAGAGATGAAGCTTTTGTGGCCAGACTGAATCCAGCGGGGGAATTGCGAGACTGGCTCTGCTCGAGATACTGCTTGCTGATGTAGTCAAAGTGGGTTTTATTTTTGATCAACTCTCTGTCTCCAGGATTCCTGTGGTCCGTGCGGAGGCCGAGCTGGAGGGCCGTCTAGCAGGGCTGGGTGCCCTGGGGGCCTGCGGAACGAACCACAAAACGCTGCTTGCTCTTGGGCCAGGGAACCTTGCTAAGTATTTGTCTGCTGACACAGGCCTCCAGGAGTGCGACCCTCCTGGGGGGTGGGGGGACCCAAGAATAGTGCCTTCTGGAGTGTTCCATGGAGAAGATAGTCTACAGGGGACAGACCTGGTCTCCAGAATCCTTTCAGTGAAGGGTATGTGACTGGTGCTAACAGAAAGAACCAGGGCTGGAGTGATAGTACAGCAGGGAGGGTGTTTGCCTTGCATGCAGCCGACCTGGGTTTGATGCCCAGCATCCCATAGGGTCCCCCGAGCACTGCCAGGAGTAATTCCTGAGTGCATGAGCCAGGAGTAACCCCTGTGCATAGCTGGGCGTGTTCCAAAAAAGCCAAAAATAAAAAAAAAGAACCACATGCCCCATCCAAAGTCTACATGTGTTTCACACACACTGAAAATTTTCATGATGTCACAGCCTGGCTGTTAGAATGTCTCCATGTTTCACACACACTGAAAATCCCCATGATGTCACAGCCTGGTTGTAAGAGTGTCCCATCCCTCAGTTGGGAAGATGAGAGAGGAAGGGGGGTGGCGAGCTACTTTGGCTTTCTCTATGCCACAACTTCTCACTTTTGATTTGTATCTACAACTTTTCTTTCTTTCTTTCTTTCTTTCTTTCTTTCTTTCTTTCTTTCTTTCTTTCTTTCTTTCTTTCTTTCTTTCTTTTTTTACAACTTTTATTTCTAGTGGGGAAGAAGTTTTGGAATATCCTTAGTTTGGCAAAACTCCATGAGTTTGATTCAAAGTGACTAATCATCAGGAACTTCGGGAGTTCAGAAAATGGAATTTTTTTTTTTAGTCCATCATCCCTCCACTCATCCATCATCCATCTGTCCATTCATCCATCATCCCTCCTTCCCTCCCTCCACCTTCCATCCATCTATTCGTCCATCCACCCATCTATTCGTCTACTATCCATCCACCAGAATGCCCACTTGGCCTTGGGTATTACATGGGTGCAGTGACACAGGATCGAAGACAGAGGGCTCCTGAGAGCGGAGAGTTCACAACCTTTCATGTGCAATAGATAGAACATAAATGAATCTGTGTTCTATAATAAGTTGCTATCAGAATCCACCAGAATCAGTTGCCCCCCCCCCCCCGCCCCAGTAATGTGGCATGAGATGTCTTTGCTCCTTGGTAAGACTTATTCCTGGAGTCACTTTCAGATTCCTGGCCCGTGCTAAGGTTTATCCAGATCAATGCTACCATCCTCTCTCACTTCCTATCACAACTCCTTACCTCTGCATTTGCCCCTCGGGGCCATTCCCGGAGTGACCCCATGAAATCTGTTTTAGATCTCATTACTGATCTGCTCAAAACCCCCTGGTACATCCCAAGACCCTTTGCCCCTAGTCCACCCACGGCCACTTTACCCTCATCTGATTCTTCTCTCCTTGTTCTCCGCACCCAGCCAGAATGTCCTTGCAGCTGCAGCTGGGCCCACCGCAGGCCCGCAGCGGGACACGACACTGCCCCCCCCCCTTGCTTTTGCCTGGGACGTTTCTCTCTAGACATGCACGGGCTACAACTCCAGCCTTCACGCGCATGCCCCCTCCCCACGCCCATGGTCAGCACTTACCACTACCCCCACTGTGGGTTGTCTCGCTTTATTTATCGCTTTTGCTTTGGAATTCGAGTCCAAGAGGGCATGGGCATCTGTTCTGTTCTCAGTTACACTCGGTTGCCACGTCCGTGGGCGGTTTTCTCACTCTTCGTCGTCGTCTCATCTGTCGGTGTGAAGGAACCCAGAGGAAGAGCAAAAGAGGGCGGCGTGCTCCTGGCCTGACCTTTCCCTGCAGATCTCCGGGAGGGTGAGACAACATCAGACAGCCCCCAGGCCCACTGATCCTTGCTGCCTGCTTTCTTCGATGTCAGGGAAAGAGAAAAGGAGCTTCTGGCTTCACAGTTATTTATTTTCTTGATGTTTTGGCTGGCTGTGTTCAGGGATTTTTTTTAATTTTTATTTTTTTCTTTCTTTTCGTTTTTATTTTTTTATTAGTGAGTCACTATGAGGGTACAGTAACAGATTTACACATATTCATACTTGTGTTTCCCTCATACAATGTTCGAGCACCCCTTCCTCTACCAGTGTCCATTCTCCACCACCAGCGAACCCAGTATCCCTCCCACCTCCCAATCCCATCCCCCCTCCCCCCAATTTTTATTTTTTTTTAAATAATGTAGGAGTACTGTTATATGATAGCACAGCGGATAGGACATTTGCCTTGCATGTGGTCAACCCGGGTTTGATTCCTCCATCCCTCTCGGAGAGCCTAGCAAGCTACCGAGAGTATCCCATGCGCATGGCAGGGCCTGGCAAGCTACTCGTGGCATATTCAATATGCCAAAAACAGCAACAACAAGTCTCATGATGGAGACGTTACTGGGGCCCGCTTGAGCAAATCGATGAACAATGGGATGATAGTGCTACTGCTATTAATTCAGCTATTGATTAAGCTGATTGAATTGGGCATGAACTCCACATTACTTTTTCCTTTTTTATTCAGAATGTTAATTTTATTTTATTATTTTATTATTTTTCCTCCCACCCCTTGGTTTTGATTCATCGTGAGATACAGTTACAAAGCTTTCATGTTTGAGTTTCGGTCATACAATCATCAAACACCCATCCCTTCACCAGTGCACATTTTCCACGACCAAAATCCTCAGTATTCCCCGTCCCAGACCCCTGTTCCAACTCTTCCCCTGCTGGTGTGGCAGACAATTTACCCCATACTTCCTCTCTCTACTTTGGTTACATTTGATATTTCAACAACAGTCTCACCACCACTCAAACTTGCCGGAACGGCAATGCTAGACAATTTGTTTTGTGTTGCTTGTTATGAATATAATATAATGTCCAGGAAATTCTGCATCATTCTCTTCTGGGAACTTCAGTTTATAGTCTCTGGGTCTTGGCTGTTGATGAGATTGCATGGTGCCAGGGTGGAGAGGGGTGTGGGTCTGTGGATGTGACCGTCAAGCTACTGGAAAACTGGGGACCAGGGGGAGGAGACCCAGTCCCGATCCAAGTGGGCCTGGAGATCTCAGTCACAGGTTCCTGTCTACCTCCGTGCTACAGGCCCTAACTGTGTCTTTTGATCTCTTTTGAGATTTCTGGGTCTCTGAAATAAAGCCAATAAATGAACTTATATAGCTGAGCTGGAGGTGGTTTGTGGGTGTGGCTCCCACATGCCTAATTTTTGGCTGTTTAATTTCTTGGTAAACTTGGCCCCAAGTTGTTGGGGTCTGGCCAAAGGCACAGCAGCAATTTTAGGGTATCTGGAAGTCTGAAGGCACCATCAGGCTGCTGATACACTTGCCCTGAAGGTACAGGTTGATCTGCTAGTGGCACCATACCCCCAGGGCTTACTTCTAACTACACTCAAAGGTCACTGTAGAGGGCCTCAGGGGATTGAACTGGGGTCTGCAGCGAAGAGCCTGAACCCCTACACTATCTCTCAAGTCTCTCCAGATCGCTCCTTCCTTCCTTCCTTCCTTCCTTCCTTCCTTCCTTCCTTCCTTCCTTCCTTCCTTCCTTCCTTCCTTCCTTCCTTCCTTCCTTCCTTCCTTCCTCCCTCCCTCCCTCCCCTCCCTCCCTCCTTTCTTCCTTCCTTTCTTTCTTCCTTTCTTTCTTCCTTCCTTCCTTCCTTTCTTTCTTTCTTTCTTTCTTTCTTTCTTTCTTTCTTTCTTTCTTTCTTTCTTTCTTTCTTTCTTTCTTTCTTTCTTTCTTTCTTTCTTTCTTTCTTTCTTTCTTTCTTTCTTTCTATTTATTGTCACACTCAGCAAGCTCAGGGGTAACTCCTGGCTCTGCACTCAGGAATTACTCCTGGCAGTGCTTGGGGGACCATATGGGATGCCGGGGATTGAACCTGGGTCGGTCACATGCAAGACAAACGCCCTCCCCACTGTCCTATCGCTCTGGCCTCTCTCCAGCTCTTTCATGAGGCATTTTAGTAGAAGGATCAGCAGTCCTCTTCGACAGTGGGGAGCGAATGAGGCCGTGGTGCTGGGGTTTGTTGTTTTTTTTTTCCTGGGCAGGGCTGGCACACAGTCCACATATGTTTTATGGAAGGAAATGGGGCCTTGGTAGCTTCCACCTCTCCAAGCACAGATGGCCACCGTTTATCCTCTGCTTGAGCCCTGAGGTTGGCATGGAGCCAAATTTGGATCCAAACACACACAGCCGCCAACGACTGAGTAGTTGAGTTCAGAAACTGGAGACACTTGCGAAGCCAGTGGCCACACAGCAAAGTAAATAACTAAGAACCGACCAAACCAGGGGCCAAATGCTTACATTGAGGGTCCAGCTGGCTAATGTCAAGGGGACTCCCCAAGTAAGCTACAAAGCTATCAGGGCGATTTTCGGACTGGCCCAGGGATGGACCCGGGGGCCAATTGCTAAGCTCCTGGAATGAACCGCCACCTCTTGATGAATTTTTCTCTCTTCCCCCAAATCTATCTACCCGTCCATCCAAAGGGACCCTGTTAAAACCGCGATTTTCCCCACCCCACCCGTGTGCCCAGGAGAACATGCAGTTACTCTTTGAAACCACGAGGTGGGGACTCTGCTTAGAGGAGTTAACGCTGAGGTACTGACTCAGGAATTGCAAAGGCAAGTCAGTTACTTGCATCGTCCCGTTACCAGTTAGTTCCTCGCACGGTCCCACAGCATGGTTCCAGGGAAACTTCGCCCAGAGGACTGAGGAAAGAGGTTTTTATTAACTTGGTGGTACAGATTAAAAAAAAAAACTCATCTGAGTCTGAGCACGTTTTCCCTACGAAAGCCCTAACACATTGCTTGCTAGGTGTGGGCTTGGCAGAAACAGAGCACCAACGTGCACTCCTCGGACTGTGATGAGACCCTCAGATAGACCTCAGATAAGGCTGGGGGTCATTAATGGTATCCGGGGCTCACCCCAGAGCCCTTCTGATGCCTCCAGTGCCCTAACTATCACTCACAAACGCGGTTTGATTTGACTCGCAAGGCAATCTCCAGAATCCGGTGCCTGTGGCGACCCTCTACAGTTCCTGGGTGTGAACAGGGTCTTGGCCGCGCGCAGGGCAGGTGCCCGCCCTCCTGTATCACCCTCTGCCTCCCTCCCAGCTTCTTTTTTTAGAGGCGCTCCAGCCCACGTTGCCCTGCAGGAATGGAGTTGGACTGTGCCCACGTGCCCTGATTATTTTTCCAGGAGAATCTAAAAATCTAGCTTTTTAAATGTTGGCAGTCAGATTCAAGCTTATTTGGACAAAAAAAAAATAAAGAGTGAAGTTGAAAACAAACAAAATCCAAAGCAACGCCCGCCCAGAGCCGGGCTTAGGAACTCTAAGGGGACTAAGGCTGGCGCTTCTCTGCTTGCTGGCTGCTTGACCTTCACGAGCTCTGGTGCTACCCAAGTGGACCCGAGGAACAGGAGGAAGTTGGAAGAATGAAGGGGGGGTGGATATGGGATGCTTCTGTGGAACCCTCCTTCCCTCTGGATTGCTTTTATTTTTTTAATTTTTTTTTCTTTTTGGGTCACACCTGGCGATGCACAGGGGTTACTCCTGGCTCTGCACTCAGGAATCACCCTTGGTGGTGCTCAGGGGACCATATGGAATGCTGGGAATCAAACTCAGGTCGGCCACATGCAAGGCAAACGCCCTACCCGCTGTGCTATGGATTGCTTTAAAAATTGTCTAAATGTTGGGTAATTAGCAAATTGAAGCCCTTTTTTTCTGTCATGGAACTACCTACACAGTGAGTTCACTTGGTTCTTAGACACAGCCTGGCCAGAAGCACCTTCCAGAAGGTTCTTAGCCCTGGCTGCAGAGGCCAGCCACCTGGAGGGAGTCTTTGATTTGTTTTGCATTGAGGGCCCCACAGGGCTGTGCTCAGGGCTTACTCCTGGCTCTTGGGGGACCAGGAAACCTTGGGGTACCAGGAATAAGCCCAGATTGGCCCCGTGCAAGGCAAGCAAGCGCCTTCCTTGCTGTACTGTCTCTCACGACCCTGCCGCTGGTAGAGCCTGAAGATGCTGATGCATCTGGGGATGAGGATGCATCTGGGGATGAGGATGCATCTGGGGATGAGGATGCTCTGGGGATGAGGAAGGGGCGCCTTGGTTTTTAAACAGCTTCTGGAAAATTCCACACGCACCCCTGACTGGGATGCTCCTTCCTGGTCAGTGCTTTTCACTCTTGAACGTCTGAGTGACTGTGGGCCGGAGAGATAGTACCTGTAGCAGAGCCCAGTTCGATCCCCGGCACCCTATATGGTCCTCTGAGCACTACCAGGAGGGCTCCTTCAGCACAGAGTCAGAAATAACCCCTGAGCACAGCTGGGTGTGGCCCAAGCCCACTCCCTCCCCCCCGCGCCCCCCCAAAAAAAACAACCCACATAAAATCAGCTTGCTCTCTATGGCCTCATGTTCACCCTTTTCAAACAGACCATTCAATGATCCAGAGCTGTTATAAATAGGCTCCGGGTGAGAACAGCCACATCATTGGTTGCTATGCCAACCAGGGTGGCAACCCAGACTACTTTCTCGGCTGTGGTAGCATAAGGAAGGCCTTAAGAAGGGTGGACACTCAGCACGTCCCCGGGTACATGCGGTGTCTTGTCTGTCGAAAACGTCCTCCAGGGCTGAACACGGCCATTCGGGGAGATCTCTGTGCTCCCCACGACCACGCAGCCCCCCTCCACCCCAGCCCTCCCAGCCCTCTGGCTCCATCTCGCTCCATTTCCTCACCAGTTTCTCAACTCCCACCCCACCAGACAGAGCCTGTCCTCCCTGGTCCGGCTCCTCCACTGCTGCCCAGACTTCGCACTTGTCTCTGCCAAAAGTCCGCTCCCACCCGTTCCCCCTGGTGCTCCCATCTGTGAGGGGCAAGCTCTGGGCGTTACGTTCCTTGCAAACTAACCTGTCATCCCCGATGCTGACCACAGGCACCGGAGTCAGAAATGGGACCACACTGATCACTCGTCATAACTCAAGTGCCAAGCCCAGGGGAGTGTCATTTTGCCTGGGGCGTCCGAGTCCCCATTCCTACAGCCTACATGAAGAGGACTGAGAGGTACTTGGGCAAACCCTGGGATGCGTTATAATAGGAGGGAAACAAAGCAGGTGGTGGACAGAGACTTGGAACTGGCATCTTTTCTCTGGGGCAATGAGCAGAGGGAGAAACTGTATCTTCCAAGGCTGTGTGTGAGGCAGCAAGTCCCCACTGAATGTTGACAGGCGTTTGAAAGTTGCAGTGTTGATACAGAGATGCGGGTGCTGCAATTTATGTTAAAGAAGCCACAGTTAAGTATGAGCCATTGGTGGTACACACCCATATACCACGTTGGTGAAAAAATGGGACATGACTAGGTTCCAGCTGTAATACAGTGGTAGGGTGCTTGCCTTGCACGCAGCTGACCCGGATTAATCCCTGGCATCCCAAGTGACCCTCTGAGCACTGCCAGGAGTGATTTCTGAGCTCAGAGCCAGGAGTAATTGCTGAGCACCACTGGGTGTGTCAAAAAAGAAAAAACCCAAAAACTAAAAAGGGCTGGAGTAATAATACAGCAGGTAGGGCATTTGCCTTACACGTGGCTTACCCGGGTTCAATTCCCAGCATCCTATATGGCCCCCTGAGCAGCACCAGGAGTAATTCCTGAGTGCAAAGCCAGGAATAATCCCTGTGCATCTCCAGGTGTGACCCAAAAAGCAAAGCAAACAAACAAGCAAACAACCAGACTAGGTTCTCAATACTGTCCTTTCTTTTATTTTTTTTTTCTTTTTGGGTCGCACCCAGCGATGCTCAGGGATTACTCCTGGCTTTGCACTCAGGAATTACTCCTGGCGGTGCTTGGGGGACCCTATGGGATGCTGGGGATCGAACCCGGGTCGGCCTCGTGCAAGGCAAACATCCTACCCGCTGTGCTATCGCTCCAGCCCCAATACTGTCCTTTCATTCATCATATGCCGGGATTATTTTTTCTCCATAGGTCTTCTAAAAGTTGCAATAAAATTTATCGCTGAAGCTCTCATGTGCAGCTAGATCTGAGAAGCTGGTCCGGGGCGAGGCAGTCTGGCACCCGCTTTTCCCGTGCGCAGAAATGCACGCCAGCTCCACAGCTCTCACTTCTCTTGCGTGTTGGGCATCTCTCCTGGTCCCGCTCCTAAGCTTCCTCTCTGCTGCCCTCCCACCTGCTGGCCCTCCACCGAATTCCTGGTAGTAACTGCGCCCTTGCCGAGCTGGGCTCTGGGATCCGGGACACTTTCTCAGCCTGCAAAGGTGGGCTCAGGATTCAGATGATCCCATCCCTGAAATGGGCTTCCTGCATGATGCTAAATGCTCCCTGATTCCACAACTGTATCCGTGTCACCTCACCCAGCGCCTGCCCCGCGGAGGGAGAGCAATTCCTGTTTATCGATCTAGTGGGGTTCCTGGATTAAAATAGCACGAGGAGGGGACTAGAGAGGTCGTACAGTGCGGAGGGCACTTGCTTTACATGTGGCTGGCCTCGGCTCTTTCCCTGGCATCCCGTATGGTGCCCTGAGCACCACCAGGAGTGATCCCTGAGCATCACCGGGTGTGCCCCCCACCCCAAACCCAACAAAACCGACAAAACAGCAAAGCACCTGACATGAGGCCTTGGAGTTTCGAAGAGATGAGGCGCTCTGCTGTCAGTGGTCTTTAGGTAGCACTCTGTCTCCGTTGTTCGTCGATTTGCTTGAGTGGGCACCAGTAACGTCTCCATTGTGAGACTTGTTGTTACTGTTTCTGGCATATCGAATACACCACGGGGAGCTTGCCAGGCTCTGCCGTGTGGGCGGGATACTCTCGGTAGCTTGCCGGGCTCTCCGAGAGGGACGGAAGAATCGAACCTGGGTCGGCTGCATGCAAGGCAAACAAATGCCCTACCTGCTGTGCTATCGCTCCAGCCTAGCCTTTAGGTAACAGGACCCAAACTCCCTGGCCTTGGGCCTGGCCTTATCCCTGACACGTTGGTTCATCAGCTTTTGTCTCCACACAAGGGTGGGGTGCTGGGAGGAGGAGAAGGAGGGAAGGATGTGGACTTAGGTGAAGGAGAGCTGGTCACTTTGCCTTTAAGATACCTCCCTGTGTCTCTGCTTTGGGCTCCAATGAGACTGAGGAGTAGGCAGGCCAGTGAGCACTTGAGAACTAAGACGGCAGCCTGGGCTCGTTCCCCGCTCCACGCCTCCCCTGCACACTCTGGGCTGGCTTGGAACTTGCTTCGGCCGATGGATCTTGTACTGTGTGATACAAGCAGAGGCACAAAAAGCACAGGCCCGGCTTTTCATGCAAGACTCCCGGGTTCCATTCTGGCACTGCACAGTCCCCTCATTTGGGTCAGGAGCCTCCCCCTCCCCAAGCACTGCACCCAAACCCCATGCATGGAGAATATGCTTCTCTCACGCCCCCCCTACCCCCCTCCCGCCTCCACAAAGCATTTGCTCAGATATTCCTTTCTGTCCCATCCCGGGACCCTTATTACCACCTCTACACGAATCAGTCAAGGGGACTTAGTGATCAGAGATGAACTGTCAGGCTACCCCAGCACCTTTGCCAGCCTGAAGCCCACCCCCTAGACTTGTGGACGGAGCTGACCTAGACTGCCCAGCTCTGGAAGAGCTGCCACTCAGGCTGAGGGATGAGCCCAGCTGACCACAGCAGAGTCCTCAGCCTGCCATGTCACGGAACTGTGGGACACAGCAGATGTGAGCAGTGTAAGGCCACTCCAGGCTGGGGCGGGGGGGTGTTTGTTACATTGCAAAGACTGACTGATACAGCTCTGATGCCCATTGGTTTAGGCTGAGACCCTCCCAGGTCCCCCACTGAATGCTTTGACTCGAGAAGACTTCCTTCTGCTCTCTTAGTCTTCTCACCTATAAACTGTAAGAGTCAGTAGTGAATCAAGATGTTTCAGATGTTTAAGCGTGACACAACTATTTACCAAATGATCAGAGAAGTGCCAGGGACACAGGGAGAACATCAACCTGGCTTGGATGAAAGATGACGCTGCCCACCTTCCATCCTGAATGAAGTTTAAAACAATGACTACAGAGGCTGGAGCTGTAGCACAGTGGGGAGGGTGTTTGCCTTGTATGCGGTTGACCCGGGTTCGATTCCCAGCATCTCGTATGGTTCCCCAAGCACTGCCAGGAGTAATTCCTGAGTGCACGAGCCAGGAGTAACCCCTGTGCAATGCTGGGTGTAACCCAAAAAGCATTAAAAAACCCCCCAAACCACAACCCCTCCCCCCAAAAAACCAACAGTTACAGAGTTAGTACCTGGGGGCTGAAGAGATAGCCCAAAAGTACCCCAAAGCAAACAAAACAAAACAAAACAAAACAAAACAAAAAAACCCAAACAAACCCAATAGTACGTGGGTACTGGGCACAGGGTTCAAGTGGCAGAGCCCCTGTATGTCCATTGGTTTAGGCTGAAACCCCTCCAGTTGCCCCACGGAATGGCCCTGGGTTCAAACCCCTGCACTGCACACCTCTGTCCCACGAGCACCAGCAGGTGTGACCCCCACAAGAATGAAAACACGTCTTCGAAGCTGAGTCCAGGGTGGACGTCTGCAGGCCCTTGGCTTGGTTGGCCCGGTGTCGCTCAGGGTCCGGGACCCCACTGGCGGTTCCCAGCAACCAGACGAGGTGTTGTGTGGTCCCCGCGACGCTGGGGATCCCTGGGCCGCCCCGATGGTGCTGGGGTCTCCACAGCTGCAGCTGGCCATGCTCAGGGGCCAGGAAGTGACGGGGATCGAACCCAGGCCAGGCGCACAGTAGGCGAGTGCTCTGGCCACTGTGCTGGCCCTGCCCAGCGCTTGCTGGGGAAGCCCGGAGCAGCCCCCAGAGCTCGGGTGTTGGGGCTCCACGTGCGTGTCTGGGGGAGCCCCCGGGCGGGAGGGTTCCTCCCCCTCTCCAGGCAGATGGAGGAGACACCAAGCCTAGGCTGGGGGTGCGGCTCAGGGCAGGGGACATGCCTGGCACACAGGAGAGCCAGGGCCTGTCCCAGCAAAACACACGTGTGCATGCACACACATACACACACTTATACATGTGCACACACGGACATACTCACACATATATACACACACTCACATGCTCTCATGCATACACACACTCATACACACACTCTCACACATATACACACTCACACATGCTCTCCTGCACACGCTGTCACACTCATACATGTGCTCACACCACACATGCGCACACTCACACTCGTATACATTCATACACACACTCATACACACGCACACATGCACACTTACACACACTCATACACATTCACACATGCACACTCACACTCATAAACACGCACACACTCACACACTCATGCACGCACACACACTCACTCATATACACTCACACACACTCATACACATGCACACACATACACATGCACACACACACTCATACACACACACTCACACACACTCATGCAAGCATGCACACTCACACACTGATGCACACTCACACTCACACACGTACACATGCGCACTCACACACACTCAGGCACATTCACACACTCCACGCACACACACACTTCTATACTCTCACTCTCACACACTAATCCACACACTTATGTAGACACACATCCATACTCCAGCCACACACACACACACACACACACACACACACACACACACACACACACACACGCTCCCAGGGCTGGCCCAGGCCCCTCCCTGCAGAGACTGCGCTGTCTGTCGGAGCGGCATTTGTATTCCAGCCCGGCAGGAGCTCGGGCAGCCCCGCCCCGACAGGGATGGACGCGGGCAGCGCCCTTCCCCTGAACCCGGTCTCTGCCCCCTCCCCGCCTCGCGCTCATTAGCCGGGGACCCCAGGGCTGGGGCGCCCCTGCCAGCCGGGGCCCGCAGCTGCTCTGCATGCGCCACCAAGGCCGCCCCGAGGGTTGCAGAGCGCAAGGTCGCGGCCCCTGCTCGGCTGCGGACCCCCGCGGGCCTGCTTTCCCGCGACGTCCCCTGAATAGTAAAAGACCAGACAGCACACCACGAGCACCTTCTCTCCTGGAGGCCTTCGCTCTCTCCCCACCCCCACTCGGCCCTATTCCCAGGGCCAGACCCGCCCCCACCCTCAGCCCCACCCCCACACGGCCTACACGCAGGCCCAGCGCCCACCCCCTAGTCACAAACCTTAGCACCCAATCCCACGCCATACCATGCACAGGCCCCGCATCCACCCCTACACTGTCCTACACACAGTCCCAGCACCCCAAAACCTCTACGCCCGGGGGAGAGCAGGGGGCCAGAGGCGTCCAGATGTTCCCCTTTCGCTCCTGGTTGTCTTCCAGGCTGTGGCCCAGAGAAGGGGCTCAGGGACCTCTTCGGAAACCAGGTCCTGGTGACAGGCGCCTCTGGTGACTGGGCTGGTGATGGTCCCCTCTTGATACTGGCCTGGCGACAGGGCCTCTCTCTGGTGACTGGCCGATGGCCTGAGCTTGAGCAGCAGCTCGGAATCGTGGCCTCTCTTGGTTTCCTAGCTGCGAGCGAGGGCCGTGTTTGCACCCACGGGAAAAGCAGTCTGAGGGGTTTCAGTCAGGGCGGGCTCATCTCCAACTCTGTGCTCAGCCTCAGAGCCCAAGGGTGCCCTCTGGGTGGAACAACGCTGGTCCAAAGACGGGACTGACACCTGGTGGTTTCCGCTGTCACGACCACCTCAGAGCTTAGTGGCTTGAAACAAACACACCATCCCTCTCACCCCCCAGACTTACACACACACACACACACACACACACACACACACACACACACACACACACACACACACACACACACACACTTTATCTCTGGTCCTGGGCAGAGACTATTATCCCTATTTCCGGGAGGGGACACTAGGTCACAGAGACATTAGTAACTAGATCTGGGTCACACAACTGAGGCAACAGAGCTGGGCTTTGACCCAAAGGAGTCTCGCACAAGTCCTGTTGCACACCAACACCGCACTAGGCCCTGGGTGCGTCCTGGTATGTCTGCCATCTCATCCGAGGAGTGAAACTCATCTTTGGGCTCACCCCAGGGGACTAAGTCCGACACTTGGTTCCCCTGTGCCACCCTTCAGCAGCCCTGGCCTGTGGCTGGGATGTGCTGACAGGGACCAGGTGAGTGAGTGGTCATGTCGTAGTGTGTTAGAATGGTTATAGTAGAGGGTGTGTGTGTATTATGAATATTACGGTAGAGAAGACCCGTGAATCCCATCACTCAGGCACATTGGCTCCCCAAGCCGGCCAGGGATCATCAAGGGGTTCCCAAGGCAGCGGAGTAGGTCGAGTGCTAGCATGGTGCATGGTCTGGTGGCCGCAGCTAAATTACACCCGGGTAGTTGACTCCTTGTTCCAACTTTGAGACTTTGCTCCCACTAGGCATCAAGGCAAGGCAGTGAGGCACTCATTCTAGAAGTCTCTAGAAAGATCCCTGGGACAAGTAGCATGGTCTCTTAAATGCCAATCAGTGGAAAGAGAACCTTCTTGGGGCTGAAGCGATAATACAGCAGGTAGGGTGTTTGCGTTGCATGCTCCGACCCAGGTCAACCCCCAGAACCTCCTATAGTCCCCTGAGCACTGCCAGGAGTGATTCCTGGGAGTAAGAACCAGGAGTAACCCTTGAGCATTGCCGGGGTAGCACAAAACCCAAAACCAACCAACCAAAGAATCTTCTTGTGTTTCAGACCCAAAGTAATGGTGGGTCCTATCTTTGCCTATCTTTGTCCTATCACTGAGACAGAAGCCCCAGTGATCTCCGTGAAGTGAAGGAACTTGGCCGAGTCTGACAGTGACACTAACACAGTGGCTGGACCTGGCTTCATCCCTGACAGGTGCCAGGTGATGCTGGAGAACCCACAGCTGGAGGGACACCTGTGCGTGCCTCCACGGTTTTTAGCAGCTGAGAGGAATTCTGGGTAAGGCGGAGGGATGGGGACGGGGGAGAGTGAGCGGCAGACACTTGGCCGGGCGAGAGACCGAGATCTAGGCTGGCATGGAGGGTTGGGAAGCTGAGAAGTCCGAAGGCTGGGATAATGGGAACAAGACCAGGCCAATCTGTATCCTCAAAGCAGAGGGGGTGGGGACAACAAGAGGTAAAGGGGGAGATGCAGCGTTTATGACACGGGGCACTTTGGGCAGGTGCCAGGAAGGTCCAGGTAAGGCTCAAGGTGAAGTTGGAGGAGACATCAAAGTCGGGGTGTCCGGGAGCGAGGGCATTTGCCTTGCACATGGCCAAGCTGGGTTCAACCCCCCGCATCTCATAGGACCCCCCCCCCCAAGCACCACCTGGAGTGATTCCTGAGTGCAGAGTAAGCCCTGAGCATTGCCGGGTGTGACCCCCCAAACAAAAAAGGCCAAACAACGCCAAACAACCCCAAGCAACCCTAAGTTGGGGTGTGTTGATGTTTTGTTTTGCAGGTCACTGTCATGAACAGGGAAGGTGCCCAAGCTGTGGGTAGTGGGGTAGTGTCCAGGAGAGCAGGGACACTAGTGACGAGGTGGAGGGAGGAGGGAACCCACAGCATGGACTTCTTTATTGCTCAGGGGAGCTCAGGATAGTGGGGATGGGAAAAATCGAGAACAGGGCTTCTCAAACATATTTGACTGACTGCCTGATCCCCCAGGCCCCTTCCAGACTCCAATCTAATTGAAGTGAACAAACAGTGTTCACACAACTGTAACACATTTGGTGATGGCACCTGAGGTCTTCTCAGAGTCCCCTAGGCATGGTACTGTCCACTTTGGGTACAGTGCTGAGGCCCAGAGTGGCAGCACAGGCTGGTGGCCGGGACAACCTTCAAGTCTCTGATTCGGGCTAATGCTTATGTCAGCCCAAGAGAATGTGGCTGCTTCTGACTTTTGCTCAACCTCTCGTGTAGGGCGTGGGTCTTGACAAACAATTTGTTCCAGAAGCAAATGGTGAGCACGAGTTAGGAGCTGGGGAAGTTCCCCATGTGCTCCCACCCCCCCCCCACTCCCTCCAGAGCCATTGATTGATGCAGCTTCTTTCCTGAGAAAGGAGGGCCAGCTCTTCCTTAAGGTGTCCTGTGATCCCAGTGTTCCCGACTCACTTCTATTTTTATTTTCTTTTTGGATCACACCCGGCAATGCACAAGGGTTACTCCTGGCTCTGCACTCAGGCATTACTCCTGGCGGTGCTCAGGGGACCATATGGGATTCTGGGAATTGAACCCGAGTCGACCGCTTGCAAGGCAAACACCCTACCCACCGTGCTATTGCTCTAGCCCCTCCCGGTTCACTTCTTCTAACCAGCCAGCCTCCCTCGTTTTTTACCTTAGGGACACCGTGGAATTGTCATTATTATAGACCCAGACCAGGCTTCTTTGTCTTTCCCTAGTCAGTAAAACAGCAACTTTGGGTGCTTCTCAGAAGAAGGAAGGTACAGAGAGAGGCAGGTAAGTGCATCTGTTTGGTAGAGAAGCGATGAGAAGAGCTGAACAGCTTATCAGGGTGATGAGTGGGACTCAGCATTGGACAGCAGCCAATGAGGGCCGATGGCTTCCAGGATTGGGGCTTGGCGGATGCCAGCATGGGCAGTGGGCACTGACCAAGGTCTCTGGCACTGGCCCCTCTGAAAAAATGCTGGGTTCCCCAGTCATCTAGACATTAAATTGCAGGGGGACTCTTTGATTTGCTGGAAGTGTGGCTCCGGCCACCAAAGGAAAGGGAGCTGGTGGTATCATCAAAGATGAACTCTAGAACCATCCGGAAAGCTCCATTTCTGATACCCCTGATTTGTGTAATGAGTTTTCTTCCTTTGAGGAGTGTGTGTGGGGGGGGAGGGTGTGGGAGAGTGGCAGGGATTGTCCATCAGGGATTTTAATCATGCTTTAGATGACATTGCAAGTGTGCAGGCTTCACCGAGCGTCAGGGTTTGAAACAAGAGCACCTTCCCACAAGGTAAGGCTGTGACCCGGAGACTTGGTGAGCTGAGGGAGGAAGCTCTGAGAAGCCACCGGGAATTGGCAATTGATATTCCCTGTGATCAGAAGGGAGGCGAGCGGCCACTAGGGTTCTGGCAAAACGAGGCCTGTTGCTAAAGAAGCCAGGGCCTCGCCATCAGGATTCTGACACCTAAAAGCCAGCCTGTCCGTCACCTACTTCTCCTGAACGGGGTATGACTGGGTAGCTCTGGGGGGGAGTGGGACGGGGGTTCTCTCAGGCATGGGGGTTCTCCATGGTCACGTTCAGGACTCTGCCGCCTCCCTGAAGCTTGACCCTCATTAGCAGTCTCCCGGGCCTGGGGCGTGGAGCGGAATAGTTTAGACAGAAATGCCCCGTTCCTGATTGACTTGTTTCCATCCAGTCCATCCCTATTAGGGATCTGGCGGTAATTATCCGGCTCCACTTCAGCCCCCCGGGGGCCTGTATTCTGCAGCTGTAATGTGTCTGAGCGGCCTCTCTGGCATAATAAACAGCCCCATGATGCACGGGAGGGCACGGGCTTCCTCTCTCCATCGGGCAACGCGGAATTCAAGGACGATCTGGAGACGCAGCATCTCCGGGGGCTTTGCTTGTTTTTTTGGGAGGACCGCGGAGGAGTCGCAGGCCTTGAGGTCCCCTTGAGTCTCTGCTGAGATGTGAGATCTGCGTTGATCTCGCTTATTGTTTCATTTCTTTATTTTGTGTTTTGGCGGCGGCGGCGGTGGGGAGAGGGGTGAGGGGAAGAGTGAGTCACCTCCAGGGCTGAGTCACAGTATTTGTCCCCGGCTAGGCTCTGGGTCCATATTGTTGTTCAGGGGCTGGCAACGACTCTTGTCACTGCAGAGGAAGAGAAGAGGACAGAGGAGAGGAGGGATGTGCCCCGTCTGGGTGGGGAAGGATGGATTGAGGATCGCTAGGGAGCAGTCAGGGGGTCCGGACATGAGAGCGGGAGGAATGTTTCCTTGTTTCCATTGTCATCAAGCTGGCGAGGGGACTGGCTCTCTAAGACAGATGGAGACAACTGAGTCTGTTTCTCTGTGAATCCATCACACCTGGAAAATCTGCTCGTCCAGCAATTCCCATGTTCAGGTGGGTTATTGCAGGCCCCCTAGAGGTCACGATCCCCCCAAGAATAACAAGAGGCCCTAATATACCTAGGGAAAAGTGACTTTGAAGACAGAGTAGAACACGCAGGTTTCAACGAGCCAAGGACAGAGGCAGCGATATGTACCAGTGAGGGAAAGATGCACAGACTTGAGGGGGAGGATGTTGAATTCAGAACACTACCCGCTTCTCCTATTTTTTTGGGGGGGTCACTATATTCAAGGGTTACTTCTATCTCTGTACTCAAGAATTACTCTGAGAGGCACTTGGCGGGGGGGACTATATGGGGTGCCAAGTATCAAACTCGGTTGGCCGTGTGCAAAGCAAACACTCTACCCACTGGACTTCGGTGCTGCCCTGCACTACTTGTTTCAAACAATGAACTTGTTTTTAAATGAAAGGCCTTTATGATGAGGCCATTATTGAGAAAAACAAATATATTCTTATACACTCAGCTGTGGAGTTTATTGAAATGCAGACTATCTCAAAAGACAGTGGAAGTGAAGTATAAAGCCTTTGATTTTTTGGTGGGGGGCATACCCTGTGATGCTCAGGGGTTACTCCTGGTTCTGCACCCAGGAATCACTCCTGGCAGTGTTTGGGGGACCCTATGGGATACTGGGGATCGAGCCAGGGCTGGTTGTGTGCAAGGCAAGCCCCCTGTTTGCTGTATTATGGCTCCAGCCCTGAGGTCTTTTATTTTATGCGACAAGCTACAGGTGGATTCAATGAAAAGAATCACCTCTAAATGTTTCTGTCCATAAACAATAAAAGGTGAAAGCGCATGAAATGCACACTGACCTCAAGATGAGAATAGGAAAAACCACAAAAATAAACCCAAGGAAAGCAGGAACAGGGACCAAAAAAAAAAAGTCACAAATTGAACAAGAATGCCAATGTCCAATAAAAGTTGGTAGCAACACATGGTAAAAATCAATAAAAATAGATTAACCTCTGGAAAAGGCAAGAAAATAAACAAAACTCATTATTGATAGGGAGTAATACTCTGGAATAAGAGGGGATTTTAAAAGAATGATCAAGGCCAAAGCCATAGTACAGCAGGAAAGGTGCTAGCCTTGCATGTGGCCAACCTGGGTTTGATTTTCAGGGACTGTTTAAGTCCCCCCCACAATCACCCAGATAAACTATTGAAGACTATACTATACATTGAAAATGAATTTAAAAATCTGAATGCAATGGGTCATTTTTCTGTCTTTTGGGACACACTTGGTGAAACTCAGGGCTTACTCCTGGCTTGTGCTCAGGGATCACCCCTGGATGGACTCGGGGGCCACAGGCAATGCCAGAGTTTGAAGGAGAGGGTTCCGCTGTGTGCAAGGCAGGTGCCCTAACTATTGTCCTCTCTTCTTTTGTCCTGAAATGGATTGTTTTAGGGACTGAAAGTGGATAAAATGGAGGAGAAAAAGAAGTACATGTAGCTCCAAAAGGAGATGTAAAAGTTGTTGACAAACAAAACCCATTTTCCCCAAAGAGTACATGCGCACTCAATTGTGTGAACAAATCCTCTGACACAAAGAACAAATGATTCCTAGACTGCTTGACTAGGTAAAGCAAAATCATACTGAAAGTTTCTTAAGTTGTTTTGTGAAGTGAATATAGCCGGTAGGAAAACCCAGTTTGAAGTCACACCTAAGAAGAATAGTACCAACCAATCAAAGTTCTTTTGAGCACTGATATAAAATTAAATTCTAAATGGGGACTGGGAATGTGGCTCAGTGGTAGAACATATACCTCTAAATGTTTTAATTTTAATAGAGCATATACCTCCAAACAGTTAGAGTGAATACTTCACACATGTGAAGCCCTGAGTTGATTGCTGTTACTTACACACACATATACACACAAATATTAAATACATTTATCATCAATCAACTGTAGTAAATCGATCCTAAAACTATACAATGGGGCCAGAGAGATAGTATAGTGGCGTCTTGAATATGGCTCACCCCGGTTTGGTCCCTGGCACTCTCTATAGTCCCCCAAAGCTGCCAGGGGTAATCTCTTAGGGCAGAGCCAAGAGTAAGCCCTGAGCACCACTGGGTGTGTCCCCCCAAAATAACAAACAATAACCCACTAAAAGAACTAAAAACATATCTATACCAAAAGTATAGAGGCACGGTGCAATCCAGTTAGTCCTTCATGCAATGATAGTTTAACATTAAGAAAGTTCCACATATCTCATAACATCAGTAAGTAAACTTTATAAAAAAAAAAGCAAAAGAGAAATTTAAAAAATTGTTACAATTTAATGTTTCTTGACAGATCTCAGTGATCCAGAGATCAAGGTATAGTTCTGGAATATCAGGAAGCTATTTTAAAAGAATGAAAGCCTTCTCATTAATTTAAAAGGAAAACGCTACAAAAGCCCAATTTGGCCAAGTGTCAGAAGAGATGTGTGTCGCCCTGTCTGGATCATCAATGTTTAATCCCACCAATTGTTCAGCAAAGATTTTCAAAACCAATCATGCCGATCAGAGGCGGTCTGAAACAGGAGGCCTTCGCCTCTAGGGGGTGTTACAATCTGGTCCCTCTTCAAAAGAGTCAGAGAGAGGGGGACAGACATAGAATGATTGCACCTACCTGTGGGATATAAAAAGACCCAATATGAGACGAATTCCCCAGGCCAGAAGAAGCAAGGGCCAGGAGGACTGGTCCACAGTTGGAAATTTGCCACAAGTGGTGGGATGGAGGGCAGATAGGAGGATAGAGAAGGAAACGCTACAACAGGGCTAGTTGGAAAATGATCACTCTGGACAAGAACTGAGTGCTGAAGGTAGGGAAAGGATCAAACAGGATAACATTGCAGTGCCTGGAGTGCAAACCATCATGTGAAAAGCAGAGAGGGAGAGAGAGAGAGAGAGAGAGAGAGAGAGAGAGAGAGAGAGAGAGAGAGAGAGAGAGAGAGACAGACAGAGAGAGAGACAGAGAGACAGAGAGACAGACAGAGACAGAGAGACAGAGAGAGACAGAGAGACAGAGAGACAGACAGAGACAGAGAGACAGAGAGAGACAGAGAGACAGAGAGAGACAGAGACAGAGACAGAGAGACAGACAGAGAAACAGAGAAGAGAGACAGAGACATAGAGAAGAGACAGAGGGAGAAAGAGGAAGAGAGAGATGGAGAGAGAGACAGACAGAGACAGAGAAACAGAGAAGAGAGACAGACAGAGAGAGGAGACAGAGGGAGAGAGAGGGAGAGAGAGATGGAGAGAGACAGAGACAGAGAAATAGAGAAGAGAGACAGAGAGACAGAGAGGAGACAGGGAGAGAGGAGAGAGAAGGAGTGAGAGAGACGAGAGAAAGAAGAGAGAGGGGGCTACTTGCCATAGAGGCAGGCAGTGGGGCGGGGATGGGGTCTGGGAGAGGGTAAGCAGGAGGGGAGGGAAACGGGTCATTGGTGGTGGGAAATGCACACTGGTGAAGGGACAGATGTTGGAACATTGTATGACTGAAACCCAATCACGAGCAACTTTGTCACTATATCTCACTGGGATTCAATTAAAGAAGTGCCTCATTTTAAAACATTAAACATGGAATCATACAAGTCATCCTCAAAGCAATCGCCATGATTCAGACATTTGAAATAGAAGGATGGGCTGGCCAGGGGGCGCCAGGGGCTGGCGTTCTGCACGAGGGAGTCCTGGCTTTGATCCCTGGTACCCCACAGTCTTCCTGCACCACGGGGTGTGCCCTCTCCCCTCCCCATTCACACACAGGACTATAGTCGAGAGTTCCGGGCACCGCATCCCCAGAGCAGCGCCTGAGCGGGGAGCGGGGAGAAGCCCCAGGCACGGGTGAGCCTGGCCCCACGGCAGAGGGCATCCGTAAACAAACACGGTGAACACGAATCCTCAGTTATTTTTTAAAAAAGAGAGTTTTGAAAAGTCTTCCATTTGCTTGTCTCTGTCATCCTGGGCATCCTTTTGGAGAAGGTGAAACGCTCCATGTGGTTAAAAGGATGCTCAGTAGTTACAAAGCAGGGAGCTGAGTTCTACGGAGTCCTGGAGACCGCCCTGCCCCCCTGCCATGCCACCCCCAGGCCCAAGCACAGGACCGTCCAGGTGGGCTTCTGGCCGAGGAGGAGGGTCCTTGAGGCCCCTCCATGAGAGAGGATGAGGATGACCGATGAGGGGAGAGGAAGCAGGAGGAGACGCTGGACCTAGAGTGACAGTGGCCCTGGGAAACCCAGAGTCACCAGGCATCGCCCAAGGCTCCACCCTGACGTCTCTTCGCTTTGCCCCGTGGACCTAAAAATCAAAATAGAATTAGTTGCCCATGGGCTGAAAAATGTCTATGGGCTGGAGCCATAGCACAGCGGGTAGGGCGTTCGCCTTGCACGCGGCTGACCCAGGTTCAATTCCTCCGTCCCTCTCGGAGAGCCCGGCAAGCTACCGAGAGTATCCCGCCCGCATGGCAGAGCCTGGCAAGCTCCCCGTGGTGTACTCGATATGCCAAAAACAGTAACAACAAGTCTCACAATGGAGACGTTACTGGTGCCCGCTCGAGCAACTCGATGACTAGTGACAGTGATACAGTGACTGAAAAATGGGCTATTTCATGTAAAGATCCAGATTTCTTGCTCTTTCTGACACATATCACTTGTCTCGTTTCTGTTTGTTTTGGGGCCATGCCTAGCTGTGCTCAGGGCTTCCTCCTGGCTCTGCAGTCAGGGATCACTCCTGGTGGGGCTCTGGGGACCATCTGGGGTGCCAAGGATTGAGCCTGGCACCCCAGATGGTGGTGTGCAAGGCAACTGCTTTAGCCTCTGTACTCTCCCTCCCGCCCTAAGTCCCATGTTCTTATTGGCAGCAATTCTCAGGAGCTGTCTTGGCCCTTTTTGTTTATCTACAACTTGCTTCATGAGGCGACAAGGCTTGGTACTGTCTCCTGAGGCTTTGCACATGTTGGCAAGTCCAGCTGTCCAGGGTGTGCACTGCACAACTTCAGCCAGGGTCAGCCCCGCAGACTCAGATAAACAGTAGCTCCATGGAACCATGCAATGTTTTTGGTCCCACCCCCCTTTTAACCTGCATTCCTGAGCTAGGCATTTCGATGGACAAGATGTGGAAGTCTTGTTGAAGGAAGTCAGGCAGCGCTTGCGTGCCCAGAGATGAGAAGTGCTTATTTCCGAAGGGTAGCGTTATGACCGAGTTTTATTCTCTTCTGCGATTTTTCACATTTCCCACTTTTTCTGTTTGGAGTCAGAGAACAACGTCAGGGATGGGAGTGGGAATGACAATAAACGTTAGTGTAGGAGAAGAATTTAAAAAAAAAAAGGTGCCTCAAGATGCTGGCAGGAAGGAGTGCGGAGGCCAGCACTCACTTGCAAGTGAGAGGCAGAAAGCAGGCCAGGAGAGGTTTCTAATGAGGCCAGGAGTCCGGGGATTGCGCCAGAAGGGGGCTATGATTAGCACCTGAATCTAACAGCCCGTCTCTAGGAATTACTGAGTACACAGTGTCCGGGGAGCAGGGGGAGAAGCTGACAGCCATGTGGCAGCAGGGCAGGCGGCCTGAGGAGTGAGGCTCTAGAGTTCTCTGCCTCTCTCTGGGTGAGAGGCAGGAACACGGCTCTGAGCTTCGGAGGAGCTTGATTAATTGCCACGCCGTGGCGAGTGAGTAAAAGTTCAATTAGAATTGTGCTTGCTAATGAAACCCAAGTGCTGGGAACAGGGGAGCAGCAGGAACATCTATTTCCTGCAAGCAGGAAGCTGGGAAGGACGGGGTGAGGGTGCTGGGCGGGGGCGGGCAGAGGGCCGGTTTCCCCACCCAGAGATGCCGCGGTCGGTGAAGGGGGTCACTCTGCACCTTTGGTGGAAACAAGTGTGTCGATGCTGAACCTTTATGCACCGTACTCTCTTCATCTGTCAAACAAGGAGAATGATTCCTTCCTCCCGGGATTATTGAGAGAGGCAAATGGCGTGACTAATATGAAGTTAGTTTCTCCCTGCTTGTCTTCAAGCAGACTCAATCATTCAGGGTCCCGTGACGGTGCTGCGGGGGGCAGGTCGGGGAGCTGCGGTCTGCTGGAGATGGAGGAGAAAATCAGGCATCTTGCTCTTTTTCTAACATTTATCTTTAAATTGATTTTTATTTTAAACATGGTGATTTACAAAGTTCTTTATTAGGGGCTGGAGGGATAGTGCAGTGGGTAGGGCATTTGCCTTGCACACAGCCGACCCGGGTTTGATCCCTGGCAATCCCATAGGGTCCCCCAAGCACGGCCAGGAGTAATTCCTGAGTGCATGAGCCAGAAGGAACCCCTGAGCATCGCTGGGTGTGACCCAAAAAGCACTGTCACTGTCACTGTCATCCTGTTGCTCATCGATTTGTTCAAGCGGGCACCAGTAACGTCTCTCATTGTGAGATTTATTGTTACTGGTTTTTGGCATATCCAATACACCACGGGTAGCTTGCCAGGCTCTGCCATGCGGGCGCAATACTCTTGGTAGCTTGCCGGGCTCTCCGAGAGGGGCGGAGGAATCAAACACAGGTCAGCCATGTGCAAGGCAAACGCCCTACTGCTGTGCCAAAAAGCAAAAAACAGATAAACAAACTCGCAAAAATTCTTTATTTTACAGCTGTTCCAAGCATTTAGCGTTTCCACACCACTAGTGTGACCTTCCCTCCACCAACATCCCCAGTTTCCTCCCAATCCAACCTGTTTCTGTAGGCTTGTGACAGATTGACATTATGTTGCTTCTTCCAATGGTAAGAACTGGCCAAGTGAATGATCAGAAAATAAATCAGCAAGGGCCAATTAGTGGTCACGATGTGATTTTGACCTATGTAAACAAGAAAATTAAAATTATTTAGTACAACATAAAAGCGCCCTTTTTCTTTTACATATATGCACTGCACCATAGCACTGTCATCCCGTTGTTTATGGATTTGCTCGAGCGGGCACCAGTAACGTCTCCGTTGTGAGACTGGGAGGAATTGAACCCGGGTCAGCCGCGTGTGCTTAAGGTTCACTAAAGTAGATTACATTTCATTTTATTTTATACTTTGCTCTCATTATGGGAATAGTCATGTCTCTCCTGGGGTGTCTTGTTCTTGAGGTCTTGGGCTCTGCTCAAACAGTCCCGTGATCCCACACCATGAGGAGTTTTCAAATTACTTCATCTCTTCTCTTTACATTTTGAAAACAATTTACAGAAAGGTGGGGAAATGGTGGAGCTTTCCTAAAGGTCCTTTGCCCTGTTTCCCCCGGTGTTTCTGGAGAGTCAGAGTGGGAATTTTAGGGAATGAGCACCACACGGTGAATTCCACCCCCTCCCACCCCGCCCCCCGAAGTGTTCCAGCTGCTGATCAGGGCGTCCGTATTTTGCACTCAGCGCTCATGTCGCCTTAGTTTTTCCCTGGGATGTGAGTATCTCTGGCTCCCATCACCTTGACCCTTCGGATGAGTGCCATGTCACCCTCCAGCTGCTGTGTCTGACGTTTCTTCTTGATAGAACCTGCGAGAATTCCGCAGGACAGCTGTGCTCTCAGTGACTTCCTAGGAGAGGCGGGAGGGTTCATGATTTAACTCCCTAGTGCATGATGCTACTAGGTACTAGAGTAACTCTTATGTTTGGTTTTTGAGCCATACCCACTGGTGCTCAGGGCTGACTCCTGGCTCTGTGCTCAGACATTGCTCCTGGCACTGCTCAGAGGATTTTTCTGGGGTGCTGGGGATCAAACCAGAGTTGGCTGTGTGCAAGGCAAGTGCCTTACCTCCAGTACTACCTCTCTGGCCCCTCAAATAGCCCTTTTGAAATTAATCATTTAGCTCTTTGGGTCACACCGTGCTATGCTCAGGGGTTATTCCTGGCTCTGCACTCAGGAATGACTCCTGGCAGTGCTCGGGGCACATATGGGATGCCGGGGATCAAGCTCGGTTGGTAGGGAAGTGCCCTAGCTGTTGTACAACCTCTCTGGCCTCTGAACTTAATTCTTTCCGCTGCAATTATAAGTGAGATTGTTGGCTTACCCACTGTATATTGCTCCTGCACCCAAATAGCTTATTGAATGACACAGTTATGTTAAGGTTTGGGGCTGAAGCAACTTGCCTGATCCCCACAAGTCGAATCATGTGACTTTTATTTTTAATTTTTTAAAATTTCTTTGCTTTTTGGGTCACACCCGGTGATGCACAGGGGTTATTCCTGGCTCTGCACTCAGGAATTACTCCTGGCGGTGCTCAGGGGACGGGACCCTATGGGATACCAGGGATCGAACCCTGATCAACCGTGTACAAAGCAAACACCCTACCCACTGTACTATTGCTCCAGCCCCAATGTGACTTTTATTTTATTTTTTATTTTTTGCTTTTTGGGTCACACCCGGCGATGCACAGGGGTTACTCCTGGCTCTGCACTCAGGAATCACCCCTGGCAGTGCTCAGGGGACCATATGTGATGTTGGGAATCGAACCCAGGTCGGCCGCGTGCAAGGCAAATGCCCTACCCTCTGTGCTATTACTCCAGCCCCCCCCCACCCAATGTGACTTTTAAATAAAAGGTCTCAGGAGCTGGAAGGTTGTGGTTATCAGAAATGCAGGGCTGAAGTGTAGGGCAGAGACCAGGGCAGCCCCAGGAGTGAGAGAGGTTGCCCTCATCTGTAGATATAAACTGAGGTGGGCACCCCACTTCGGGCAGGGCACTCAGGGGGAGTCTGGAGCTCCAGGGCACACCCATTCAGGAGTGTGAGCAGCACCCAGAGGCCAGTGCGGTCTCCTGCTTTCGACAGGGCCACTGCAGGCCCAGCGGGCCCAGCTCCTCCAGTGCTCAGAGCAAGTGCTCAGGAAACTGAATTCCCTTGTGAAATGGCCTCGTACTTACAATCGCACCCACTCCACAGCTTTCTTGAGTCCTAATCCCCACTGAATTTGTAAGTAGAAGGTGCTTACCACAGTCCTTTGCTGTCCTTGAGAACATATACCCACCATCTCGTGCCCTTGGCCATCTTTGTGGATGGGGAGAACATGTAAGACTCCCCTTGGCAGTCTGCCACCACGTGGATGGGCCTGGAGAGTGTCCGGCCCCTGGGAAGTTAGCCAGAGAGAGACAGACGCAAAATGAAGTCTCTCCAACGCTGCCTCTATAGAGACATAGTAGGGAGACAGCAAACACCCAGAGGTGACGGAATGCTCACAGATGTCTACAGAGCTGGGCGGGGGCGGGAGGTAGGATGGGGTTGGGCACCGGGGCTATGCTCGGGGAGGGAAGTGGGCACTCAGGTAGAGGCTGTGGTGCTGGAATGTTGTACCCATAAAACCCTACCAGTATGACGGTATTGTATATTATAGCACTTTTTCCTAGAAGCTCTATTTCAGCAGCTTGTTTTTGATTTTGGGGGCCACACCCAGTGGTGCTCAGGACGTGCCCCTAGATTTATGCTCAGGGATCATTCTCAGAAGGCTCAGGAAACCTGGGGATTGTACCTGGGTCGGCCTTGTGCCAGGCACGTGTGATACAAGACGTCACTGTCGCCCCTCAGCAACTTTTAAATATCACTGGAAGTTCCTACTTTTACCACCCTCTTGCCTGGCAACCACCATTCTACCATTTGTAAGAGGTTTTTTCCTCCCCCCCTAGATTCTACAGAGAAGTAAGGTCCTTACACACTGGCCTTTCCGTCTAGCTTATTTCACTTAGTGTAATGCTCTCGAAGTTCATTCAGGCTGTCCCCGAAGGCAGATTTTCTTTTGCTTCTGATGGTCGGATTTTACTCTATTGTACATAGAGAGCACATTCTCTTCAGCCATTCATTTGTCTGTGGCCGTTTGGGCCATTCCTACGACCTGACTGCCGTGAATTACCCTGTAAAGAACATGGCCATGCAGATATTTCTTTGAAATAGTGGTTTCATTTCCTTTGGCTCCTTGCCTAGAAAATGGGATTGCTGGATCCGATGGGAGTTCTATTTTAAATTTTTGGAGGAACTTCCCTCTCAGGTCCCCTGGCAGCTCTATCAATTTATATTCCTGCCAGTGGGGCCCTGGGACGCTCACATCCCCCTTCTTCCACACTCTGTTCCCTCTGGTCTCCTTGATGATGGTCATTCTCATGGGTACAGGGCGATAACTGTGGTTCTGATCTGCATTTTGCTCATCATAAGCAGGTTGAGCACTCTTTTCTAGTACCTTTTGGCCATTTCCATATATATATATATATTTGCTTTTTTGGGTCACACCTGGCGATGCACAGGGGTCACTCTTGGCTCTGCACTCAGGAATTACTCCTGGCGGTGCTCAGGGGACCATGTGGGATGCTGGGAATTGAACCTGGGTCGGCCGAGTGCAAGCAAACGCCCTACCCGCTGTGCTATTGCTCCAGCCCCCATATCTTTTTTTGGGGGGGAGAAGGGGGGAATGTCTTATTCAGGCCATCTGCTCCCTTTAAAATCTGATACTGATGGTTTGCTATTGAGTGCCGTGAGTTCTTCATGTATTTAGGGATCAGGCCCTTCGGCAGGTGGTTGGCGAATGTTTTTCTTCCACTCTGCAGTTGGCCTCTTTGGTTGATGTTCTGTGCACAGAAGCTTGCTTTGGTGGAGGGGATAGCAACACGCCATCCTAAAATAACGAGGACGATTCTATAGAGGTCCAACAAAATCATGTTTCAGCTGAGCACGGCCCCCATATCACCTCTGTTTAAGAAGACCAGAAAGGCGAGAAATAATCTTTGAAATAAAAAGGTATAGGTTTGGGGACCTTACCCAGTGCAGACAGGGGGACAGAGACAAGTTAAGTGTAGAAACTGTCACTGTCACTGTCATCCTGTTGCTCATCGATTTGTTCGGGTGGGCACCAGTAACGTCTCATTGAGAGACTTATTGTTACTGTTTCTGGCATATCCAATACGCACGGGTAGCTTGCCAGGCTCTTCCACGTGGGCTCCATACTCTCGGTAGCTTGCCGGGCTCTCTGAGAGGGGCGGAGGAATCGAACCTGGGTTGACCTTGTGCAAGGCGAACGCCCAACCGCTGTGCTATCGCTCCAGCCCAAGTGAAGAAACAGAAAAGATTTATTAGGTGCACTCCGGGGTGGACCCTACTGAGCTCTGGCGAGGATGGGGCAGGGCCGTGCCTGAGAGGGTCTAGCAGGTTTTGTTTTCTTTAAGGTCTCTTTGGTGCCAAAGGCATAAGGACAAGGTGGTTTCTCTGGCAGGAAGGGGACAGAAGGGAGGTGTGCTCTTTGGTGGAAGGGAGGTAGAGGGTGGTGGTGTTGGTTTGGCATTCCTTTCCCATGCCGCCTGGTAGGATGCAGTCTGGTCCTCTGTGTGGGGGTGGCATCCCATATGGTTCCCTGAGTACTGCCCGGGGTAATTTCTGAGTACAGAGCCAGGAGTAATCCCTCTCCATTGCCAGGTGTGACCCAAAAAGAAAAAAAAAAGAATAAAGGCCATCTCTTATTCTTTCTAGGCAAGTATGATAGGGTGGTGAAATAGTGGTCAGTGTATAAGTGTGTGTTGTAGTGTTTTCAGGAAATTTTCTTAAGAGATGAGGGGCACGTCTTTCTCTCCTGTTTTCCTTCCTTTGACTGCCTGGAATGTGAATGTAATGGCTGAGCATCAGCAACCATTTTGGATCATGAGGACATGGGCAAAAGGTATAAAGATGAGACTGGATTCCTAAATATCAGAGAGTTAACAGATTGTTCTGAACTTCCCATCCGTCCATGTTGCTTTTATCTTTTTTTTTTTTTTTTTTTTGGCCATTCTAAGGCCTAACACATGCAAGTCACTTACTACACTGCTGGGTCACCTCTCTGCTCCCACCTCCCCAAACAGTTTTCCTTTTCTTTTGCAGTGCCAGGTTTGACTCCCTGTCCACGGTTGACTTCCTGTCCCGAGGCTTCTCTTTCCAGTGAAAAACTGAATGTTTATAGTTCAATGCCTTGCTATTTTGAGGACTCTTGGCGGTGTGCACCTTGAGTAAGGAATAAGTCAAATATTTGATGCACGAAAGCTCCAGAGGGTAAGGTTCCTCTCCAGTTAAACCAGCGTTTCCTCAAATGCTCTTCTCTGCATCAGGTTATCAAGGAATGCTGAGAACATGCAGACAGGGCACGAGGGGACACCAAGGATTTCCCCCATCAGCCCGGTGGGAGGTGACCCCCTGGCAACCTGCATTTCCTGCTTCCCAGTACTTTAATACACATTCAAGTTTGGAACCCATGGGAAGGGATGTGGGGCAGGGACGAAGGAAGTAGATGATTGAAAGAGGAAGCCTCAGTTTACCCTTGCCAGCTGCCGGGAACACTCCTGTGTTTGGCTGGTCCCGCCTACATTTTTGACCCCCTGAGCTTTTCTCAGAGAGCTTTAAACAGTGAGTAAACTATCATCTATCCTAAAATCCTGCTCAAGAGCGTAGGCTCACAGGGAGACTAAGATGGACTAAGATGGACAATTCTGACCCGATGTAGATGACCAGAAAGATTCAAACCCAGCCCGACCCCCCTGTGGACCCCCTGCATTCTCTGTCATGCTTGCCAGTTGATAAGAAATGCAAAGGGCCTTTCAAAAGGCCGACACAAAACTCTTAACTTTTAGCTTAGCCTGTACTAAGTTCCTCCCACCATGAGGTGTTTTTTTTTCCCCTTTCTCTTCTACTTCCCAATCAATGTTTCGACTTTCCAACTCTAACTCTGAGCATCGTTAGAACTCAGTGTTTTTGTTCTTGAAAATATTGAGGAGCCCGGGCATTGCGAACGCACGGAGACCCGCTGCCATTACTCCTGCATCTTCTTCCTCCTCATTAACTCTTGGCTGGAATCTCATTTGCTCCGGTGGGAAGGGTGGGTCAGCATCGGCCGCTCTGTAGAAGGGCTGAGGTGAAGCAATGAGTCCGGGTGAGTCGGGGTGACATCCATCATGCTTGACAGTGGACTTCCATGTCCCTGTAATAGTCCAAGTCGAGACTATAACTCAGCCTGGGTTCCGGAAATAAATACAAGGTGGGGCCAAGCCTCCTTCAACCCAGGCTGGAAGTGTGGAAGGAGCAAGAAATCACCACTGCCATATTGAGCTGCCGAAATGTGAGGCGTGTGAACTTAACCCGCTTTGTTACCAGGCAAAGCCGTTCGTGTTGCCTCTTCCTAGAGCTCTCGGAATCTTGTCTTCATTGGCCTTAAGGGAATCGTTGACTTAATTTTTTATTTCTTTGAAACATTTAACAGAGTAGTCTTGTAGCTGTCTTTCGGGCCTTGTGTCTGCAGACTAACCTTTTCTTTTTCATGTGGATGTTTCTCCTGATAAATATTTGAAGACCTGCAGCATTTTTCTGCCGGATTTACCTAACTCATTCCTTTTGATTGCTTCTGTCTCCCGGATTTTCTGTTTTGCTTTGTTTTGTACTGTGCATGCTTGAGTGTGCTTCTCGAGCTAAGCCAAATTAATATGTAGCTAGCATTCCTGTTTCAGAAGGCACTGGCATTTTGACAGCAAGGGTGAAGACGCGAGATAGATGGATGCAGAGCTGTATTGAATTTCACTCGAGTTTGTTTTTCAAGATACTTAATTCATAAAGGAATTCTGGGATGATGAGATCCAATGATACATATAACATTACTAGCAAATGCGTTTATGACCCAATTTTACAACTCTCTAGGAAAGGTCTCAGGAGAAGCGGGGAAAGTCACTCAAGGTTTTGAACGTTCCTTCCTTCCTTCCTTCATTTGTTTAGTAAATTCTTATAAGTCCCTCAGATCTGTCAGGGGTCTGCAGAGACTAACACCACCTCCTACTCCCTGCGAGACAGTATAAGAGTTAAAGCATAGGCCTTGCATGCAGCTGACCCTGTTTCAACCTCCTGCATCACGTGACCTCCCAAGCCCCTCTGGATGCAGCCAGAGAGCCCCCTGAGTGCTACGGAGGTGGCACAGGAATTTGGCTTCCTCTTGAATTACAGGATGGGGCTTTGTGAGCGCTGCTGGGAAGGTCACAGGAAAAAGAAGAGGCTGGAGAGATCGTGCCATGAGTAAGGCTCAGGTGTCGTTCAGGTCTCTCCCCAGCATCCCCCATTGTCCCCCGAGCCTGACTGGGACTGGTTCCTGAGCACAGAACCAGGAGTAAGCCCTGAGCACTGGCCCGGGTGGCCTCCAAGTAAATAAACAGAATTTTATCAACCAATCAACCAAACAAAGAGAAGAAGAGACTAGATGGTGAGAGGCAGGATTTAGGCTCAGGGTGTGATGAGTCATGCCCTCCACTCTCTTCCCCTGTAGAATGAGAAGATCGGAACTCGCCTGGCCAGATGAGAAATGGATGAGCACACGTGGAGGAGTAACCCACGCCTGGCAGGCAGTGGCTGTGTGGGCATGACAGAAAGTGTCCTGGAGAGAGCAGGCAGGTCACGCTGTTCGGGGGACTGTGCTCAGAGCTTCCTCCTGCTCTGGGGTCAGGGATCCCTTCTGGCAAGGCTGGGGCGGGGACCATATGAGGTGCCGGGGATCAAACCCTGGTCGGTCACGGGTGAGGCAAAGTGCCTGAACCCAGTATTCCCTCTTTGCCCCCCCCCCACAGAGTTTCCTTTTCAGAGGAAAGTCTGGGTGTAGAAAGAAAGAGGGCGGCAGGGCCCCGGGCCGGGCGAGGGTTGAGTTCAGGGCAGAGGGGGACCAAGACAGAGGAGAGATCACTGGGCGGACTCAGTCTCGGAAATCCCTGGGCAGTTCCGCCCAAACGAGAGAGGCGACTGCAGTGGAGGCAGCAGTGAGCGAGGGGAGGCGGGAAGCCCCCGGGGGGGGGGGGGAGCAAGGTCCAACCGAGTGCCGTTCATGGCAGGGGACCCTGGGCTGGAGGCGGTCAGGGAAAGGCAGCTTCCGCTGTCCACTCCCACGGGTCCTGTCCTGGGCCCCCGTGCTCAGAGCAGTGGCAGGACAGGGGACAGAAACAGCCTCTCCTTTCCCCACTGCTGTCACCCCAACCCCTAAAGCAGACGCTAATCTGGGAGGCAGGCGTGGTTTTGCTTCAGGACAGTTCTGGGTCCACAGGAGGCCTGCACGGGAGGCCACGGTGCCCCTGCTGGGCCTGCCAGGTGCTCGAGAAAGGCCAGACATACTAAGGACGAACCTTGCTGCTTTGCTTTCTCTCTCTCTCTCTTTCTTTCTCTCTTTCTTTCTTTCTTTCTTTCTTTCTTTCTTTCTTTCTTTCTTTCTTTCTTTCTTTCTTTCTTTCTTTCTTTCTCTCTCTCTCTCTCTCTCTCTCTCTTTCTTTCTTTTTTTCTTTCTTTCTTTCTTTCTTTCTTTCTTTCTTTCTTTCTTTCTTTCTTTCTTTCTTTCTTTCTTTCTTTCTTTCTTTCTTTCTTTCTTTCTTCTCTTTGCTCCTTCCTTCCTTCCTTCCTTCCTTCCTTCCTTCCTTCCTTCCTTCCTTCCTTCCTTCCTTCCTTCCTTCCTTCCTTCCTTCCTTCCCTAATCAGGGCCTGAGACACTTTTTTTTTTTTTTTTTTTTTTTACTTTTTGGGCCACACCCAGCAGTGCTCAGATGTTCAGAGCTTACTCCTGGCACTGCTCAGGGGTAGTTCATATGGGAGGCTCGGGATCAAATCCGGGTCAGCTGAGTGCCAGGCAGAGTCCCTACCCGCTGTACTTTCGCTCCAGCCTCCTGGCTGCTTTTCAGAATTCTGCAGGCAGCTCAGCCCATCCCCTATTTGTCCCTCTCCATCTCACCCGGCATGATTGTACTGATGTGCGGATAGAAGGGGTGTAGGCCACCGACTTAGATACCAGGACGCCCCCCACTACTCAAACAAATGTTACTCACCTTATTGGCGGATTGTTTTCAGACCACCCTCCCAGTGATTTCAGAGGCTCCCTGCAGAGTGCTCTGGGGGAGTGCCCCAGAGGACGGTGCTGGGGGACCATGCAGTGTTCGGGATTGGACTTTTGTACGCACTCCAGCACCTGAGCCACCTCCTGACCCTTTTATTTTATTTGGGGGGGGGGCACACCTAGTCATGCTCAGGTCTATTCCTGGCTCTGTGCTCACGAGCGACCCCTGGCGGCTCAGAGATCACGTGTAGTTCCGGGGACTCAAACCAGGGTTGCTGCGTGCTGCGTGCGAGGCTGAGTTGGCCGAGAGATGGTACCCCTCTGTAGCCCCCGCCCTGTACCATCTCTCCTTAATTTACTTGTTTAATAAAAGAGTCTCCCTGGCTTCCCAGGCTCCCGGTGTCCAGACTCGGCTGCTCCCCTGCCTCTCTGCAGACGCCCAGGCTTTCTTGCCTGGAGGGCAGGCACTTGTCTCAAACCTGGTCAGGGCACTGGCCGCGGGGCTGCGAGACCCTCACCTAGCCCAGAAGCTTCTCTCTCCTGACGCTTCCGGCAGCTACACGGCCTGGCCGCCTTCTCCTTTCACTGGTGCCCAGGTTGCCTGCCCATTCTGGCTTTCCTCTTCCTGGACTCGTTCCTTGCGTCCAGAACAGTTTGAACTCACTCACCTTTCACAGGGTCCCCTAAGCGGCCGGTCCTGCGGGAGCCCCCCTCTTTTCCCTTTCTTGCATTAGTACCATTGCCCCTCCAAAAGTCTCGATGGATGGTCACGGCCTGGTGCCCTCCTGCTGCTGCCAATCCAGTTCCGGTCCCAGGGTGCAGCGTCTCTGGAATGATGCATGGGAGGAAGGAATAAACGGAGGGATGCAAGGGTGCCCCAGCTCATACACCTCAAGGAAGTGACTAGCTCTACCTGCAGGTGGCGTCAGTTGGAGGCAGCTGGTCATTAAGGAACCAGCACACTTGGACATCCTGCAAGGGACATGTGTGAGCTGGGGGTGTGCTCGAGTGCATGTGTGTACATGTGTGCGCTCATTTGTATGCGTGCATATGTCTGTCTGGGTGTGCTACAGTGTGAATGTGTATAGATGGGTGCAATGTGTGCATATGTGTGCTTGCATACATATGTGTGCTTGTATATGTGAGTGCATATGGGTATCTATGTATGTATATGTGTGCATGGTGCGTGGGTATGTGGGTATGTGCATGTGTGTGTGCCTGCGTGTGTGTGTGTGTGTGTGTGTGTATGTGTGTGTGTATCCGATGGTCAGATTCACCTTGGCTGCTGTGGACTTACGGCTTGTTTATGCATTTGGCGCCTGCGGCTGAAGGAACTGACTTGACTGCATTTTCAAACGTGGGTGTGCTAAGGCTCTAGGCCTTGGAGTCAGACTCTGGGCGCTGCAGGGTGGCGGCTGCCTGGGTGCAGGGCTGCGGGGAGCCCTGTAAAATCGGGGTGGGCTCTGTGGTCAGACCTTGGCGGGTTCCGTTTCCAGGGGTTTCGGGGCCCAGGAGAGGGCGCAGAGCTGCTGTGGGAGAGGTCGGGCCCAGGGCGTGTGGGGCCGGCTCACAAAGTGGACCTTTAAATGGTTTTTATAGCCCTGTAAAAGCGCCTGCTGGCGGTGGGCCCCGCCCGTGGCCTCCCAGTGGGTGGGGAATTGCCTCTTGCAGAGGCGGATGCAGGATTAGTAGCTCAGTGCCCGGCCACCAGCTGAGGCTGGACTGGGTCAGTCTGCATGTTTCTGGGCTGCACCGGCAATGCTTAGGGATCCCTCCAGTGGGGCTCAGGGGGAACCATATGGGGTGCAGCGGATTGAGCCCGGATCTGCCCCGTGCAAGGCCCTACTCGCTGGACTATCCTTCCTGCCCTCCAACACACAGTCCTGGGACCTTGGGAGGTGGAGCAGGGAGTTATAGGAATCCCAGCGGTAGTGCTCCCGGTGAGGGATTGGCAGAGATGGAACCTTCATCTTGGGAGCCCGAATCCACTCTCCATGAACCCACTTTGGCCGGGAATGGGGGGGACCAGGCAGGTTCAGCACTTTCAGTTACTGGGGCTCCCAGTTCCCCACCTGCTGGGCCCCAGGCGCTGCTCCTTCCTGCCTGTTTTCCTCCTCTGTGAAATGGAAGGATGCTCCTTGCTTCTTCCTCTGACCCGTGCTCTGGCAGAGTTGGCCCCACAACCTTCCCTCCCTCTCTGTGCACATCCCTCCAATTTTTTTGGTGGGGGGAGGGATGGAAACAGGGATGGCATGCTGTGCTGTGCTCAGGGATGGGTCCAGTTGGGACTCGGGGTGCGGGATTGTTTGCCGTGTGCGAGGCAAGTTCCCTGCCTCCTATATTACTACTCTCCTGCCTGCTCCCCCAGTTCTCGTCTGAATGCTGGGGTCCCCCCAATCCACGTGATGAGAGCTGATTCCAATGGGGGTATCGTTTGGACTGGGATTAGATACTGAAGGAGTTCTAGTGAGTGGGATTTGCACCCTTATAAAAGAAACCCCACTTTCTACCCCCTAGAGGCCCAGGTCCTTCCACCATGGTGAGGGGATACGGGTGAAAGAGGGCAGAGATGAGCCAGGATCCCAGCTCTCCTCAGGAGACCAAATCTTGGACTCCCCATGGCCTGGATTGTGAGAAATTAAGTTTCATGGTTTATTCACTGTCACTGTCACTGTCATCCCGTTGCTCATCGATTTGCTCGAGCGGGCACCAGTAATGTCTCCATTGTGAGACTTGTTACTGTTTTTGGCATATTGAATACGCCACGGGGAGCTTGCCAGGTTCTGCCGTGCAGGCGAGATACTCTGGGTAGCTTGCTGGACTCTCCAAGAGGGGCGGAGGGATTGAACCCAGGTCAGCCGCGTGCAAGGCAAACACCCTAGCCATTGTGCTATCAATGACCATGCAATGGCGGTGCAGACATGGCTAATGGATCACAGTGGTGTCGCGCAGCCTCGAGAGTCTCCCCTCGTACTCAGGGCAGGCTAATCAATCTAATCCACCAGGGCTGGTGCTCAGATGAGCCCTCGCTCTACCACTGGCCTCAGGCTAGTCTTCAAGCTTTATTGTGTGACTCCCCTGCTCCTTCTCCCCCCGCCCCCCCCCCCGGATGAATAAACTTCAGTAATTATTTTGGCCTCCCAAACAGTGCTCAGGAGATGTGGGGCCCTTTCTGGTGATTTCTGGCCAAGACAAAAGCTGGAAGATTCAGTGCTTCTGGGGTCCAGGGGTGCTGGGGGCCTCCAGGGCTGCACCGAGTGATGCTCTGCCGGGAACCAATGCCTGGGAGCAGCCAGAAACCCATGCCTGGGAACGGCCTGAAACTTATGCCTGGGCACCAATATGTCAGTTCAAACTGACCTGTAACTAGGAACAACTGCTTCTTGGGAAAGGTTGCAGAACAATGCCCAGGGAAACTGCCACCAGGGCCCACATCCAGTTTCATTTAACGTTTGCATTCTTTGCTATTCCCCCATTCTGCCCACTTCCTCATATAATCAATTATAAAAGACTAGCTTAGGAGAAATAAAGTTGGAGCTTGCTCCCATTCTTGCGTCTGTGTCTGTCTGTCTCTTTCTCCTTGCGTCTGTCTCCTTTTCACTCTCGCACCCTCTCCCGGTTACCCACGTTGAACAAGTCCCTCGGGACGGGACAATGCTCAGGGGACTGTGTGGCACCAGGAACCCGGCCCGGGTCTAACCTCCATGCTACTTCCCATCCCACCTGGCAGTGTGGCAATGTGTGTCACACCGGAGAAGTCTGTGTCAGCCGCTGTGTGTGTCCTCAGCCATTGGAGGATCCCGGTGGAGCCGGGACGTCTCATCCGCAGAGGCCAGTGGACAAACCCTCTCAGGTTTTTACTTAAACCCAAGACCCTCTGGAGTGCCAGTTGCCTGTGAGGCAGGAGTTGCTCAGATTCTGAAAACGAAAGGAGATTGTGTGTGCCTGGCCCCAGCACAGTGCTGCCCTAACCCACTGTGTGTGGCGTGTGCACACGAGTTCGACACGCTGGCCGTGACTCAGGTCAGGATATTGGTGATTGCAGCCCAGAGGGTTGTGAGTGGGGATTCGGGCTGGCCACTTCTCTGCTTGACCTCACCCCCGGCCTCACCTGCTTCCTTTCCCCAGCTGAATGCAAAATCCCAAACCTGAACGCGAAACTCCAGAAAGGCTCCTTGAGGTTGCTCTGAACAGGATGCTCACAGCTCTGTCCCACAGGGCACCCTGGAGGCCTCAGGAGATGCAGGGCAGAGCCACGGTCAGAAGCGATGATCCCCCGGGAAGTGGATTTTCCATGGTGGATAAAACAACCTGGCTGGATAAACAACCACGATGTCGATGAGAAGCCATTTGTAATAAGATGAGGCCGAAGCAAAATGATTGAATTATCCCAAGAAAAAAACAAAAACAGGCTGGAGTGATAGCACAGCGGGGAGGGCGTTTGCCTTCCATGCGGCCAACCCGGGTTCGATTCTCGGCATCCCATAGGGTCCCCTGAGCACCGCCAGGCGTAACTCCTGAGTGCGGAGCCAGGAGTAACCCCTGTATATTGCCGGGGTGACCCAAAAAGCAAAAAACAAACAAACAAACCAAAAACCAAAACCAAAAACAAAAACAAAAACCAGAAACCAAAACCAAAAACCCAAATTTGTATAATGTTTTTCTCAGGTTCTGTTGGCTGTTGGCCGGAGTTACCACTGACCCCTGTACATCCTGTTCGGGGATCATTTAATTCAAACTGAGATGGTTCTTCTGCCAAAAGATAAAACTGACAGGGGAGGAGGCAAGGAAATCCACACATAAAACAGAACACACACACAACACACACACACATACACACTACACACACACTTTTTTTTTTCCTTTTGGGTCACACCCGGAGATGCACAGGGGTGACTCCTGGCTCATGCACTCAGGAATTACTCCTGGCGGTGCTCAGGGGACCATATGGGATGCTGGGAATCGAATCCGGGTCAGGTGTGTGCAAGGCAAATGCCCTACCCGCTGTGCTATTGCTCCAGCCCCTACACACACACTTTGAGAGGTCATCATTAGGAAACAGAAGCCTATACAGTTCCCGTTAGGCCTCTGCAGTCTGGCTTCCTCCTCCAGGAAGCCAGGGTGAGTGGGTAGAGCTAGGGGCAATGTCGAGATAGGGACATTGCAGGTGGCTCCGAGCGAAAGCGTCAGTGAGGGAGACAGCGCAGAACACCAGTCAGTGATGTTTCGGGCCGTTTCTTCATGCCCACATTTCCGCTGGGCAGCGGGCTGGGCTGGCACGAACAGCTGGGCTCTCGCCAGCACCACTGCGTCCTCCCCCTCCCCCTCGTGGTGTCACATCTGTTCACGGAAGGGTGGGCTCCCTCCTACGGTGGACACTTCAGGGTGATTTCCACCGCCGTGGCCTCACAAACCCGTCTAGTCAGGGCAGTTATCAGGGCCAACAAGAAGGGGGTGGAAAGACCCCACCCTTCACGGGGAGAGGCGCGGGATCCACTTGGCGCCAGACAACCAAGCCAGAAAGTTCTACTGTGAAACTCGGAGGATTGTTGGGGTTGTCTGTTGGCCAATGCTGACAGAGCCAGTCTGTCTCGACACATGTGAGGGGGCCCATTGGCAACCTCCCTCCAAAGGGAGTCCCTTCCACAAAGACCGTCTAGTCAGTGAAGCAAAACAGAGGAAAAGGAGACAGTGCAAGAGGAATCCCTGCTTTTTAAGAAAGATTTCTGTTTGTTGTTTTTTTTTTTTGATCTTGCAGCTCCTTTTTGGGGGGAGGAAAGGGGGATCATCTGGTGGTACTCAGAGATCACTCCTGGCAGTGCTCGGGAGACCATATGAGGCGCCAGAATTGAACAGTGTTGCTCATGTACCAGGCAGATGCCTTAACCCCTGAACTAGTGTCACGGTCCTCCAGTTCTTTGATTATTTTTTTCCTCCAGTTCTTTTAAAAATGAAAAGAAAGACTAAACACAAGATAGATGAATGCATCTATTGGGTTCTTCGAAAATAAGGTTTTAAAAAAGATAGAAATCCCCCATGCAGACAAAACTGTCCAAGCCACATAAGCAAGACAGAACCTACCTTCTTTCATGAGCATAGCAGACCTCGGTGACTCTGCAAATGCATTCCAAAGTCATCAAAGAAACTTACCTGGTCCTCCCCAAATGGTACCAGGGGAATCACCTTTAAACAATCACCTGGTTTCTGGAAAACTCTATGGTCATTGCTAATCCTCGAGAAGGCTCACCACCCTCCGCACTCGTCTCTTCAGATCATGCCCTGTCTTATTTCTGATCTTCAGCTGGGAAGACTCCCAGTTCACGAACTGTTCTTCTCTGCACTAGAGACTCTTACTAAATACTGTTTTCCTGATCCGATTTTAGTTTTTACTATTTCTGGATTTCTGACAGTTGCAAGAAAAGCTTTTATTAGGGAAATCCTGCTAGCAGTCAAAATGATCTATCACCAGACTAGATTGTCTTGGAAGTTAACAAGTATCCCACCCGTAGGAAGTGTTTGAGCCGAGAGGCTGCTGCTGCAGAGATGCTGGGGAAGAATTCAATTATCATCACTCCCACGCCTGAGGTTCGTTTAAAATTTTTTGGCTTTCCTTGCACTCCTGGGGGCCACCAGGACCACATCCCGGGGTGCTCAGGAGGCGGGGAGGTGCTGGGGCTTCAGCTCAGGGCTTTGAGCTTTTACCCTCTGAGCTGCCTTCCCGACCCCCATCCCTGAGATGAGCTTTACTCAAACCCAGAGCAAACCCCATCTGGTGGGAGGTGTCTCCTCTTTTTTTTTTTTTTTTTGCTTTTTGGGTCACACCCAGTGGTGCACAGGGGTTACTCCTGGCTCACTCAGGAATTACTCCCTGGCGGTGCTCAGGGGATCATATGGGATGCTGGGAATCGAACCCAGGTCGGTCACGTGCAAGGCAAACGCTCTACCCGCTGTGCTATCACTCCAGCCCTGGGAAGTATCCCCTCTTGGGGGCCCACTTGGTTAAAAAAAAAATCCAAGCTCCAGCTCACCCCAAGGAGATAATGAGAGGGCGGGAACATGTATAACAAGTTCCAAAGGCCAGGTAATGAGCACTTGACACTGAGTAGGAGCAGTATATTTCCACAGAGTCTCTTCTGACTGTGAATTCCCTTCGAGGAAGAACAGTGACTTCGTGGTGCCTTTTGCCTCTCTTCTCCAACGTCCACGACGTGCCCTGCCGTCTCTGACTCCAGAATGCGCCAGGCCTGTGTTCTCTCTCTCTCCTGGTTAGGCCTCAGCATTAGCTCACTGTGGCTTGTGTGGATACACAGTGGGCCCGAGTCACGAGCCTGAGACCCTCCCACCCCAGGACCAGCTGTTCTGCACAGGTGAGCCTGTGAGAGCTTCCGGACATGCGTTCTGTCACCGTGCCCTGATCGAGACTCCACTGTGGCCTCTCACTCTCACTTTCTCCTGCTTTCCCAAAGGGGGAAAAACTGCTCTTTGCTAGGTACCAGGGGAGGTTGGGGCAATGCTGTTTTTCCCACGTGAACAAACAGCAATAGTGTTTCCGGTGCCAGCCCCCTCCCTCCATAGCCTACGAAGTCACAGCCACTGGCAGCCTGGATCGCCGGGAACCTCTCTTAGAAGAGAGCCAGATCTCCTCCTTCTTGGGTCTCACTGAGTGAGTTCATTGCCCTCCCTTTGTCCTCAACACTGTGCTCAGTCACCCTGGCTTTCTCCCAGTGATTCACCAACACCCCGCACGACCCCATGGGCTTCTCCTGCCACACAGAAGGTGCTCCCCTCTTTGCCCCTGGCCACCCCTTCTCTCTGTTCAAGGTCACCTTGCTAGAAGGACCTGCCCGACCAACCGCTCCCTCTCGGTCCCCTCCTCTGCTTCATTTTCGAGCTGGCATCAGTTTATTTGCTGTCTTCTTTCTTCATCCATGTCTTGTCCCACCCACCCCAAGCCAGAACGCAGCCGGGCTCTCTCCATGCCGGAAGGAGAGTGCCTGGCGGTGAGTTACGTGTTCAACAGGGTCAGTCAAAAGGAGCGGAGCAAATGAACGGAGACACAGGGTTTGCCAGCTCTGAGCACAGAGCAGGGAAGTTCTGGATTCTTGGCAGTGGCTTGCCTTGGCCCCAGGTTATCATGGCAGTGTGATTTGGTCTGTGCCATGTGGTACGTTTCTTTATGTTTTTAGACGAGTCTGGACAAAAGCAAATGATGCAAAAAAAAAAAAATGGTGGATGGGGCTGGAGTGATAGCACAGCGAGTAGGGCGTTTGCCTTGCACTCGGCCAACCCGGGTTCAAATCCCAGCATCCCATATGGTCCCCTGAGCACCGCTCAGGGGTGATTCCTGAGTGCATGAGCCAGGAGTGACCCCTGTGCATTGCTGGGTGTGACCCAAAAAGCAAAAAAAAAAAATGGTGGAATGCAATCAGCTCACGAAGGACCCTGCCCAACTCCATCCCAAGCTGCCAAAGATTCTTTCACCCACTCCTCTCTTGGACCACCTCACACCCTCCTGCAGAACACCCAGTGGAGCAAAGAGCTGGTGGGTCAGAGACTGTCTTCAGGGTTAGGTTGCCACAGACCATCAAGACTCAGGCGCATAGGAGTAACCTGGAGAAGGGTGGCATTCCAGGTCAGCATAATACTCCAAAGTCTTGTGTGTTAGTATTTGGAGGGATTATAGCAGAATGATAGCAAATCATGCTTTCTGCTTTTCCTTCCTCCCATGAAGGCAGGTGGTGGGCGTGGTGCTTGATTGCCTCAGAGAAAAAAGCAGGGTAGAAGGAAAATATCCCCCACTTCTGCACACAAGCCCTGACATTTCTGTCATTGTTGAAAAACCTAAGGGTGCTGAAGATAGACTTGGGGGAGTCAAACGAACAACTGGAAGATTCAGGAAGGAGGGAAGGAGAGCGGGGACGACTTCTTCCATGAATAGGAGAAAGAGATACCTGGGCTAGGGGCAGGAGGGAGGCCAGTGGGTCTCGCTGAAGCACTGGGAAGACAGGACGAGACCAGGGAGACATGGAAATATGGGACATCCATAGACACAAGACCAGAGGGCCTCGGGGTACCAGCCTTGCCACCTCTGTGTTCCATGTCTGGGCTGGAAGGAGCAGAAGAACCGTATAGCAGTTGGCACCACATGTTCGAATGACAGAGAACAGAGGGTCTTGTGTCTATGATGACAGTTGACCGGGTGGAGCGGAGGGAGGCTGGGGGAAACTGAGGCTTTCTGGGGAGTTAGTCCAGTTACTGAAATGAGAGCGATGTGGCTGTCCTCACAGCCCTGGCTCTGAGTGGGCTGGGAGCAGAGGGAGCCAGGAAGTGGTGCCTAGAGTTTCCGGTTGCCTCTCGGGTGAGTCTGTGCTCCGTTGCCAGGGTGCCCTTGAGGAGTCCCAGAGGCGTGGCTTCCCCGGGGCTTCTGTAGTCACAGTTAGGAAAGTAATCCATGTCTAATGATGCCATAAGCACCATCACTCCTTCTTTTGTGTAAATAATGTCTGATAAAATGAGGTGCGAGCCTGCTGTTGCAAAGAACACTTAGCTGCTAAATGCTTTCCTTTCCAGTCCATTGACTCTCTCTATTTATAGCTCTTCCAACAGAACATTTGTGTCATATTCCTTTACTGCCAGCCACTGGGTTCCTCGTCTTAGTTTCAAAGGGAAACCCCTCTAGGACCACCATGAGGCCTGGACTCTGCAGGAAGGGCAGGCTCCCTTCTCTCTGGCCTTCTGAGTTTGGCCATGTGAGACAGTAGCAGAGCAGTTCCCTGACTTGGGTTTCCATGCTGTTGGGGAGGGATACCTGGGGCATATTCTAAGAGGAGAACATTCTAGAACATTCTAGAAAAAAAAAGGCCAGAAGTTGAAGGACTCCAGTGACTCCTGAAGAGGATGGTGACAGACAAATATAGATGCTTAGATTCACTCTAATAGCAACACTGGGTGCTGGTTTAATTGCTTTGCTTGTCATGTTCTGAATACATGACAAGTTTAAGTGCATTCATTATCCCTTTGATGTCATCCCAAGCCCTGACAATACCCAAGGTAGGTATTGGTTGGAGGGGAACCAGCTGCTGCATAGAAACAGCATGAATTATGTGAGTACGTGCAGAAGGAATTATGAGAGTCAGCAAAGCCTTAACTGAAAAAGACAACATAAAGAAAGAGATGGGTACCAGGAAGGGTGGGATACCTCTTATTCTTGAGTGCCAGGAGTATTTGTTAACCAAAGGGAAGACAGGCTTCAGTTGGGATTAAATCCACGCAGATACAGCATCTAATGGGCCTGGTAATATGACTTTCACTTTAGGATACCAATATTTTGATGATAAAATGCAAGTCAACTAAATAGAAATGAATGGGCAGAACCATGTGTGGCCCAGTGAGTGAGGATGGAATAGAAATCTAGCAAGGGCAGGTGGGAACACCTTTGTAGTGATGGGAAATCCACCTCAAGAGAACAAGGCCTGGCTTCTCCCATAGATTTTGGTGGAAAATGGGATTTGGTTCTGGTATAATGTGCCTCTGAAACATAAACACTTGCATTCTTGTAAAAAATTGAATTGATTTTTTTAAAATGGGATGACTAATAAGTCATACAGTCGCTCATCGACATTGGGTTCCGTTCTTTTTTCTTCCACTGACGTAGTTGCCTGTCAAAGTGTTTTCCTGGGAAAGGGTGAAATACCTTTGTCTTGGCCCCTGCCTTTAGACATTGCGGTTGGGGTAACTTGGTATCTGAGATGGGCGAGTTCTTGTTTCCCTGGTGCAGAAAAGAGGAGATTTTGACAAGTTTCTACTTAGATGCTTCTTCCTGTCTTTACTACCAGAGGGTTGGGCGTGCCCCAAAGGAGCAGTGGAAAGAGAGCGAGCGGTCAGTGTACTTGTTACTGTTACTTAGATCATTTTTTTGGCTTATGTCTTGATTGCCTAGCAAACTGTTAGGGGGATCTTTGCTGAGCTTCGATCTCGACTAGGCGACATTTTGTTGTCTGTTAGGCTTAGTATCTGGCTTTGGGGCACTGGAGTCATGTCTCAACTGGAGTTTGAGATTCGAAAAGGCCATTGGTTTCGGGGCTACCAGCAGATAGTAACATCCCGGCAAGCCTCCCTCCCTTGTCCTTCCCTCTTCTTGCTCAACCAGTCCCAGGGAGGACTCATCTCCTGGGAAGACTTCCTCACTCTCATTAGAAAAAAGGGTTGTATGTTTTCTGTTAGCCAGGAGTTGACCGATAAAAAACGTGTTCAGTCCATTTGCCACTCTCGCAAACAACTAGGACTATTTCCCTTGACACATGCTCTTGGTGAGTCCTACGTTAATCTGTGTCCCGGGATCTGGAGCAGAACAAGATCTGAAGGATAGATCTTGACTGAAAAATGCCATGGCAGTCCTTTCCAAGGGCCCAGGGAGATGGGGTTGAAGGATTCTGGCATTTCCCATCATCATCTTCTGAATGGACTTGGACCAACAGGCCATGTACTATGGGGTGGAGTTGGTGCACAGCCAATCAAGTAAACCTGGGGATGGACGATACACATCCAGTGGTTTATTGTGGGAAGGAAGGGAGCGTTTCCAATCAGAAAAGTTGGTAGCTGCCCTATTTCTGTCGCACCCAAGTCAGCCGGTTGCTGTGTCCCCACGCACAGGAACAAAACAGAGGGCAGGAAACAGATGCCCAGAAGTGAATGTTGAGATTCTGGACCGGAGGAGATTGCACTGGCAGAAATGGGCCACAGCTGGAGACCACACTGAGAGGAGCTGGAGAAGAAGGAGATGGGAAATTTAGTAATCACATTAAAAAATTAAACACCAGCCCCCAGTGCTTGTCGCTTTCCATCCGCTGAGATTCACAACACTTGACATCCAATTATAATTGTGGGTTCCTATAAAACAGCCCATTAACTGCAACTATAAATTATTATTGCTTATGTGGAGTCGGCTGCTGGCTTAGAAGCTGATACTGAGGATTATGGAAATTATTAACAAGCAACAATGTCTCTTTGAGTCCTCTTGCTCTGAGAAGACGTATGAGCCGGAAGGAGTGAAGACCATGGTGTGGAGGTTCGGAACTCTAGCTGTGCCACAAAGAACAACAGACTTTGTATTCAGAGGAGGCAGGACTTTTCCCTCCTGCCCCCCACCCCCAATGTATTTTCCATCTGGTCACCTTCCAGAGAAAGTAGCCTACAGGGATGTACCTGAAGACCTAGAATACAAATACTGCATGTACATACCTTTCTCCACATCCAAGACACGCACAGAGGCGCTCTCTCTCTCTCTCTCTCTCACACACACACACACACACACACATTACGTAACTTCTGACCTAATAGTCCTACCATCGAAGAAAAAATTAGTAAATATGTGGACCAAGGAAATACTTTATTTTTTTATTTTTATTTTTTTAATTTTTATTTTTTAAAAAAATTTATCACCATGTGGAAAGTTACAGAGCTCTCAGGTTTATGTCTCAGTTATACCGTATTCAAACACCATCCCTTCACCAGTGCCCATATTTCACCACCAAAATCCCGGGTATACTCCCCGCCCCCCACCCCAACTGTATAACTGATGAATTTCACTTTATTTTCTCTTCACCTTGATTACGTTCCATATTTCAACACAAAACTCACTATTGTTGTGGGAGTTATATCCCCAAACAAGATAACCCTAATAAGGAGGCATTTGATAATTAGTTTTCATTAAAAGATTGTATGTTTTCAGGTTTTAGAAAAGGTCGCGCGGCTGCTAATGCGGCCGTGCGGTTCGGATGTGTCCCAGTCCCGAATCCTGGAGCCGTGTTAGTTGCTGCTCAGTGTCGCCAGGGTTCCATCTGGAGAAGGTGTGCTGGCGGCACCTCCTCCTTCCAGCCCCCCGGTGTTGCTGGCCCCAATTCGGGTCCGGAGCATTGTCTGGGCCGTGTTGCTCACCAGAATGCCTGCCGCTTCTCTGTGGATTGTGGCATCAAGATGGCGCCGAGGGTGGGTCGAGGGCGTGACTTCCGGCGGCCGGGACCACTTGGAGTTTTGGGCTGGCGCCGCCCCACTCCAGTGCCCCCCCGAGGCTCGGATGTGTCCCAGTCCTGAATAACCAAGGAAATACTTTAAAATATTCTTCAAAAACTTATTCCATTCTTGATCAATTCCCCAATCATCAACTTTCACCTCACCATCCCTTCTCTTTGGGAAGAAGAGATCAATCATCCAAGGTGCCATGAGCAGTGCAGTCTTAGGTCTCTGCCCGTCTCCACAGCATGGGGACAGCTTAGTCCCTGCAGAATGTTCTGTCAGTCAGCCTGCATCTGCTAACAGCCTTCAGAAATTCCCTTGGAGTTTCTTGTTTACTGGGAGTAGCTTTCTTGCTTTTCCGAATGATAGAGATATTTTTTTTTCTTCTTTGTATCATGTCAGAGGAATTTTAGGAGGGAAGAGAGGCATATATGTAGGCTTAACCCACACTCTAAACACTAGAAGTTGCAGTAAAAGATTGTTTTTTTTATAGCAGCCAAAAGAATAGATGATATGATTGGCTGCTTTGGACAGCCTGTAACTTAGAGCATCTTCTCATTCACCTCTCAAGAGTTCTACAAGAGTTCCACAGGACCACCCTGACCAGCATTTCTTTACTTCTTAACAGATGGATAAACTAAGGCACAGATGTCAACTTTGATAGTTCATCGATGGCAGAGACAAAATTTGAGCTTGGGGTTGTCTAAATCCAAAGCCTTTTTAACTTAATTAATGCCTTCTTTTGGCCAGAATGGGTGTTTCTTAATGACAGTCTTTTTATAAACTGTAATGTCGCTTCAACTCTCAAGAAAACATGAAATAGGAATAATTATAAAAAGCGTTCTCATTTTCTTGGCGTACATTTAGGCACACTCTTTATTTAAACTCCCGAATCTTCTTCTTCTCCTCCTCTCCCACCCACCCCCTACCCCCAGCCTCCAAGGGACCTCCCCCTCCCAGCCCCTGTCCCCTGTCACACATGCACCTCTTGTCATTTCTCTCTGCTGAGTTTCTTTTTGCAGGGGGAGCTTCTTGGGTTTGGGCCATCAGGCGCTATCTGAGGGACCTTGAGTTTTCCCTGAAACCTTTTTGGTCTCAGACAGTGAAGAGCTGGAGAAGTTTGTATTTTTTTTTTTTGTCATTTTCTCCAGCAGGGTGGAGGCTGTGGTTGTCTGTGATGACTAGGAAGTGAGTTTCAGGGGAGTCAGCATTCAGAAGAGAAGTTTCCTGCTGGGCAAAGCAGTTTCCTTCCTGAGTTTATTTTGGCAGCAGGAGTTAGTAGGGCACTGCCCTCTCTGCTAAGTGCCCTTATTACAAGCTCATTCCGGAAGTGCCTCCCAGCGCCTTGACAAGTGGTACCAGGGACCCACCAACCACGTAAAACGCCTGTTCTGGGCCTTGTCCTGTCCCCTGGACCTGAGCTGAGGTGACAATGTCTCTGTGCAAATCCCTCGGCTGTTTGGTCACTTGGCCAGCTTGCCTGATTGATTTTTTAAAAAATTAACAAAATTATTTTATGCTTATTGTACTTTAAAAAAATGTGCACATCATGATTTAAAAAATTGCTTGCACTAGGGTTTCAGACACACAATGTTCTCACCTCCAGTTCCTCAGCCTGTGATCCCATCTCGCCATCACTGATCCCAGCTCCCCGCCCACCCCCCAACCTGACTCCTTGACAGGTACAGTTTTTCAGTTGAGTTACTGAAGTTTGGGTCCCAGGCCTGCAAAAGTGCTGTGTCTCTCGTGGTTTAGATCTAGACAGAGATCTTATTCCCATACTACAAAGGAGCCCAGGAACCTGTTCTGGTCTCTCTGATCCTTTCAGAACCCCTCCCCCTCCTTCTCACTTCCCCCCCTCCATTAATCACCTTTCTTGGCATTTTTGTTTCTATAATCTAGAGCTAGTGTTTTGCCCACCTTTGATAGCTTTCATTCCTTAGATACGTTGTTCTTTTTTTGATGGGGGGTTGGACTACACCTGGCAGTGCTCAGGGTTTACCTCTGGCTCTGGACTCAAGAATTACTCCTGATGGTGTTTGGAGGACCATACGAAATGGTGGGGATGAAGACCAGGTCAGATTTGTGCAAGGCAAGTGCCCTACCATCTGTACTATCGCTCTGTCCCCCTAGATATGTTATTCTATAAGCCACAGATTAGTAAGAACATCTGGTATTTGTCCTTGTCCTTCTGATTTCCTTCATTTAAGATGAGACCTTCGGGTTCCATGCAATATCCAGTGAACTGCATGGCTTCATCATTCCTTGTGACTGCATAGTATTCCGTTGTGCACACCCTCATCATCCACACATCTGTCATTGAACACCAGAGCTGTTTCCATAATGAGCCTAGGTGCATACATCTTTTTGAATGAATGTTTTTGTGTCTTAGGTCGTAGGTGCCAAGCAAGGTGCTGAGTCATATGAGAGCTCTGTTCTTGTGTGTGTGTGTGTGTGTGTGTGTGTGTATGTGTGTGTATGTGTTTTTAAAAGAATTACCGTATTATTTTCCAGAAGAGCTGAACTAGACAACATTGCTACAAGCAATCAGGGTTTGCTTTTAATGATTTTTCTGCAACTTTTCTGATCTTGCTTGGGTAACTGGATGAGAGCTTCTTTTTCACCACATCCCCGCCAACACAGAGTATTTTCAGTCTTTTTGAAATATGTCATTCTCACTGGTGTGAAGTGATACCTTAATGTCATCTTCATTCATATTTCAGTGATAATAAGTGAAAGCCTAGTGGCTCTGTCTATTCAGTGAAGTGTCTACTCATTCTTTCTCATTTTTTAAATGGTGCTATTGAATTTATTGATATTGATACTTGTGAGTGCTCTGAATATATTGGGTATTAGTCCTCTATCTACGGATTGTATGCAAACAATTTCTCCCATTTATTAGGGTTTCCATTAGGTTTAGCATTCTTTTGACACGCAGAAACATTCTCTTTCCTTTAATGGAGTCCTATCCAATTAAACTATAAATCCCCATAAAGTTTAACTTTAAAATAATTTATTAAATATTAAGATACTACAATTTACATAGCTGTTCAGAGTTGAGTTTCTGGAGCACAATGCTCCAACACTAATCCCACCACCAGTGTCAACTTCACCAACGTACCGAGGTTTTCTCCCCCCCTCCAAAGTGTAACTGTTTAATTTGGTATGGTCCCATTTGACAGAGTTGTTTACTTTTGTTTCTGTTGCCCGGGACAATGGAATCAACACTAAAAGCACCTTTGAGGCCATATCTGAGGATTTTCTGCCTACAATGCATTTTATGTAACATGGTCTAAAGTCCAAATCTTTGATCCACTTTTTTGTTGTTGTTTGGTTTAATCGGTCACATCCAACAGTGCTCAGGGCCTATCAGGGATCATTCTTTTTTTTTTTTTTTTTTTTGCTTTTTGGGTCACACTGGCGTTGCACAAGGGTTACTCCTGGCTCTGCACTCAGGAATTACCCCTGGCCGTGCTCAGGGGACCATATGGGATGCTGGGATTCGAACCCGGGTCAGCCGCGTGCAAGGCAAACGCCCTACCCACTGTGCTATCTCTCCAGCCCCATATCAGGGATCATTCTTGGCAAGGGCTCAGAGGACACTTTGTGGTGCCAGGATTTAAATCTATGTTGTCTGCGTGCAAGGAAAGTGCCAGAAACCCACTATATGTTTTCTCTGGCCCTTAAACTGTGTGTGTGTCTTTTAGATAGGGTTATACCCAGATGTGCTCAGGGGCTACTTCTGGTTCAGGGTTCAGGGTTCACTAGGGGACAGGCCGTGCCAGGGATCGAATCCAGACCTCATCCCCTACATGCAGAGCACCGACTCAGCTCTCCGAGTTATCTCCCCCCTGAGCCTCTCCACTTTGAACTGACTTTAATGTAAGGTGCAAGATATATCCAGTTTTATTTTTTTGCATGTTGCTATCCAGGTTTTTCCACACTGCTGTTGAAGAGGCTATCTTTTCTCCACTTCATTGACGTGGCTCCTTTGCCACAAATTAGCTGTCTATATATCTGCAGGTTTGCCATTGGATTTCCAATTCTAACCCATTGCTCTGGGGAGTCTGTTCCTATTTCAGTACCATGCTGTTCGATTGCCGTAGTATTATTCAAGTCAGGTAACACAATGGCTCCCGATTTCTTATTTCTCAGAAACCACTTTTTTGGCTTTTCAGAATGTTTATGGTTCCCTACAAATTTGGTGAGTGGGGACCAGGGAGATAATACAGCAGGCAAGGCACTTACCTTGCATGCCGCTGATCCAGGTTCAATCCCTGGCACTCCATATGGTTCCCTAAGCCCCACCAGGAGTGACTCCCGAGCACAAGCCAGGAGTAAGCCCCAAATACTGCAAGGTGTGGCCCAAGCCCAAACACCACCACCCCCTAAAGAAAATCAAATTTGATCCATGATCAGTCTAAGCCCTTGAAGAATGGCATCGGGATTCAAAATGCTTTCTAGGGGCCACTCCTGGCATGGCTAAGCTCAGGCCTGGCAGTCACCTAAGCCATACCTGGTGGTGACTCAGGGGGCCATGTGGCTTGGGCATCAAAGTCCATTAGGAAGGTGCTCTACCACTTGGGGTTCTCCCCACCTGATTGATTTCCTGTTTTAGAAGCTTATGCCCCTCCCTCAATTTATTTATTTTTTTGAGATACGTCTACTGGGTTCCTGCGGTTCCTCAGAACCACAGACTACTGATCATGATGTACCAGATGAAAGGCACGGGCCTCAGCTCCAGAACTCAGTAACAGTGACTGCCACGCAATTAGAGAAACAGAGACCATTCAAAGAGAAGTGCAGATTAGGAAGTACAGTAAGAATGCAGATTTGGGGCTGGAGGAACAATAGCACAGCGGGTAGGGCGTTTGCCTTGCATGCGGCCAACCCGGGTTCGATTCCCAGCATCCCATACAGTCCCCTAGCACCAGGAGTAATTCCTGAGCACAAAGCCAGGAGTAACCCCTGTGTATCACCGGGTGTGACCCAAAAAGCAAAAAAAAAAAAAAAAGAGAGAGAGAGAGAAAGAAAGAATGCAGACTTTCCCAGAGTCTCATTGGGGAAATGAGTGTGTGTCATATCTGAGAATTCCATATTTTCTGATGTCATAGTCAATAAATTTGTTAACTTCCATTTAAATGTTCTCAAAAAATAAAGATTAAATAAGGTAATTATGACCTCTAGGAGTTATTCATAAAATATGAAAGCATAAGCACACATACCAATTAAAACATTTTATATCAATTCTGAGCTGAATACAACTCATTGTAATTTTATAAAAAAAGAAGGTTAAATTATGTATTCCATCTGCTCTAATTTGAAAGTCAGTGGGTGGAAAAGTCAGTGGGAGCAATTGCACAGCAGGTAGGGCGTTTACCTTGCATGCGGCCAACCCAGGTTCGATTCCTCCGCCTCTCTCCAAAAACCCAGCAAGCTACTGAGAGTATCCTGCCCACACGGCAGAGCCTGGAAAGTTACCCATGGCATATTCGATATGCCAGAAACAGTAACAATAAGTCTCACAATGGAGACGTTACTGGTGCCCGCTCAAGCAAATCGATGAGCAACAGGATGACAGTGCTACAGTGATACAGTGATGTCTACTGGGATATATGAAAGATAAAAGTTAAGAGCCTGTGCTTCAGCCATTATAATAAGAAATGGCTCCCAATTTCTTATTTCTTTCTAATATCCTTTCTAATCAGAAAGGAGGCAGAAAGGTATGCTTTCCCCAAGATCCAGAATACACCAAATACATCAAATACACCACTTTGGCACGTGGATTATTTCCAGCTGAGGTCAGTCGAAGCCCTGCGGAGTCACAAGCAACTTAGTATTCCCTCAACTCCCTAGAAGAATGGAAATTAAGAGTGTTCCTGAGAACCACGCTTTTTACCAGTTTTCTCCTTTTTATTGGAGAAACCGATGTCCATGGCAGGCCCACCTTTTAATCACGGAGCATCTGGTTTTGTCATAAAACCCCACCACTTCTGGTGTCCCCCTCCCCTATATGGTGAAGCCTGAGGCCTTATCATAGCCCTTAGACACACAGATGCACAGACGCACACACATACACACCCATTACACAGGCACACACATCACTGATTCTAAAACCTACATCCATGTAGATTCTCCATACATAAATAATTGCTTTGTTCTTTTCTCCTGTAGTCCTGCCTGTTATTAATATAATGGTTTGTCGAGCCCGAGAAAAACCCAGAGGGAAAGTGGGGCTTTTCTTTCCAACCTTATACAAAAAAGATAAATACCCAAAATGTATGTCTGGGAAGTGGAATTACAGTTGCTTTTAATTATTTTTCTGCAACTTTTCTGATCTTGCTTGGGTCACTGTCACTGTCACTGTCATCCTGTTGCTCATCGATTTGCTTGAGTGGGCACCAGTAACGTCTCTCATTGTGGCATATTGAAGACGCCACGGGTAGCTTGCTAGGCTCTGCCGTGCAGACGCAATACTCTCGGTAGCTTGCCGGGCTCTCTGAGAAGGGCGGAGGAATCAAACATGGGTCAGCCACGTGAAAGGCGAACGCCCTACCACTGTGCTATCGCTCTATTACTTTTCCTAAATTATTTCTTTTGGTGGCAGAAATATTCCCAAGCAATGCTCTGGGCGGGGGGACTTGGGGCCACTTTTGGTGATACTTGGCCAATAGGGTCAGAGTGATCAATACTCAGATTCAATGCTCAAGGACTGGTGAGGTTGGGGACCATGAGGGCCACCCCAGTGATACTTGGAGGACCCCAGGGCTTTAATCAACAGTGCTCAGGGAGCCACACTTTGCCAGAGATCGAACCCGGGTACCATACAGGCCAAGTCTGCACCCCTGGGAGCTCATAATAGATTCCTTATCCTTTAAGTCGAGAGTCTCAAGCCTACTGGACAGACTCTCACAGATATTCCAACACTCAACACTCACGTGGCAGTTTAACAAAACCCAGAATGAGCCCCCCTTTGTTGCAGAGGTTGCTATTTTAGGGAAGCTTCTTTTATAATCAAAAGCTTCAACACTCAGAGAAACTTAACTCGGGAGGTCTCTAAAGTCCTGCTGGAAAGAACTCATTTATTTCCCGACAGCAGAACAGGCAGCTAACATTGTGCAGAGGTCCTAATCTGATTTGGGGATACTCTTCTATTGCCACAGCCCCTGGGAGGGAGTTGGGGGTATCAAAAACCGCACGACATCGACGCCTGAACACTGGCTCCGCTTCCAGCATCTAATGACATCAAGTTGCTGCCTTGCAGAACCATCAGCCTCGCTGCTGAAAGGCGTATGTGCCACAGAAGAGCATCCCCAAGCCACTTTTAAAATTATTTGGGGGTGAGGGATGGTTTCTTAACGACTGTAGCTTGTTAACGAGCTTATTGAAGTATAATTACACACAGGTACACACACAGGGATCATATACATATGATCCCTGCCAGGGATTTTTCCAGGAATCTCTCCTGGCAATGCTCAGAGGACCATATGCAGTGCTGGGGATTGAACTCACACATGCAAGTCAAGTACCCTACCCACTGTACTATATTTCTGGCCCCTGGACTGGCACATTTTAAATGCATCCAATTAAATGAGTTTGGGGGGCTGGAGCGATAGCATAGCGGGGAGGGCGTTTGCCTTGCATGTGGCCGACCCAGGTTCGATTCCCAGCATCCCATATGGTTCCCTGAGCACTGCCAGGAGTGATTCCTGAGTGCAGAGCCAGGAGTAACCACTGTGCATCTCCGGGTGTGACCCAAAAAGCAAAAATAAATCAGTGAGTTTGGGCACACACATCAAAGGCTGGTTGGCCTTTCCTCAAGGGTCACCCTGCTCTTAGAGAAAGAGAAAACAAGAGAAAACTTTAGACATTACTCCCAGCTTTTGTTTGTTTTTGTGTTTTTAGGTCACATCTGGCAGTGCTCAGGAGTTACTCCTTAGAGGCACTTGGGGGAACCATGTGGTCTGGAAGATTTCAACTGGGGTCTGCCAAATGCAAGGCAAGTTGCCTCAACCCCTGTCCTGTCTCTGACCCTAGGCTCAATTTTGAGGGCTCCAACCTTTAAAAATGTTTACCAATAACTTTTAGAATAGGGTCTACCAAGATCAATGCAAAATAGTATATTCTAGCCTGAAAATATGGCCATTGAATCAGACAAGTAGGTAGCTGCAGGCAATGAGTCTTGGGAAGTAATAAAATGACCTCATGGTCTAACAAAAGATGTTGCTCTGTGGCCAGCCCTTTTGCAGGTGTCAAAGTGTGAGTTATTGGCCTAAAGGGGCCCAGAGGAGGCCGGACCCTCCTGAAGGAGAAACTTCAGTAAGAATGAAGCACTGTAGCACTGTCATCCTGTTGTTCATCAATTTGCTCGAGCAGGCACCAGTAATGTCTCCATTGTGAGACTTGTTAATGTTTTTGGCATATCAAATATGCCACGGGGAGCTTGCCAGGCTCTGCTGTGTGGGCGGGATACTCTCAGTAGCTTGCCAGGCTCTCCGAGAGGGATGGAGGAATCGAAACCAGATTGGCTGCGTGCAAGGTAAATGCCTTACCTGCTGTACTATCGCTCCAGCCCTAATAACATCACTGTCACTGTATCACTGTCATCCCGTTATTCATCGATTTGCTTGAGCAGGCACCAGTAATGTCTCCATTGTGAGACCTGTTGTTATTGTTTTTGGCATATCGAATACTCCACGGGTAGCTTGCCAGGCTCTGCTGTGCGGGCGAGATACTCTCGGTAGATTTCCGGGCTCTCCAAGAGGGATGGAGGAATCGAACCCTGGTCGGCCTCGTGCAAGGCAAACGCCCTCGCCACTATGCTATTGCTCCAGCCCAATAAAGCTGAAGACCACCCAAAGCTCTGAGCTCTCTTTCCTTGCCAACAACCTAGCAGCAGACTCTTATTCTTTTCAAATAATTAGGACTTCATTAAAGAACTGTTATTTACGCAGTTATTGATAGTTGAGTTTTAGGCATAAAATGTTTCACCACCAATCCCCCAGCCAGTGTCAACTTCCCTCACCAGTGTTCTCATATTCCATCTCCAACCCTCCCCAGTCCCGTCTGTCAGTCACCTTGACAGGCATGTTATAAAGTTCCAGTGGTTGCTGCTTAGATCTCTCATTTTCAACGTGGATGAGTTTGTGCTTTGGCTATCCAGCTGTACCCCTCTCCCACATCGACAGCATAACGGAAGCCCCCTGTTGACCCATTACCTCGATTTTTCTTCCTTCCCCCTTGATTTTTTCCCTTTCTGTTCTCCTCTCTAAACTCTGGGGTCAAGGTTGATCTAGGCATCCCCCTTTATGACATTTCCTCATCCAGTTATTCTATGCATCACAGATAATAATGAGATCATCCTGGGTTTGTCTTCTTTCTTCAGGCTTACTCCACTCAATATAACATCTTCCAGTTTCAACCCGGTTGCAGTAGATTGCATGAATTCATTGTTTCTTGCAATGCGTCATAGCATTCTATTGTGTCTATCTACCATATTTTCATACGCCACTCACCTGTCCTTGGACACTGAGGCTGATGACATATTTTAGCTATTGTACTAAGTGCAGCAATGAATAATGTTGTGCATATGTCCTTTTGAGAGAGTGTTTTTAATGTCCTGGCGGTAATGCCCCAAAGTGTAATTGCTGGGTGATATGGTAGTTCAATTCTAAGTTTCCTGAGAAGTCTCCATACTGTTTCCCAGGGGGGGTTGAAGCAGACAACATTCCCCCTGGCGATGGAGGAGAGCTTTTTCACTGCATCCCTGTCAATGCAGCTTGTTCCCGCTGCTTTTGATATGTGCCATTCTCATGGGTGTGAGCTGGTGTCTCATTGCCCAAGAGCAGACTCATCTACACAGACTGTTCTTAGACTAGAGAACCCTTGGGGTGAAGGTACTTGATTTGCACATGGTGATCCCAGTTTGACCCCTGGCACTGCATATGGTCCCCAGAACATGGCCAGGAACGATCCCTGAGCACAGAGCCAGGAATAAGTCTTGAGCACCGCTGCTGGGTGTCGCTCTAAAACCGAAAAAAAAAAATCACACACGGGCACAAGTGCATGCGCGCGCGCACACACACACACACACACACACACACACACACACACCTGCCCCCATCCAAGCAAACAAGCAAACAAATGAAATCCAAATAAGAGCAAATCATAAACTCTCCAAGCTGGGGAAGTTTGAGGAAAAACCTAGAAAAGCAACTTTGCAAAAGCAAGCGGCTTCCGTTCCAGTCTGGGACCACCTGTACCGCAGGGCGCGCATGCCGGATATGCCGTTCCTTTCCTCTCCTTTCCTTCCCGGGCTCTCTCCTCTCTCTGCACAAGTCCTGTTCTCACTCAAGCAGGTTTGCCTATTAAACAGTGTTGCTGATGCTCACTCTTCCCTTCACAAGCGGTCTTCTTCAGAAGTTGCTTTCCATAAGAATACAGACTGCCACTGGGAAACCCGGGCAGAGGTTCCTGGACTGACTGTCCTTTCCCTGCCAAGAGCACGTGCTCGCATCAGCCAGGAACAGAAAATGTGTGTGTGTGTGTGTGTGGGGTGGAGATAAGTTCCCATGCTTTGAAGGTCTGCTTTGACAGCTGTTTCATGGGACTGGAGGGACCTAACTGTCCACGGTGAGCAGGTGCTTGGGGTGGACCTTGGCCACTCCTCACTGCCCTGGGGTCTCCCCATGAGATGGGGTGGGCTGAGCATGATGGAGCACTCTTTCAAGTGAGATTAGGATGGAGTACTCTCCCTAATGAGATGAGGAGGATCAAGCAGGAGGGTGGAGCACTCTCATGAGATGAGGGGGGCCAAGCAGGGAGGTGGAGCACTCTAGTGAGATGAGGGGGGCCGAGCAGGAGGGTGGAGCACTCTAGTAAGATGAGGGGGGCTGAGCAGGAGGATGGAGCACTCTCTAGTGAGATGAGGAGGACCAAGCAGGAGGGTGGAGCACTCTCCCTAGTGAGATGAGGAGGATCAAGCAGGAGGGTGGAGCACTCTCCCTAGTGAAATGGGGAGGGCCAAGCAGGAGGGTGGAGCACTCTCCCTAATGAGATGGAGGAGGGCCAAGCAGAAGGGTGGAGCACTCTCCCTAATGAGATGAGGAAGGCCGAGCAGGAAGGTGGTGCACTCTCCCTAGTGAGATGAGGAGGGCCGAGCAGGAGGGTGGAGCACTCTCCCTAGTGAGATGAGGAGGGCCGAGCAGGAGGGTGGAGCACTCTCCCTAGTGAGATGAGGAGGGCCGAGCAGGAGGGTGGAGCACTCTCCCTAGTGAGATGAGGAGGGCCGAGCAGGAAGGTGGAGCACTCTCCCTAGTGATGCGCCTAGAGAGAGCTCTTGATTTCCAGCTCCTTGAGTCCCTAGGCTTCCCAATCTCAACACAGCAGTGCACTTCTACGACTCCCCAGATCATGGCTCCTCCTTCGTGTCTACCAAAGAGGGCCAAGGTCTCATTCTTAGTGTAAGAGAGGACTCTAGTAGCACATTGGCTTGGAAAAACAAATAAAAACTCTTGAAAGTGCTTGTTGGGATTTGAGGGACCCAAAAGGTACAGCTTTAGTCTTTCCATCTGAGTTCTGAACCGAACAGAGAAAATCGACTCGAAAGACAGGGTTGGGGCCTGGTTTGGGATAACATCCAGGGGTCTTCCTAGAGCCTTCTCCCTGCCAGCCGGCATGAGAGGCAGCCTTCTGCAGGTGGGCACATGCCTAGGGAACAGACCCCATATACAGAGCATGACTTTAGTCTGGGTGGTGAGGGAAGTATTTAAAAGAGAAAAGAAAATTTTCCCCGTCCTCATTTTTTTGGAGAGGGTACATGTGGTGTTCAAGGGGCTATTCCTGGCTTAGAACTTTTGCTAAATTAGCTCTACTCAATCAGGAATTGTGAACCAATGACTTTGTTCACCAACCAGGTAAATTCTCAATCCATCTAGACAGAGGAGAAGAGTTAAAGAATGCTTCAGGCAACACCTCTTTGAGCCCAGAGTGTGAGGAAAAGACATTCTCTCACTGCAGTAGTTATGCTTTCAGTTGGAATTAATTTGGGTATAGCACAGCAGGTAGAGCGTTTGCCTTGCACACGGCCAATCTGAGTTCTCTTTCTCTGTCCCTCTTGGAGAGCCCAGCAAGCTACCGAGAGTATCCCGCCTGCACGGCAGAGCCTGGCAAGCTCCCCGTGGCATATTCGATATGCCAAAAACAGTAACAACAAGTCTCACCATGGAGAGTTAGTTACTGGTGCCCACTCGAGCAAATTGATGAGCAATGGGACAACAGTGACAGTGACAGTGATCATGAGAATCAAAGTGGGTAGGACAGCAAATTCCATTTTATTTTTGGCAAATTCCATTTTTTTAAAAAGTGAAATTAATTTGACTGCTTTTCCATACATGATAAAAATGTAAGTTTCTTTTCAAAGTAAATGGGAGTAAAGGAAAAGGAGATGATTAATGGAAAAAGTTGAATAATCTGAACAGGTAGTAGGTGGACCTGGACAAAAATTGTAAAAATGGTAGTCAAACGGCTTAAGGTTGGGAAACATGAATAAACACGGATTTTCTTAACAGTCTCTGAAACTTAGTGCCACAGGGCACTGCCAGAGCCTTCAGACCAGGCTTTCTGAGGTCAGGGGACACCGATAGCTTTAGCTCAGTTATATGACATTGATCATGGTCATATATGGAGTTTCATCCTGTGTCACTCCATAGAGAGTAGCAAGAGCGAATAAACTCAGACCCTTGATGTATTCTGGGCTTTGATTTCATATGCATAAATCATTTATGGGTTAAGTCATATGATCTTAATAGTATTGATCTGAAGCTTTTAATTCCCCCTCTCTCATTTTTCGAAACACAGAGTGAGAATCAAAGTGGGTAGGACAGCAAATTCCGTTTTTTAAAAAGTGGCACACAATAAGACAGTGTCCTTCAACGATTGGATGTACCAGGGTGACCTGGAGGCCTGTCCCACTGTCCCGTCTCCACTCACCTCAAGGTTACATGCTCAGGTTGCACAAGACACAGGAGACAGCTAAACCCATTGACTAAGTGGTGCCAGGGAGAATTAGTTACATGTAAATCATGCCAAAAAGAATGTCTGCTTCTAACAAAAAAAAATCTTGGCACTCAAGTGAAAAACATTACATTTTCCCACTCAAAGTTTCATTTACTTGGTTACCTGGAGGCCATTTTGCTGCCAAATTTTCCTGAAAGGTTAATAGCAATTACTTGTACTCGAGTTAAAGCGTCTCCAAATATACTTATATAAAGTATACGCGCACTGAAAAATTTCCTTCGAAATGATGGAGTCCTTCCATATTTGAGTCTATAGGGTCTTCTATTAAGAGAAGTCTCTGAATTATTTTGAATCATGATGGACTATTTATACAAGTGGATGAGAGCAGACTCAGGGCTACTTGGAGGGGATTCTAGAGGTCGATGTAGACTTGGTCGCAGAGACGGCCTGGAAATGTAACAAGATTTAGTCATTACTCTTAGTGATGTGAACTCCCAGAGTCAGTGTGGCATGTGAAGGAGCCTTTGGAAGTTCATCTTAATAAGCAAGAGGTGAAAAGATTGTATCAGTGAAATCCTGACCCCAACAGACAAGTATAAAGGGTCCTACTATCCTGGGAATGGACAGGACATCAGGAGATGTCACTGTATAAGAATTGGAAGGTGAGACTTCCCAGTCGAGTACAATGGAAAGCTCTTTGCTCAGTTCCAAACAAGACTGTTGCCAGAATTTTCATAAACATTTTCATAATATCCTTTCATGAGATATGAGGAAGGGAAAAGCATTATTTTAATGTATATGTATTTGGCTAGATAATGTGACTTTCAGTCTATCTTGAGTAGCTAAAACAGATTAGATGTTAAATGGGCTGTAGGGAGTCTTGTGCCTCAATTTCTGCAAAGCTCACATTAGGCTGGCTCTACGCTATACGTGATCGCTGTTGTGCGGGTTAAAACAGTTGAATGTTGGTAAACTCACACGGTTCACCTCCATGAAACTTAAAAGGCAAAGATCTAGAGAAAAATGATGGCACACCCTGGCTGAGGGGTCCCCTTTGAGGTAGGCACAAAAGCCACAAGGTGAGAATAGGGCGCCTTGAAGTGGTCATCTCAGAATCCTGGAAAGGATAGCCTTGACATTTGGAGCACCAATGATGGCTGTAGCTGAATCTTCTCATTAACCAAAAACAATTCTGGGAGATGCACTCTCAGTTCATTGGGAGTTACTCCTGCAACGCTCCCTCCCACCAGAAGTCATCGACTACTTATATTTCATGTGTGTTCACCAGGATCACCAGGTGAATTATTTGCCAGGAGCAAAGGACAAAGTCAGAGGCTTGTTTTCCGAGGGAAATTATAATTTTTTTCCCCTCCCAGAATCCTCCAGGTTTTATCCCGCTATCAGCTCAGGCCAGCATCGCTCACTTACAATTCCATCAACATCACTGGGTTCCTTCCTGAAATCCCCCTAAAAGACCCATTATTCCAAATTCTGACTCTTTCATGTTTATCATTATTTCCAGGGAGAAAGACTAGGCTGTGGATTATTCTAGGATTTCCTGTGAAAATAATTATTAGGGATACAGGATGGGGACCATCCAGCTCAGATAAAACTCTCCCTCCAGAAATGTGATTCTCTCTCCTCTGAGCTGAACATCGTTAGATCATCGGAGCCACACTGCCCATTGATTTTTCTCCTCGCCTTGACTCTTAGGAAACACATAGCTACCCGTGAGCTCAAGTATCATGGTACATTTATCATCGTACATCTCTGGATATGATTCTGTCCTCCTCTGGATGATTTCATTGAAAACAAAAATAAGGCACTTCTAGCCGAGCTGGGTGGAGAGGTTCAGGGCATGCTGGTGTCTGGTCCAGCTTTTTTCTGAGGCCACTGTGGCCCCATCCAATGGTGATCTGGAGCCTGGCTATACTCGCTGGTGCCTGGGGGCCATGCAGAGCCTAGGAACGAACATAGCACCTTGCTCACATCAGGCGTGAGTTTTGCCACTTGAGCTGTCTCCCAGGACGCACACGGTGGCACCTGGGATGAAGCACTAGCCCTGGGGACTTTCAAAGCCGCTGACTTTCGGTCCCTGATCATTGAACTTTATCTGGAAATTTCTTGTTGACCCCTGGGTTCTCTTCAGAGGTCAGACTGGGGCGAAATCTCACTCCTGTCCTTTCTTGTCACAAATAAAACATGAGGATTCATCTTCAGTTTCTTGTTATCTCCATGTTTTAGACATCGATGTCCTGGACTTCAAGAATGAGAGTTAAAAGCCAGAATGTGACTGTTTCTTGTTCCCCAGGCGCACAACCTCTGCTGAGGTCAGAGTCTTTCCAACAGACACTTTAAATTTTCGTGCGATAGCACCAGGCAGGATCATCGAGACAGGAGCACAGAGTTAGATATGGGACATTTGGGGCTGGAGTGATAGCACAGCGGGGAGGGAGTTTGCCTTGCATGCGGCCAACCCGGGTTTGATTCCCAGCACCCCATATGAGCACCTGAGTACCACCAGGGGTAATTGCTGAGTGCAGAGCCAGGAGTAACTCCTGTGCATCGCCAGGTGTGACCCAAAAAGCAAAAAAAAAAAAAAAAAAAAAAAAAAAGGGACATTTGGGGCTAGAGTGATAGTGCTTTGGGTAGGGCACTTGCTTTTGCACGTGGCCCACCTGGGTTCCATCCCTGACTCCTTATGGCCCCCTGAACCCTGAAAGGAGTAATTTCTGAGAGCAGAGCCAGCAGTAACCCCTGAGCATTGCCGGGTGTGACCCTCCCAAACAAAAATAAACGAAAAGAGAAATGAGACATTTAACTTCTGGCAATGGTGTTCTTGGGACAACTTGCTTTTGGAGGGGGAAAAATAGCTCCTGGGACTCAATTTCTTCCCTCTGTAAAATGTAAAGAAAGATCTTTGTTGTTCCAGGGAGAAAATGATCTAAAAGCAGTGCAAGCACTTTATCCCCTTAAACTCTTCTCCAAGTCGGGTGTGGGCCGTGAACAATTGCTACTAGCTCTGCTCACTGCTCCTCGCCTCTGTGGCTTTATCTGCTGAGAGTCCCAGGGTCCCCACTGCCTGTCCACCTGGGCCCCCAACTCTTCTGGGGTTCCAGATAACTGTGTCCTCTGTCCCTGAAAGGAAGTGGGACGGAGGTGAACACAAGTGTGCGTCCTGTGTGTCTTCAGACCACCGCGGAGGTCTGCTACGTTGTGGCATCTCCTTCGTGCTGGAGGCTTTGGGTTTGACCTAAGCACATCGTGTTCTCGATGTTTCTCAGCAGGGGTAGCAGATTAACAAGTGGGACTTGGTCCAAGAGACGGGGCACTTGGCTGGAAGTGACAGAGGCAGAGAAGGAGGTCTGGACCCTTCTTCACGCAGTCCTTGCTCCACTGTCTGCCTTTCCCTCCTCCTTCAGGTCCTTCTGGGTCCTGAACTTGCTTCATGGAGCATCCTTTTAAAAATGATTTTATATTTTTCATCGAGTCACCGTGAGGTACACAGTTACAAAGCTGTTCATGATCGGGTTTTAGTTATACCGTGACCCAACACCTGTCCCTCGCCAGTGTCCATTTCCCAAATGACCCCAGTTTCCTTCCCATCCCCCCACCTGCCTCTGGTGGCTCTATGGCAGAAAATTCCTCCTCCTCCTCCTCCTCCTCTATCTCTCCCCCCCTCTCTCCCTCACTCTCTCCCTCTCTCACCCCCTCTCTCTCCCCCTCGCCCCACACCCCTCTGGCCCTACATCCTCTCCTTGAACCGTCACTCAGGAAGAGTTTGCAGAATTGCTCTCCGTGTTTGAAGTTACAGACAGGAGAGACGGACGTGCACAAACAATTCCTAGACTCTGCATTAGCAGACGTCCCCAGATGCCTGCGTGGTCAGAGCGGCGGAGTGTGGGCAAGTGGGGGACCCCCTCAGATGTGTTGGCACTAAACTCAGGCACATTCTGGACAAGGCCATTGCAAGGAATGGAACATGTGTGGCTGTCAGGGCTGCCCGTAAGGTGGGATTGTCTGTGCCCCCCGCTCCCAACAGTGTTAGTTGCAGAGTGGGGGAGGGGCGCGGGGGGAGGGAGACGGGTGGCAGATAGCCAAGCTCTACTCGTTGTACAGTGTGCCCGAAAGGCTGTGTCCTTTCCCAAAGTCCCCCCTTTTCTAATATTCTTGGGGATCCCCAAGCAGTGTGTAGGATATCCAGGGCCCCACTGGCGAGTCTCGGCCAATAGGGTGCTCAATTCAACTCCAGGGTCCCGAGATGGGAATGCTGCTTGGGCCCCAGGATAACTGGGCCACACAGGGGTTTCTGGGGAACCCCAGGGTTGCACCCCAAAATCCTCAGGGGACCAGGTAGTGTTGGGAATTGAACCTGGGTTCAGTGAAAGTTCCCTGACCGTGTTACCATGTTCCTTATCCACTGTACTATCTCCTTCCCTCCCTTTCCTCATCTGCCTACTGAGAGGAAGACCCTCTTTCTACGTCTCACAAAGGTGCAGTTTGCCTTAGGCTGACAACAGAGATCCCAGGAGAACTGAGAACCTGGATAGAGGATGGTTCTGAGGGTTGGCGAGATGGCACAGCGGGCAGGACGTTTGCCTTGCACACAGCTGACCTGGGTTCAATATCTGGCATCCATGGGGTTCCCTGAGCACTACCAGGGATGATTCCTGAGCGCAGAGCCAGGAGTCAGCCCTGAGCACAGCCAGGTGTGGCCCCCCAAATAAAAACAAATGAAAAGAAGATGGTTCCAAAGTATGACCGGAGTCGAGGGGTTGAAGTTTGGTTGGAGACCCGTAGCTGACCGGTGGACTCAAGTAATGCTTAGCAGGGGGCATCGTCTCCACTCTGAAGGCGTCTACAGACCCCTGGAGGAGGCAGATTCCAAACAGTCTCAGATAGAAGATCAGAGAGTGGGGAGTGCTCTCAGGGAGACAGACTTAGAAGGTGGAGAAGGAGGCGAGACGGGAGAGGGGAAGCAGCTTTGGGAGATATTCGAGTCAAGAGACGGTTGATGACAAGGCATGGTGCCACCTCGAGGCTCAGCCCTCCGGGAGGAATAAGCGAATAGTGGGGTGGTGGGTGAGGACAGGGTAACCTGTGTGGTGAAGAGCACCAAGGAGAGGGGAACTGGAGAAGAACTGTGCCCCAAGTGGAGACGGCAGGCACAGAGCAGTGGGATAATATTGACACAAAATCATTGAGGACCTATGAGGATTTACCGGCTATTGGGGGCACGGTTGAGATGGAAAGGGACAATGCTAATGATGTCTCCCTGCTGATAGGGACAAAATGGACCTGTCCTGGGAAAGCCAGGGTGAGTGATCACCCTGCGCTGGGGGTGATGGGAACTGAGGTCACTGGGCTGGAAATTCTGCAGCTCAGCAATATAGACTCTGTCCCCTGGTCTCCGGCTATGAAGGTGATTTAATTCTCAGGTACCAGAGAAGAGATGGGATGGAGGGGCTTTATAGAGGCCTGGCTCTCAGATTAAGGTCGCCAGGAGAGAGGAACTATGACATTTTCCACATCCACGAGAGGGAAGGGAAGACGCATGGAGCCACGATTCTGTGGCAAACAAGTACTTTCCCACGATCCTCTCAACACACTTCCGGTCATGGATCCATCTTATTCCCCTACAGACTGTGCTAAAACTAACTCAAAAGGGTCAGATGACAGGGCCAGGTCATCCAGCTAGACAAGAACAGGGTGGGATTGAAATGCAGACCTACTGGACCTCCATAATTGGGCATTCACCCCTATGACTTTTGGGGGGGCCACACCTGGCAATGCTTAGGGCTTACCCCTGGCTCTGCACTCAGGGATCATTCCTGGTGGTGCTCGGGGGACCATATTGGGTGCTGGGGATTGAACCTGGGTTGGCCATGTGCAAGGCAAGCGCTCTCCCCACTGTCCTATCACTCTGGCCCCACCCCTCGTGACTTCTTATCAACGGCCAGAGTGGAAGAAAAAGGAATAGCCTGGAAGATTGCTCAGGGTCGTACCCCTGAGGCACAGAGAGGGGTGTTCACAGACTGATGTTCCCGGAACCCCAGAGAGAACGCCACACACCAGTGTAGGGGACGGGGCACATTCTAAGACCAAGAAAGGTGACCCCTGAGAACTTCTCTCTCCTTCTTCCCTGGGGTACTCACTTTAAGCTAAGCTGTTTCACCTAAACAGAGGGGGCACATCTTACAGCTTCCTTGGCACCCAGTTGTGACTCAGGAACCATGTTCCACTCCAGGTCATGTGAGCGACGGTGGCACCGCAGTCCACAGGGAATGTGGCACCCTCAACTGAAGAGCCTGCTGTGTCCCAAGATTCCCTGCACGCACCAGGAACCAAGTGTTTGAACTCATGATGGTCGAACTCCAGAGAACTCGACACTCAACTTTTTTTTTCTTTTTGGGTCACACCCAACGATGCACAGGGGCTACTCCTGGCTCTTCACTCAGGAATTACTACTGGCAGTGCTCAGGGGACACATATGGGATGCTGGGATTTGAACCTGGGTAGGCTGCATGCAAGGCAAACGCCTTACACACTGTGCTATCGCTCCAGCCCTTCAGACACTCAACTTTTAAATTTTATTAATTTGTCTTTGTTTTGGGGTCACGCCCAGCAATACTCAGAGGTTACTCCTGGCTCTGCACTCAGGAGTCACTGTTCGCAGTGCTCGGGGGACCCCATGGGATATAGGAATCAAACCCAGGTCGGCCATGAGCAAGACAAGTGCCCTACCTGCTGTGCCTTCTCTTTGGCCCCTGTCCCTCAACTTTGGTAGTAATGGGCCCAGGAGAGGCGAGACATGGCCAATGGCTGCCAACTTCAGTATGTTTGGAATCTCATTTCCTCTTCAGGACCAGAGAAAGACGGAAATAGTGTCTATCTCCGAGTCTATGTCCGGAAGTGCCAAACTAGAGGCCCCAGAAGCAAATATGGTTTTGGTTGACCAGAGGATTTTTGGATCTAGCTACCCTGAGCCCTTAGCCCTCCTCCCGCCACATATACACACACACACACACACACACAAACACACACACACACACACTGGCACACACTTGCGCACGCACGCACACACACACACACACACACTGGCACACACACACACACACACACGCACACACACACACGCCGTGAGGGTGCACCTGAACCCTTCCCAGAGCAAAGCTCCTTCCTGGAGTAATCTAAATCAACCAACCCTGTCTCTGGACAATCTTCATTTCTCAAGTCCCTTCCTGATGACTGGAATGCAGAGGTGGGGAAAGACATTCCAAATGGTCATGCATGGGGAGACTAGGAGCCCAATTTTCTGGCACTGAGCAATGGCCCTCCCTTTTCTTCCTGCCTCCCCACTCCCCAGCGAACACTGGAAGAAGCCTTTTAAGCCTCAGATGAACGGTAGCACTGCACTGTCATTCCGTTGTTCATCGATTTGCTTGAGCGGGCACCAGTAAGTCTCCATTGTGAGACTTATTACTGTTTTTGGCATATTGAATATGCCACGAGGAGCTTGCCAGGCTCTGCCGTGTGGGTGGGATACTCTCGGTAGCTTGCCAGGCTCTCCAAGAGGGATGGAGGAATCAAACCTGGATCGGCCGTGTGCAAGGCAAATGCCCTACCCACTGTACTATCACTCCAGTCCAGATGAACAGTAAACATCAAGTTAAATGGCATAATTTGGAATTTGTACAAGTTTGCTCTGGGGCTGCCTGGGCAAAAGAGTACATTTACTCTGGATTACGAATCAGTTTGTTGAGCAGATTCACGCATGCCAGATTCCACTCATTTGAATAGGATTTTTTTTTTCTTAAGTTTTGGTTTGGGGGCCATGCTAGATGATGATCAGGGCTCACTCCTGGTCCTGCACTCCAGGAATCATTGCTGGTGGGCTTGAGGGTCCAATGGGATGTTGGGGACTGAACCTGGGATGGCCTTGCTCAAGGCAAATGTCTTACCCACTGTATTATCTCTCCAGCCCCCTAACCTGGGATTTTATTTTATTTTATTTTATTTTGTTTTATTTTTGCTTTTTGGGTCACCTCGTGATGCTCAGGGGTTACTCCTGGTTCTACACTCAGGAGTTATTCCTGGTGGTGCTCACAGGACCATATGGGATGCTGGGAATCGAACCCAGGTCGGCCACGTGCAGGGCAAACGCCCTACCTGCTGTGCTATCGCTCCAGCCCCCAACCTGGGATTTTAAAGGCACGTTAACATCTTTTCTTTGCATGAAATGATTGATACACACATTGTCACAGGCTGGCCTCTTCCTTTCTACCCAGAGGCTACTTCATCTGGGGACAGTCGTCATGCCAAGGACTACAGCTGTATCTGGCCACTCCAAATTCAGAATTTTCCCTCAATCACGATGAGACTCTTCTCCCATCAGGATAAGCACCTGAATTTCACCAAGGCCCCCCTGAGTGTGTCCTCCACCTCCCAGTATAATTCCATCTCCCTTGAACTATCACCTCGGCTATGTGACTTATGGCCTGGGACATCAAATGCTTTGGGAAGAGTATGTTCCAGGGCGATTTATTAATGCTCACATTCAACTTCCTGCTGCTCAGCAGCGGAGATGCAGCGCTCAGCTTCACACTGTCTCTTCTCACCTCCCCATGCCCACAGGGGAAGCACAGAAAGATCCAGACACCCCAAAAGGGCTTCCTGACCATGATAGCCATTTGATAGCCTGGTGCCCACTGCAGGAATGAATGTCTTAGGCTTTTTATTTTTATTTTATTAGGAGATTACTCTTGGTGCTGCTCAGGGAACCATACGGGATGCCAGGGATGGAACCCAGCTCAGCTACGTGCAAGGCAGAAAGCCCTCCCTGCTGCACTGTCACTTTGGCCCCTGTTTTAGACTCTTGTATCTTGCAAGTCAGAGTCTGACTTTTCCGAGACCTGCCAGCAGGCCTTTTAGCTCAAAGGCCAGGAGGCTCCTGGGGCTTCAGCAGTCCTTCCAAAGTTATATGGGAAGTGTGTCACCTCAGGATGGCTCTGTGCTTGTCTCCTGGCCTCTATCCTTGATCCATCCCTTCACCCATCCTCCCACAAACCTCTCCATACGTGCAAGAGGTCATCGGGACCGTCAGGAAATGAATGGTGTCATTCACGGTGAAGACAGTCCTTTCGCAAAGAATGAGAAGCGAATGCACATCTTTGACTGAGATGTGCACGCCCTGCCAAGTGAAAGGAAGAGCAGAGCAAGCAGATGAGAGCATTGGAGAGGCAGCGTCACATGCCTGCAGAAGAAGACAGGTGAGTGCAATCTCGAGGGAGTCCGGGTTCCCAGGAGCTGGAAACGAGCTTTCGCAAGTGTGGCTGGGAACTTCCAGGCACACACAGTTAAGGCAGGGCCCGGAGTTCCGTGTGGTTGGAGCAGAGAGAGAAGAAGCAGAGACGCCAGCGGCTGTCACTGGGGCTGGCTCAGGCACATCGCTGTAGGACCCGGACATCATTCTGAGATCATGGGCTGTGTCCAGAGCAGGTTGGTCAGCTGGCTGAACGGCTTGCAGGGGCCACACAGATGTGGCAGATCAGGGAGGGAGGTGTGACTGCGAACTGGGTATCCAGGCAGTGCTGGTGCCAGGGTGAGGAGTCCGGTGACTTAGCCCGGCTCACATACCAATGCAGAGCAGTCAGACGTTTGTTTTAAGAAAAATCTGGAGTGGGTGGAGGGACAGCTCAGTGGGCAAGGCTCTTGCCTGGTTACCTGCTGACCCAGATTTGAACCCCACACACTGCCTCTCGCCCGCCAAGCCCCACCAGGAGTGATCCCTAAGCGCAGGGCCAAGGAGGAAGCCCTGAGCACAGCGGATGTGGTACCCACCCCCCCAACACACACACACACACACACACACACACACACACACACACACATACACACACAAGCTGAAAATCCTTTTTAAAAAAAAATACGAAAACGGTCAAGTTTTAAATGTTGGAAATCATTTCAAAGCCTCTGATCAACCCCCAAACATACCTGCTGTTCTACCCACAGTTCCGGGGCCTCTAGTTAAGCACGTCGAGGAGAGCAGGGTCAGCGGGGGCCACAACTGGACTCATGTTTCAGGAAGAGGATGTGCCCATGGAGCCCCAGCGGCTGTTTCCACTGCAAAAGCTGGCACCAAGAGTCTCTTCTCCCCACTCGCCACCCCTACCTGGCCCCTCACACATATGGTCTTCGGACTTCTCACAGTTCCTACCCACCCCTTGCCGCCCTCACTGCCCGCCCCGCCCAGAACACCCTCAGAGCCAATCCACTCTTGCATGAGGGTTACTGAGCAAATGGAACTGCCCGACCAGACCTGGGTGACAGAAGAGAGCCCAGCATTCAGGACACGAGAGAGCCATATTTATTTCACATGGACAAGCATGATTCTACCGCATGCTCAGCATGAAGCTCGCGTAAGGAAAGTACCCGTAACAGCAGTTATGTGCTTCAGTTCGGAGGGAGCGGGGAGGGACACAAAGTGATTTTTTTTTCCCCCAAGACAGTTACCCCTCAAGCAGAGTTGAGATCACAGCTCAGAAACCTCTGGTCTCTTTCCTCCTCAAAGGGTCTGTTTGTAGGAGCGGCTGGAGCCGGGGGGGGGGGGGCGTGGGAGGGGATGCTCTCAGCTCTGGAAACTCTCCAGGAGCCAACGGATGCTTCCCGCTAAGGTCACAGGGCAGGGACAGAGCCCATCCCAGCACCCAGGGCGGTTCCAGAGGGCTAAGCTCAAGGGGGAGGTACATGCCACTTGGAACGAACAAGCCCACTCTGGAGGTGGACAGCGACAGGGGCGAACTGCTGCGTTAGCAACAGCACCGTTACGGTGTCTGCTGTCCGTCACCGTCATCACCATCGGGACACCTGTTCTGACAGCAATTTCCCGACGCCTCCGAGAGGGCTTGTGGGAGACATTTTGGAACTGACAGAATGTGCCAGAAACAGATTTACTTCCTGGGACAGACTAGGGAGGGCTGGTGGCAGGGCATCCCTTGACCTTTGCTGGACTTCCCCGGGGGCCAGGATGATGGTACCCAAGATGGGGGGGGAAGGACTGGGTTTGCTAGGGAGGGCGAAGAGGACCACAGGCTCTAAGGACAAACCTCAGTTAGAGACAGGCGGAAGGGCCTTTCCCTCCCAGGGGCTCACTCCCACCGGAAGTCCTGCCCCACCGTCTCATAAAATTTAATATTATAAGGTCTATAAAATTCCCGGAGCTGGTCTATCACTTCCGGGTCGATCTGTACATGAGTTCTGCCTTTCGATTTGCCCAGACACCGAGGCAGGAGGCTGGACTCTGGTTTTTTCAAGCACGGGAACCCTTTGGTCTTGTTGAAGTAGAAGTGCTTGTCCGTGATGAACCTTTTGATGCCCAGGAAGTCCTGAACCCGCCCCATCTCACCGGCCGGGTCGGTGATGAGCCGCTCGCCGCTGACGAAGTGGATCTGGGCCAGGGGGAAGTACTGCAGCCAGCTCTCTAGGTGCAGCACATACATGCCAATGCGGATGGCGTTCCACGACACGTCCACCAGGCCCAGCGTGCGGTTGCGGAAGGACAGGCCCTCGAAGGTGGGGATGTCCGGCTTCTTGGAGAGGGTCTGGGTGTAATCGGAGATGGCTCGGGTCACCGGGTTCCTCACCACCACAATCAGCTTGGTGTCCCGGGACATGTTAAAGATGCGACGGGGGGCCTCTTGCGTGACAAAGTAGCTGGGCGTCTTCTCCAGGGTGATCTGGCTCTCGAGGGTCCGTGGCATCAGGCTTCTGCGGATAAAAGTAACACATGGTGAGATAGGGGGTCCCCTAGGGTCTGTCTCCCTACATCCAGCTTCTCTGGGAGCACCTTGAGTCTCCTTTGCTCCCCGCTATTAGGAATCTGCCCTAAGATCTAGACTTTCAGCAAGTCTGATGTTTAAAAGACGGTAATGTTTTCTCTAATCACTCTACGGCCAATTAAATCTTCAGCGAGAAGCCCACTTTTGTTGATTAAAAAAAAAAATCCTCCAACGAACCTTCAATGGGTTTGCTTTAAGGTGGGAAATAATCTAAATGTCTATCAGGTAACTTGCATTCCGAACTAGTGATGAATAGAGTGAGACAGATCTGTGTGTACTGATACAGCATGATTGTCAAGATGGAATAAAGACGGTAAGATACAGCTTGTTCATCTCAAAAGGGAGACTCAAGGAGCCCGTAAAAGACGTTGCTTCTGGGGATGGAACTTGAGATGAAGAGGTCAGGGATAAATGAGAATTTCTTTTTATTATATAACCTTTTATAAGCCTTGAAAAATTTTAATGCGTTTATTACATATTCAAAAAAAATACAAAGGAAGCCAGAAAGTATTGTTCTGGCAGAAGATACTTGTCCAAATACATTAAGAAAACCTTTTTTGTCTTTTTTTTTTGGGTGGGAGAGTGGGATGGGAAAGACTGTTTGTTAGGAACACTAAGTGTTTTAGAAATGAGTTCTGTGCTTTTTCTTGCTGCTGAAACATATCTGAAACACAACGTTGGTATAAATCTGAAGACACTCAGAATTCCAGGCACCCTGGACCTCAGGGTGAAGATAGGGAACGCACGTCTGACTTGCTTCTTTTAAAACCTTTGCAAATTCCTTACAACGAGCCATGTAAAATAAATTATTGAGGGCCAGAAATGGGGTCAGGCTAAAGGGCCATTGGGAAAATTAAAAATAATGGTGGTGTGAAGGTGCAATGGTGGTGGGGTTGGTGTGGGAATATTGAATGTCTATAAATGTACTAATGACTTAATAAAGCAACTTAAAGAATTGTTTTTTGAACCACAACCAGTGGTGCTAAGAGTTTACTTCTGCAGGACTTGGGGGACTATATTGGGTCACTGTCACTGTCATTCCGTTGCTCATCGATTTGTTCGGGCGGGCACCAGTAACGTCTCTCATTGAGAAACTTACTGTTACTGTTTTTGGCATATCGAATACGCCACGGGGAGCTTGCCAGGCTCTGCTGCACAGGCTCGATACTCTCGGTATCTTGCCGGGCTCTCCGAGAGGGGCTGAGGAATCGAACTCGGGTCGGCTGAGTAAAAGGTGAATGCCCAACCGCTGTGCTATCGCTCCAGCCCTCCATGTTGGGTATTGGGGATTAAATCTGCATCAGCTGACTGCAAGGCAAATGGTACCCACTGGACTTTCACTCTGGGCCCAGTCTTGACTTGCTTCTTAACTTCTAGACCTTATCTGAGTTTTCAGGGAATGCTGGTGGGAAATTCTAAAGTCTGCTTTCCAGATGTGTCTGTCTAATCTAGATGGACAGTAACACACTGATTCACTACTTCTTTCTGGAGTTATCAGGTTTCACCTTTCACTGGTTTTCTTAATCCTGGCTGCACATTTAGACAACCCCAGGAATTAAAAAAAATCACAGACATCTGGGTCCCATCCTAAGCCAATTGATGGGAAAATTGTCGGGAGTGGGTACATCTACAAAGCTCCTCCAAGTTGCACAGTGAAGACTAAGTCAAGAATTCCCACTGGTTCATCCTTTCCCCACTCCTCACCCCCCTGGTGTACCAATTCCCAAAGCAATATTGCTCACATTCCTCTGGGATATACACTCCCAGTTCTGGTCTTCATCGTCCCAGTTCCTAAAAGCATCCCCCTCTGCCACCCCACAAGCAACCTGGCTCCACCATTCCTTGAGCAACTATTTCCATTTTCTCTCCTCCTCCTCCTCCTCCTCCTCCTCCTCTTCCTCCTCCTCTTTTCCTTCTCCTCCTCCTCCTTCTTCTTTTTCTTCCTCCTCCTTATCCTCCTCCTCCTTCTTTTTCTTCTTCCTCCTCCTCCTTCTCCTTCTTTTCTTCTCCTCCTCCTCCTCCTCCTCCTCCTCCTCCTCCTCCTCCTCCTCCTCCTTCTCCTTCTCCTTCTCCTTCTCCTTCTCCTTCTCCTTCTCCTTCTTCTTCTTCTTCTTCTTCTTCTTCTTCTTCTTCTTCTTCTTCTTCTTCTTCTGTCACACCCAGTGTGCTCAGGGGCTAATCCTGGCTCTGCACTCAGGAATTACTCCTGGCAGTGCTTGGGAAACCATATGGGATGCTGGGGATCGAACCCAGGCCGGCCATGTGCAAGGCAAATGCCCTACCAGCTGTACTATCACTCTAGTCCCTCTTTTTCTCTTCTTCTTGCAACTCTTTTTCACAGCCATCCCTTGGGATTGTCATGGGTATTGTTCTAATTCTGGAAATCTCACTCTGAAATTCCACTTTAGGATTATGTGGGGGTAGAATGATGATCCCCTCAAAATACATCCACCCCAAACCTATGCATGTCCCCTTATTGGGGGGGAAGGGGGTTTATACACACATATATGTATATATATAAATCAGTTAAGAATCTTGAGATGACACTATCTTGGATTAGGGACCAATAAGAATATTCGTAGAAGAGAAGAAGAGACACACAGAAGGTGATGTAGAGATGAAAGCAGCATAAGGAACCATGTTCCTCCCAGTCAAGAATTCCCAGGATCATTGGCAGCCACTGGAAGTTAGAAGAGAAGTATGGAATACATTCTGCCTCACGAGTCTCCTGAAGAAGCAAACCTGGCTGACAGTTTGATTTTCGATGTCCAGACTCCCAAACTGTGAGTGAATACATTTCTGTTTTTATGTGGTTAAATTTTAGTTTTGCTTATTTCTGGTTTTGTTTGTTTCATTTTTGTTTACTTGAATGTGTGTATCTTGTTGTGTTGTTCAGGGGCTATTCCTAGGTCTGTGCTCAGGCATGGCACCCTGGTGGTAATCAAGGGGGCATATGCTGTGCTGAACCCTGGTTGGCAGCATGCAAGGCGAGAGCCTTGCCTACTGTACTATCTCTCCAGCCCCATTTCGGTGGTTTTAAGTCATTCTGGGATGATTTGTTATGGCAGGCAGAGGGAATAAATACAGATGACAACTTTATTTCTTTTTCACCTTAGCCATAGTCTCTCGCTCATTATATCTGAACTTTAAATTCCTCTGTGATCCTGCTGACTTTCCTTTCTTCTATACTTTCTTGGGACTCAATGAACTGTCATTTCAATCACATCATAATCACCATCAATTTTCTTGTACTACTTGATCTCGCGGACTCTAATAATGCCTCCGTCCAACCTTTTATCCGTCCTAAATCTGTCTCTGGGTTGCCAAACAGCAGTAGAGAAAATTATTGACCCTGACAACGGATCTTTTATATATTTATTAATTCAAGCTTCAACTGCGCCCGAAGTGCTGCTCAATAATTTTTTATATGTGTCTTTATAGGCCTCCAGCCGTCTTTCTACTTTGTTCTCCTGTACTGTGTTCTACTTTCTCGCCATAAGCTCCTACTCTACTCCTCTCACCCACTAAAATACAACTGGTGCCCCAATAACCACCTCAGCTTCCCAACCTTCTTGCCTCCCCTCTCTTTTCTGCATCCCTCTTGGTCTCAGAAGACAGGATGAATCAGGGCTCCTCGGAGTGCTCAGCTCCCGTCCCTGAATACCTTCTCTCCAAACCTGGCCAGATTCCCTTTGAAAGTGCACAGTCACCACACAACTGATGGACTGATACGACCGATATTTCACTTCCAGGCCCATGGTCGATAATAGTTGCTTGCAAGTTTTAATGATACCTTTGAATATTGAGTAGGTCATTAGTTTCTTTAATGGGGTATTAGCAGACATTCTGAAATGTACTTGAATTCTTTGACTGGATTTCTTAAAATTATGACTCTATTGTCTTATGATTTAGGTATATATTGTAATTGGGTGTTTGCCTAAATGACATGAGTAGATGAAACTACAAATGGGTGACAATGCACTGAACCTCTGCCAAGGACTCCCCAAAACTCCCTGGGGGTTCTTGATATAAAGGCTCTCCCTAAAAGATTATTGACCTGATGGGGTTGGTGCGATAATACAGGGTGCTTGGACAGGGTGCTTGCCTTGCATATGGCTGACCTGGGTTTGGTCTCTGGCACTTTAACCCCACCAGGAGTGATCCCAGAGTTCACAGCCAGAAATAAGTTCTGAGGAATAGCTACCATACCCAAGTGTGGTCCAAACTTCTAAAAATAAATATTTTTTGACCTTGGAAGCCATAAAATAAAATTTTTAGCAATATCCTTTAACAAGCTATAGCACCCCCAAAGAAAGAAACTGAGGACGGAACATCTCCCAGGCTTATTTTCCTAAGGAAGTATGAGCCAGAAACAGCAATGAACATATCTCTCTGTTAGTGTCGTAGAAAATTCTGATCAGTTCAAAGGCCATGAGAGAATCCATCCATCCATCCATCCATCCATCCATCCATCCACCGACCCACCCACCCACCCACTGACCCACCCATGCATGCATGCATGCATCCGTCTATCCATTCATCCATCTATCCCCTGACTGTGTATGCACGTGAAGTTTCACCCTTCTATTTCCTAACTGGCATAGCAACTGCAAAACAAAATTAAAGTTGCTGTGGAAGGTACAAACCCCAGATGATAAAGAACATCACAGATATATCATCCATGAGTAAATGGCTGCTGTGTACTTTAGAATTTCTCTATTCCACACAAGGCACCCTCATGTAGTTATTTCTTCTTTGGACGTTGGAATGAAGCACTGGAGACCTGTTTAATGCTGACATACAGGGAAGTTGACTATCTCCATCAACTCCCTTCTCTGTGCTCGGGGTTGGAGATGGGGTGGGAGCGGGCATAAAACTTTCTTAAGGCTCCTTTTCCCTCTTTAGGTCTTTCTGTTTGGCCATACTGTTTGCAGCTTCTAACAAACAGTTGATGTTTTCTCCCTTCCTGTGACCTCCAACGTTTCAGCCTGCTTCCTTTTTGATGTCACTGCAGAAATAACTTAAGAGTCTAATACTCCACTTGGACATTGGTCCCTTCTATGTGTTACTTCATCAACAAATTTCCTACAACTTCTAATAATCTATGCTCCCCCCACCCCTCCCACCCCAGCCCACCCCTGAGTTTTCTCCGAGGAGCTACCACTTCTGCTTTCATTTCATAAAATTACAGTAGTATGGCCAGACCTGGGGGACACATAACCAAAGTTAGACTAATTGGTGCCAACAGTATTATCAGTACTAAAAATACACCCTAAAAGACTGAAAATCTCCCAGCCAGGAATGGGAGCCTGAAAGAGCCTCTTCATCACTTTCTAGTGCCAGATGCCTCCCACTAGCTATGTTCTTGCCATAGCTGAGACCTGGTTTATCCCCTTCTCTCTGTGTTCTGTGGGTTGAACACATCTGTCCAACTAATGACTACACGTTGGTCAGCATCAGCTTCCGTTGCTTGCAACTCAGGAACTCTCACCTCGCTTGCATGACCCACCTACCTTCCTTGAATTGATGATAAACCTTATGAGAGAGGGGCTGGAGTGATAGCACAGCGGGTAGGGTGTTTGCCTTGCACGTGGCCGACCCAGGTTTGATTCCCAGCATCCCATATGGTTCCCTGAGCACTGCCAGGAGTAATTCCTGAGTGCAGAGCCTGGAGTGACCCCTGTGTATCGCCGAATGTGACCAAAAAACCTTATGAGAACAGGGCATGGCACCACTATTTGCATCTATAGCTCCTGCCCCTACCCCTAGTTAATGGCATGACAAGTCTCCATTAATATTTCTTTGAGGTGCAAGTGAAGCCAGGAAGTTGTCTGATCTGGTTTGCAGCTCTCATCTCCCTTTCAAATTTTCAACTCTTTTGGAGCCAGCAAGACAGGAGGGTGGGTTGCCTGTGGCTTGCCTTGCCTGTGGCCGACATAGGTCTGATCCATGGCACCCTATACATGGTCCTCTGAGCATCACCAGGAGTGATCCCTGAGCACAGAGCCGGGAGTAAGCTCTGAGCACCGTGAGCGTGGCCCCAAATGAAAAACAAACAAAAGACTCAAGAAATTCTCAACTATTCTCCAAATCATTCTGATCCTGGGTCTAGCTCTGTCATCTCCTGGTTCTGCATGATCTTCCTGGAAGACTTCATAGCTCCCCAAACCTTAAAAGCCACTGAGGTGACATTCGTTCATGACTCTGTCACTGCAGTTCCAAATTATCCTAGATGTGGAAGTCTCCCTGTCCATGCAGTAGATAGACACCTCATCTCAACCATGGGACTTCCTACTTTCCCATTTTCCTTCCCAAACTTCACTCTTTTTTTTTGCAGATATTGGCACCCTGAAACTACTCATACATCAGACCCATCTCAGAGTCCCGATGAACTTCTGCAACATCATCCAGACCTACAGATTTCCAAGTCATCCCTGTCCTCTGCTGCCCCACACCTCTAGATAGAGGTCTTTTCTCCTCCAGCATATGTTTAATGCTAATATGCAAGGAAGTTGACTATCTCCATCAACTCCCTTCTCTGTGCTCAGGGTTGGAGATGGGGTGGGAGCGGGCATGAAACTTTCTTAAGGCTCATTTTCCCTCTTTAGGTCTTTCTGTTTGGCCACACTGTCTGCGGCTTCTAACAAACAGTTGATGTTTTCTCCCTTCCTGTGACCCTCCAAAGTTTCGGCCTGCTTCTTTTTTGATGCCACTGCAGAAATAACTTAAGAGTCTAATACTCCACTTGGACTTTGTTCACTTCTATGTGTTACTTCATCAACAAATTTCCTAAAACTTCTCTCACCTCCACATTCTATTTTTTAAAAATAAATTTAAAAATTGAATTATCGTGAGACACAGTTACAAAGTTGGTTATGACCCAGCAATACCACTGCTGGGAATATATCCCAGAAAAGCCAAAAAGTATAGTCGAAGTGACATATGCACTTATATGTTCACCGCAGCACTGTTTACAATAGCCAGAATCTGGAAAAAACCCGAGTGCCCTAGAACAGATGACTGGTTGAAGAAACTCTGGTACATCTATACAATGGAATACTATGCAGCTGTTAGAAAAAATGAGGTCATGACGTTTGCATATAAGTGGATCAACATGGAAAGTATCATGCTAAGTGAAATGAGTCAGAAAGAGAGAGACAGACATAGAAAGATTGCACTCATCTGTGGAATATAGAATAATAGACTATAAGACTAACGCCCAAGAATAGTAGAAATAAGTACCAGGAGAATGTTTCCATGGCTTGGAGGCTGGTCTCTCATTCTGGGTAACTCAGGGAAGGGACCACCAAGTAAAATGTGGTTGGAGGTCATGTGGGGGAAGGGTGAGGCGGGCGGAATACAGACTAGAGACTGAACACAATGGCCACTCAACACCTCTATTGCAAACCACAACACCTAATCAGAGAGAGAGAACAAAAGGGAATTCCCTGCCATAGTGGCAGGGTGGGGTTGGGGGAGACGGGTCTGGGGAGGGGGGGAGGGATGTTGGGTTTACGGGTGGTGGAGAATGGGCACTGGTGAAGGGATGGGTTATTGAACTTTGTATGGGGGAAGCATGAGCACAAAGATGTACGGATCTGTAACTGTACCCTCATGATGACTCTCTAATTAAAAATAAACTAATAAAAAAAAAAAGTTGGTTATGATTGGGTTTCAGTCATATAATGTTCCAACACCCGTCCTGGTGTACATTTCCTACCACCAATGGTCCCAGTTTCCCTCCCCCCTCCACTGCCCTCCCCCGCCCCCCAATACATTTTATTGTCCTTGGCCATCCATTTCACATTCTGTGTCCACCAGGAAACTCTCTCAAATAAATTCAATCCTGTCAAACATCTGTTACCCTTTTGAATAAATATCCCTTGGCTTGGGACTCAAGGCTGCTGCCTTCCTTTCTAGAAATTAATCTCTGGCCACATTCGTGCCAGGCTGAACATGGGCCCCGCTGCCCCCAAACATCCTGTTCTCATTGTGCAGTTTGGGGGTTTTACCTTTACATGCTCGGCATTGTCTTTCTTGCCACTCTCCTCCTGACAAATGTCCATTTGTCTTTTCCACTCCTCTTAGAATCCATTTTTTTTTTTAATAATCCATGGCATTCTGTCTACTAGGGCCTTCAACTCACGGCATGAAACTTCTCAGATAGGCGTCCAGTTAGAGAAAGAGTGGGTCGGGACCTGAACCTACTTTCTTTTTTTTTTTTTCAATTTTTTTGTTTTGTTTTTTGCATTTTGGGTCACACCCGGCATTGCACAGGGGTTACTCCTGGCTTTGTGCTCAGGAATTACTCTTGGTGGTGCTCAGGGGACCATATGGGATGCTGGGAATAATTGAACCCGGGTCGGCCGCGTGCAAGGCAAACGCCCTACCCGCTGTGCTATTGCTCCAGCCCCATTTTATAAAAAATTTTTAAAATTTTATTGAGTCACTGTGAGATAGTTACAAGCTTTCATGTTTGGGTTACAATCTCACAATGATCAAACACCCATCCCTCCACTGGTGCACATTCCCCACCACCAATATCCCGGGTATACCCCCCTTTCCCACCCTCCCCCTGCCTCTAAGGCAGACAATATTCCCCATACTCTCTCTCCTTTTGGGAATTATAGCTTGCAACACAGACACTGAGAAGCCATCATGTTTAGGACCTGGACCTACTTCCTTATTCAGAATAAGACCCACAGTACTTGGCATTGCGTGTTAAAGATAGGGTGTCTACTGTGAATCTGTCTTGGGTCCCCAGAAGTCACCAGGGTTCATTCATGAAGCTCAGCCACTCTTTGTCATCTCACCTTGGATAGAGAAGCCCTGAGCAGAGTCCCAGGGAGGGGAGGTCCCTGAGCACCTCTGAGGGTTTCTCCTTGGCCACAGTGCTCAGGCCCAGAGACTGAGGGCCGTGCTAGCTTAGCCTCCGATCTAAGAAGGTAAGATGGGCTAAAAACGGAGCACAGCTCATGCCACATCTGACCATCTGCACAACGAATGGCATCTCAAGACGCCCCCGAACAGGGGTGCTCAGAGGGGGTGCTCAGAGGGGGGTGCTCAGAGTTCCATGCCAGATGAGTCAGGAACTCAGAGAAGGGGAGAGGTGACGCCAGTACCTATAATTCTCCCCCCCCCCCTTCACTGGTATTTGGGTGACACACAGGCCTTACTCTGAGTGCTATGCTCAGTGACCATTCCTGGCAGGGCTGGGGAGACCCAAGGGGGTATCAGGGATCAAGCCCAGGTCATTTATAGGTAAGCACCTCACCCAGAACTACCTCTCCGGCCCCCATAGCACTTGCATTCTTTCAACTCCCCAGATGATTCCGGCCGGGCAAAGAGCCAGGGCGGCAGATGGTGCCTTCCTGAAGTCACAAGCCTTGACTTCAGATCAGGAGCAGCATTGATCCCTCCTCTGGCCACCTTGATTCCCCGAGTCGGGTGCACGGTCTCGCCATCTCCACCCCCATCACCCCTCAACCTTCATTGCCGTATCTGCATTTTTTATTTTTTGCTTTTTGGGTCACACCTGGCGATGCACAGGGGTTACTCCTGGCTCTGCCCTCAGGAATTACCCCTGGTGGTGCTCAGGGGACCATATGGGATGCTGGGAATCGAACCTGGGTCGGCCACGTGCAAGGCAAATGCCCTACCCGCTGTGCTATCTCTCCAGCCCCACCATCTCCACTTTTAACCATGGGGACCATCACACGTAGGGCTGATTAACTGATGCACCAGGGACGCACACTTGAGTAAGTGCCACATACACCCCGAGGACAGATGAGCCCACTGGTGGGGCTCTTGCCACATACATTTATCTCTCAGTGTCTGTCTCTGCGCATGGTGGCGGAGGATGAACTTGGGGTTGGGATCTGGCTTGATCTCGCTATTTTTATCAGCATTTTGGTGACAAATAGTTCTTGAAGTGGGGGGGGGAAATAAAGGTGAGGTTTTACATGGGAATAATGAGGTAGAAAATGTGTGTGGAGGGGTTGCAGGGGGATGGTGAGGGGGTGGCCTTGTTATTACTCCAACCCCCTGTCCTGACCCCAACCCCCACCCTGACCCCAGACCCCAACTCCCGTCCCACCCCACAAACACCTTATGCCCTTAACCAAAAAAAAAAAAAAAAGGAGAAAAATAGGAAAATACTTCTCTCAGCTCATGGTTCTCTAGAAGCGAGTTAGACCCACACTGCCCCCTGCCCCGTCCCCACCCACGGTGGGGCAGACAATTCCCCTGGGCTGTTTGTGTGGGGGAGGTTGAGCAGCACCTTGGGGACCTTGCAGAATCCCCACACACTTCCGGTACCCATCGTCTGTGCAGTTCTTCTGTTCTTTTGTTCCTGCCAAGTCCGTTCCTTCTGTGTGCAAAAGCGTTGAGGAACCACCAGCCTTGGGCCAGGGCGGGAGCGGGGGGAGGTAGGGGTGGTTTTGGTGGTTTATTAGCTCCTAACTCGGCATCTGGGCCCTCGAAAAGCAGCGTGGTCTCTAGAGAGATAATTAGGAGCAGCGGAGGAGGGAAGAGGCTGTAAGGTAAGAAACTAGGTCTCCAAACAGAACCTGGTAAGCCTGTGCCGCGCCAGGCCTGGGCAAGGAGCCTGTGGCCAATTAGCAACACTGGGTGAAGGAAGAAACGAGCCCCACGTGGCACTGGGGGCCCCGCCACGGAGCCCAGGCCCGGCCCAGCCCGTGCGCCACCAGTGTCTTCGTTACTCCCTGGGACAAAGGCCATACAGGACGGTTGGGGCTCTTCTGTTCGTTCTTCAGGCCACCTTTGGTGGTACTGCCTTGACCCAGTGCTCGGTGGCCGCTCCTGGTGGTGCTCCAGAACCACGAGGTGCCAGGTTTATACCCGGGCTTCACGCTTCCTCCCCGGTCCCGTTGCAAAGTATGCCTGCTGCCTGATGAGCCATCTGGTTCTTCTTATTCTTGTCCAGCCACCAGGGGGCAGTGCTCAGAAGGGGCTCTGGGAGTCCCCCGGAGACAGTAGTCTTCATTGTCATGACTTCCTGTGCCCTTCCCCTCTCTCAGCTCACACCTCCTTGTCATCTCCACCGGGAAGTCTTCCCTGCGTTAGAACTACTTCCCCCTTTCCAGAAGAGCCAGGCATTTGTTATCCTCTTTTTTATGTTTTTCTTTTTGGGTCACACTCAGCGATGCACAGGGATTACTCCTGGTTCATGCAATGCACTCCTGGCGGTGCTCAGGGGGCCCTATAGGATGCTGGGAACCGAACCCGGGTCGGTCATGTGCAAGGCAAATGCCCTCCCCGCTGTGCTATCGCTCCAGTCCCACATTTGTTATCCTTGTGATGCAGGGTACCCAGTACAGACACAGCCCATGTTGCTTTGCTCTGGGTTTTGTTTGGACACGTCCCCTGTGTCTATTGTGGGCCCGGAGTGGAAGGTCACAGAAGGTGAGGATCCGGATACTGCCTCGCGTCTCTAGGACAGTGCTTGTTGTCCTGTGCCTGGCAAGCTTCCTTCCGTGGAGCAAGCACATATTAAACAACTGCTGTATGCAAGCGACACAAGGTAGTAAGGAAGAGTCTTTGGCCTTAGGCGCTGTCGAGCATGGAGGTATAACAGGGGTGCGTGTCCCTCTTTCCCAGTGTCTAGATTGCACCTGAACTCTCTAGGTTTCCCACAGCAGCTGGTGTCCCCCCTCCTCTGGCAGGAGGGGCTTTATAGAACCCCAATTTCTTTCCCTTTCTTTTTTTAGGGGGCCAGACCCAGCGGTGCAGGGTTTATTCCTGGCTCTGCACTAAATGATCACTCCCGGAGGCTTAGGGGGCTGTAAAAAATATAAGCACATGTGCACATGGAAGGGGTGATGTGTGTGTTGTGTTTGTGGGCTCTCGGGGCGGTGCTCTCTCTCTCTTTCTCTTCTCTCTCTCTCTCTCTCCCCACTTGTGTTCGGTGTTCTCAAGCCTCTGTGTATGGACCCGATCGGAATTGCTCCTCCTTGTGCTCTGCTTCTGTGTGTGCTGCTGTGCTCTCTTCTGTCTGTCTCTCTGTTGCTGACTCTGTCTCTGTTGTCTCTCCTCTGGTCTCTTCTGATCTCTCTCTCCGGAGCCCTTCTGCTTCTCTCTCTAGAACCCTTCTCGCTCTCACTTCTGACTCTGTCTCTTACTTCTGACCCTGACCCTTACTTCTGACCCTGACCCTTACTTCTGACTCTGACCCTTACTTCTGACCCTGACTCTTACTTCTGACTCTGACCTTTACTTCTGACTCTGTCTTTCACTCACTTTGTGCTCTTTCTTTCCCCTGCTTCTGGCTCTGATGACTCCCTGATTCTCTCGCTTTGTGCTCTGCATCTGTGTCTTCTCCCCTATTTCTCTTACAGTCTTAGTTTATATAGCAATCACATAGGGTGGTGACACAAAGGTAGGTTGAACATTAACAAATCAACAAAGAGGGGTAAGAGCACTCCTCCAGGAGATTAACAAAATCTCATCTAAGGAGATTACTCCAGATTACTAGGAGATCCGATTAAGGGCGAGATCCCATCCAGGGTGTGGTGCTTTCTTCCTTCCTCAGCTAGTAATCCACTTAATTAGTTGTAGTAAATCTACTTCTAATATTTCTAGCAATGTCATTCTGTATGAGCACAGTAAGAGATGTATCAAACTTAAAGTTTGGTTCTTCCTGAGGATATCTCACTATATATTCCAGACCACAGTCCTCAGACCAGGTTAGTCTTCCTAACCCCAGCAGGGTCCTAGTCTCATCATTACTTTTGGATCATGACAGCATTTGTCTATGACCATGCTCTCAACTTATAGTTGAGTATTGTGGAGCTTTGTCCTGGCCCATTTTGATGCCAAGGTAGCTCACAGCTTGCCCTGGGTCCATTCTGTCCCTTGTCGGGACTCTGCTTTTGGGGTGCTAGGAACTAAGGGCAACTGAGTCGAGAAGGCAGGTACCGAGGAGTAAATATTATTGGAGTCAATCAACTCCCAAGTTACAAAGCATAATACTAACTGTCTTCCTGTGTCCATACAGAAAGGGCATTGCTTTAAGGTAAACTAAGTTCCCTGAGGCAAGGCTGAAAGGACAAACCCAGTGTTATCCTACAGGCGACCATATGTGAACCTGAGTCAGCCATGTGCAAAGCAAGTGCCCTATCCACTGTACTATCTCCCTGACCCCCAAAACCGAATTTCTTGGGCCTGTCTGCTGATGGACTCCAGTGGCTGGCCAGCAGCTGTCTCAGAGAACTGTGAACAGCTGGCAGTGAGTTCAGCCTGCCTGCTGTCCCGGGAGCTTGCTTGCTTCTCCTCCAACAGAAGAGGCTGCACTCTCTCTGACCTGGAAGAAGGATGCTGGCGGAGAGGTGGGGACAAGCACCCTGGTGGAGCCTCAGACCCTGTTGGTCCAGCCCTGGCATGTTGCTCGGCATGAGGGAACAGACAGAGACACATGGCCCATTCCAGGCTTGTCCTGAGACCCTCGAGTCTCAGGACACCCCTACCCCCTGCCCCAACAAAGCCCATACTACCCACAGCCTGTGCATCATGAGTCCTCTTGTGGATCAACTGGGCACAGGGTCCCCACAAAATGAGTGCGGGGAAGTGGCGATTTTAGCAGCTGATTAGAATATGGGACTTGGAGTCCAACAGACGTGAATGGATGGTTCTGGGGTTGCTCTGCCTGAGAAATGGGCACACGAAGCCCCACGGTCTCCAGGGTCACCCACGTGGTTGCCCATGGCAGGATATCCACCATCATCATCATCGAGTCTGCATAAGATGATTCAAAAAGACACTCTGCACTGTCACCTGGTGGAATGTCAATGTCAAACTTAGGGAAGCAGGAAATTTGTCTAAGAGTCGTGGCCAGGAGCTGGGGCTGGAAAAACGGGGAGTTAGTTGAAGGAATAGATCACCTGGCAGCTATAAAAAAAAATGTTTCAAGTCTGAGAGTCAGTCCAGAGGGTGAGGCACTTGCCTTGTGCAGCCCACCCTGGTCCAATACCTGGCACCACATATGGTCTCCTGAGCATCGCCAGGAGGGATCCCCGAGCACAGAGCCAGGGATAGCTCCTGAGGAACCCCTCTCTCCCCGCCCCCCAAAATGCGTTACAGTTACCGGTACTGAACTGGAGACCTGTGACTCGCTAGACTAGGTCCCAAAAGCCCTTTGCCCACATAGTCAATGGTTAGCAGTGAAAATAACTGGATTCTGGGAGGGCCTCACTTGACACCCCTTGGGTATCGTGTCATCATCTCTGCAGATCCTCCTAAGTGGTGCCTATCGGCCATCCACACGGCCCGATTACAGACCCAGTGTTGGTGCCCACCCCATGCACCCCATTTCACACCCAGAAGTCGAGTTCCCAACCATAAGGCTCTTAGGAGCTGGAGCCGGTGGTGGTAAGGATGTGTTGAGCATGAAGCCCCACCAAGGGGCTTAGAGACCCGAGAAGAGACGGAGACGGAGCGAGCTGGTCTCTCCCGCTCTGCCACGGAAGCCCACGCTCCATCCATCTGCACGCGAGGGAAATGAGTGCTTGCCCACAGCCCTGGCAGCCCGCTCCCTGACCTTGGACTTCCAGCCTCCAGACAGGAGAAATAAATCCCCCTTGTTGACTCTGCCTGGCCCCTGCTGTTTCTGTGCCAGCAGCTCCTGCCGATGGAGACTCGGTCGGTCGTAGATGCCCTGGCCATAAACCAGCTCTGGATTCACATTTTCTGAGCAGTTTCTGGGGGCCAGAGGCAGGTCTCGACGCTGTGTCTGACTGAGCCCCCTCACCCCATCTGGGCGGTCACTCGACAAAGCACAGCTCAATCTCCCCGAGGGTGGGAGGAGGCCGTGGGGGTACCGTGCTGCGGAATCCATCATCGGAGCAACATGGTGAGTTGCAAACTCTGCATTCAAGTGTGACTCTAGCACCAGGAGAGAATGTGAGAATATAAAATTCATCCTGGCATGACGACAGCCTTTCTAAGCATGAGACAAAAATCAAGACGGAAAAGACAGAAAAGTTAGACTACAAAAAAAAAAAAAGGAAATAAAGTAGGGCTCTGAGACAGAAAATCCCACAAATAAAAGGAAGATGACAAGCCTCCCCAAAAGTCACATATTGCATGGTGATTCAATTAAAAAAAAAAAAAAGATTTGCAGCATGTGAGGTGAGAAGCCATGAGATGATTCTCTCTGTTAATATAAATATGCAAAAAAGCACATATTTATACTTCCCCAAAGGTTTTGCAAATCATAAGAAAAAAAACGCATCCAGCAGAATAAAAGAACACAGACTCAGAGAAGAGTTAGTTAAAAAAAAAAAAAGAAATAAAAAGAACCATGGGTGGAAAAAGAAATATATGAAAGCCGTGCAGTCTCTCTCTTTCAGAATGAACAAAACACAGCTGAAGACCATCGTGAGGCAATATTCTGCTAGAAGACTGGGAAACATATATTCAAAGTATGGAATAGTTATTATTGGCAGTCGCCTGTAGATGTAAGTATTCTCTAATGTGGGTAGGAGTATAAATCGATGCAATCATTAAGAGGGCAATTTGATATTATCTACCCAAATGTTAAACGCACACACCCTTTAACCCAGCCATTTCCCCGCCAGCAATTGATTTGTCCAAGCACAAACAGGCCTGAGTGCGTGGTTGGTTCCTGCAGCGTTTGGGGCCCGGAATGGGGAGAGGGCCACTGAGGTTCCTGCTTCCGCTCCACTGTGTAGGGCTGCCCAGTCATAAACTGCCTTTCCCAGAAGCCCCTGCTTCCAGGAGGGACCTCCCCCCACCCCGCCCCAGAGCTGATTCTTGCCAGGAACAGTAAAGAAGTGGCGCCTTTCAGCCTCGCAGAGCAGGTGTGTGACCCTCTTTGTGTTTTTCCCCACCCTGTAGCACAGCAAGTAGCACTGAGAAGAAAGCAGGGCCAGGAGGTCCCGAGGCTGGAACCAGAGTACAGGAAGCAAAGCCCTGGCCTTCCCTGCGACAGCCCCTGCATGGATCCCGGACACCACACTCTGTGGCTCCCTGAGCACAGAGCCAGGAATGGACCCTAACCACCACCACGGGTGTCTCACCCCTGGTGCCCACCTCAGAAGGCAGGAGCAGCCTGGAACGTCACTGGCGGCTGGGGAAACACCCTCTGAACCTCTTGGGAGCCAGGAAAACACGGTCAGCTTGGGTCAGCTTGTCAGAGCAGTGAGAACCGGAACCGGACCATGGAAGTGCTGCCCCAGAAAGAGATCGCAGACGATAGCCTTCTCTCTCCTGCAGCCCAAACAGGCTCCCCATGCTCCCCATGAGGAGGGGCCGGCAGCCCCTCTTGGAGGCTGCTCTCTTGGGCTCGGCACCCCGATTTCTCCTGGTGATGTTCACTGCCTGTACCCACTTACCTGCTCTCTTGGGTCTACTCTAAGGATCTGCTGGTTCCCACCCACTCTCAATTCTTACCAGGTATCTGCAAACTCCCTAGCCAATGACTGGATGCGTCAGCGAGTTTATTTCGGGACACCAAGCTTGACAATCTCATGCACCATCCCCCCCCACCCGGGGGATGCTGCCGCTAACTTTTGCCACACCAGCCCGCCCCACTTCGAGCGGCATTCTAGTGTCCCCTGGTGGAAGTGACCGTCTCTGCAGTTGCTGCCCTGGCCCCCTGGACCATCCCCTGGAGTCTCCCTGAGAACAATTAGCATGGGGAGAGGTTCCCTTTCTTTCTATTTCTGTCTCCCGCAGTCAGGAGGGGTGGGGTGGTGGGGGGACGGGCAGAAGACTTTTGGCTCCGAGGTCCTAGAGGGTGAGCAGAGATCCGACCCAGCAGGGAGCTGGGAGAGCAGCTGTGTGGGCAAACGAGGCGCAGGAAGGCAGAGGCTCACACACCGTCCTTTCCCCTGTGCCCCCAGCCCGGCGGCATGCATGATGCATGACTGCTGAGGCTCCCATCTGGCCCTGTTCAGGGCCATGGTCTGCCTCCCTGAGCAAACAGACCCGAATCTCACCCCGGCTATGGTGCAGCATGGTCCAACGCTGCTTCTTTGGTACTTCTGGGAGCCTGACCAGGATGCATGGCAAGATGACCTGGCAAGATGACACTCTCAAAAGCTTCCGTCCGGTCCTTCAGTTCTTTGCTGTCCTTTCTCCTGGCTCCCTGTCCCCTGCTTCCATTCTTCCCATGCCCAGGTCTCAGTTCGAAGGTCCCCATCTAACCCTGCCCCCACGTTCACTTCCTTCTCGGCTCTCAGCTCAACCCTGCACATGCTCTCAGCTGAAGCCTGCATATCTTAATGAATTTTTAAAAATTAAATCACCGTGAGATACATTTACAAAGCTTTTGTGACTGGGTTTCAGTCATACAATGTTCCAACACCCTTGCCTCCACCATTGTACATTTCCCACCACCACTATCCCCCCATCTCCCCATTTCTCTCTCTCTCTCTCTCTCTCCTTTTGTGAATTATGGTTTGCAGTATAAACACTGAGAGGCCATCATGTTTGGTCCTTTACCCACTTTCAGCACACATCCCCCATACAGAGCAATTCCTTCCAACCATCATTGCATATCTTTATTTATTACCACTCCCCAACTCATTTGTCTGTGAGGCCCATCAGGAAGGGACCATGTTTTCTTTGATGACTGTGGAATGTTCCTTCCTTGTCACGTGGTGATGGCTGTCACCAGCAGTCCCCTCCAAAGGAACTCATACTTACCCAGAGAACAGTATGGAGGGGGAATCAAGCCAGAGGTGTGAAGACCTGGGTTTCTAGAGAAGTCTGGGGACTTCTGAAGGGTTCCCAAGGCATAGTCACCTATTATCTATGGTGTGAAAAGTGATTCTTGGAGGAAATTCACATTTTTTTTCCAACTCGGTGTTTATTTCCATGTATTTTTAAAAATCAGATCTGGGACATCACCTTTATGTAACAGACTTTCTTGCTTAGGATGAAAATGTAGTGAATACAGAACATGCAGATTGATTTAAAGACACCTGTTATGTAAATAGTTATCTAAATGGTACTTGAATACAGTAAAAAAATGATCCTTCAATGACAAAAACTTGGGAGCCCTGCATTCAAGACAATAGTGGTATGCCCAAAGAGAATCCAGCCCAGGGGAACACGGACCCTGTACACAATATAATTATTCAACAAATAATTATTAGGCACCTAATGGCTGGCAGCCATTGTGCCAAGTGCTGAAGTTTTAGCATGAAAGAAAGGAGTTGGAACTCTTATTCCCATGAAGGCCCGGTGGATGAGATAACAGGTAAATAAATAAATGGGTAATTACAATTTGTGTTGAAGAAAAGGGAACAAAGGAGTTGAAGAGTCACAGAAACCCTGAAGGGGATATTTAATCAAGAAGTGAGTGTTGTCTTGAAGGAAAACTATATTGGATGATATGAAAAAACAAGAGGATAAGACAACACCAGGTATAGCTTAGATGGCAGAGAATCTCGAACTGGATGAGTAAATAACACTGACATCAGTGGAGAGTCCCCTAAAAACACAAATTACGACAAACTCCTGTCTGACCTTGTGTTTCTCAAATCAAGGTTCCCAAGATTCAGCTGCTGAGACAGAAAAGTCATGGATGACGGAATAGTCCTAAGCAGTGCATGGTGGATGATGCTAGTGAAGAAGAAAACGGAAATAAACTGCACAGAGCTACACGCAATTTTTTTTTTTTAAATCAAAGAGACAGTTCCAGAAATAAAGGGCAGGCATGTGGTTAGATTTAAAAGGCCAAGTGAATCTGAACAACATAAGACTCATACATAAATCTACCATTCCATGCATCCATCCACTCATCCACACATCCATCCACTCATTCATCTGTCTATCCTCCATTCATTCATTTATGCATCCATCCATCCACCCACCCATCCATCCACCTTTCATATATACATATACATATATATATATGTAGGTAGTAGGGCCAACATTTTAAATTATATATCAATTAAAAAATTCTTTGCATATTATAGTTCCCAGGATAGATAAAGTTAACAAAAACAGTTTTCTAAAAATCCAAACCAGATAAGGATTTTGTAGCTACAGCCAATGCTAGAAAAGGTTTTTTTCTCTCCTCTCCTCCACAGAGTTTTGCAGAAGTGTGAATCCCAATACTTAGTCCATGGTTAATTTGCTTATAAAGGCAAAAGAAAAGCACTCCAAGATGTTCAGCCTCTTGAAAAGGATGTTGTTGAGCAAGTTCCTTGGGAAAGAAGAAGCAACCATCTGAGCACTGTCATTCGAGAGTCAGTGTAGGGCGGACAGAGAACAGGACTGAACAAATAACGCATAAATTCAGCTTCCAGCAGAAGATTTATCTTTAACAAGAACATATGAAAATTAATAATTTATACCTCAATAAAGTTGAAAAAATTAGTAGTTAGATAAATCAAACCCAATATCCCAGATTAAGTTAACCAAGACGATGGATGATGATGGATGGAAACCAGACGTTGGTGGTGATCAATCTATCATACGCTGATGTCAAATGAAAAAGCTACACTTCAGAAATGCACATAATAGCATGAACTGTTGCTACCTCGATGTGTTCGTTTTTAAAATAAATTAACAGAGTCCTTGAAGTTGTCAATGAAGGAAAAGGAGGGGGAAAATGTACAAGAGGTTTTTTTTTTAACCAAAGGTACGTGTCTTTATTGGACCAATGCAAATATATATATAGAACATATATCTTCCAAAACATGGGAAACATTTTTAAGGCAAAGTATAGGAGCTGACCTCGCATGCTGGGGGAAAAGGCAGCTCAGATAGAGAAGGGACCACCAAGTAAAGGGACCACCAAGGAGGGCCCGTTCAGGATGGAGATGTGGGCTGAAAGTAGACGATAGACCGAACATGATGGCCACTTAATACCTCTACTGCAAACCACAACACCCAAAAGGAGAGAGAGAGAGCAAAAGGGAATGCCCTGACACAGAGGTGGGGTGGGGTGGGGAGAGGACGGGGTGGGGGGGAGGGATGGTGGTGGAAAATAGGCACTGGTGGAGGGGTGGGCAGTTCACCATTATATAACTGAAATGCAAGCACGAAAGTTTGTAAGTCTGCAACTGTACCTCACTAATAAAAAATTAAAAAATAAATAAAACAAACAAAAAACTTTTAAAAAAGCAAAGTATATGCAGCTTATATTGTAAGGGAGAGAAAACAAGGGGGAGGGAAAGGTAGAGCAAGACGACAGAGGTGTAGATTGTAGGACTGATTGCGTTAATATTACAAATAATTAGAAACAGACTAAACACCGTTATCTGGAAAATGACAGCCACAGCGATGTCTCACTCCCAAGTAAAATCTCACTGTAAAGGTGTTTACCAAACTGGCCCAAAACTCAGAGAAAGAAGCATCATCCATAAAAAGGACTGAGATGCAAGAGGCAAAGGCAAGTCTAATACAAACTAGAACGATGACATTCAGGCCAGCAAAAGTAGAACCCGAGACAGAAGGCATTCAGTGAGGCCATGCGGATGGTGCAATCCCGATGAAGTCCAGTGCAGAGGTGAGCTTAACGAACAACGAGGCAGATCAAGCACAGAGATTCTGTCTGCACCTTCCTGGCTCGGCACTTAGTGGATCCGAAGTGGGTAAAAGGAGCACACATCAGTCATGAAAAGACAGAGTGCAGAGTTGTGAGCCGTAATCAGAGACATGGATTTGAAAGGAGGGAAGTCGGCCCTGAGAAGCACTGGAGTGAAAGTTGAAACAAACGGAACGGAAGTGACAGGAGGCAGGGGAAAGAGCCCCTTCTGAGAAGAAAGACCGGCCCAGACTCTCCCAACAGGTCTGTAACTAGAGCACCAGGAACCCCAGTGGGGGAGGGGGCAGTCAGGAGGAGTTGTAGTGGAGGTCTCTCCAGGGAGCAGCTGGTTCTGCAGGGCGTCTCTCCACTCACCTCCAACCCCCCGACTGAACAGCCAGTCTAGAGCCTTGGTCCTATCAGGCAGAGACGGGAACATTATCCTACAGAGGATACCCAGCTGGTAGGAGAACTGGACAAAACACCAGAACACCAGCAGGCCGGCTGGCCTGAGAGAGAGAGAGAGAGAGAGAGAGAGAGAGAGAGAGAGAGAGAGAGAGAGAGAGAGAGAGAGAGAGAGAGAGAGAGGGAGGGAGGGAGGGAGGGAGATAGGGCAGGAGAGAGAAGGAGAGGAGAAAGGGAGGGAGGGAGATAGGGAGGGAGGGGAGGGAGATAGGGAGGGAGAGAGAAGGAGGGGAGAGAGAGCGGGTTAAGACACTTGTCTTGCATTCAGTGACTTCTAGCACCACCAAGAGTGATCCCTAAGCACAGAGCCAGAAGTAAGCCCCGAGCACCATTGGGTGTGGCGCTTCTACAACCCACAGAGCCCATTTCATTAGAAGCAAAGTTGCTCTCCAGACGTGTTGAGATCCAGATCATTCTATCTATCATATCATACTCAAAACTCAGCACAGAAGTAGATGAAAAGGAAAGAAATAGTCTCTTTAAAAAGGCACTTAGTAAATCAACCCTGAATACATAAGAAAAAAATAACCATTGGAAACCAGGAAAGTTGCCTCTTAAACAGGAAAAAACAGAACCCTGCGGAAATCTGAGGGAAATGAGAGCAGTAGCTAACGGTCACCGAGAGACACTCAGTTCCAAGTCACTCAGACTCAGTTCCAAGTACTCTCACATGAGCGCTTTCGCGAGAGCCTCATCACAGTATCCCCAGGTAGGTACTGAGTATTCTCCTTCTTGCTCGTGGAAGGAAAGCCGGCACAGAGAAGGAACCTACTGAGCCCCAAGGCGAAGACAAGATCTCAGCTCAAGCGTCTGACGCTGGTGTGTGAGCTGGTAACCTGCAGGCTGTACATCTCATTAAAGTGAAGCCAGACGAAGATGCCTGCTAACCCAATTAATATGGATATTGTTCTATAATTTATAGACAGTTCAATTAAAACTTTATGAATGGAGATATAGGAAACTGTAATATTAAAAAGACTTCCATTGTTCTCAAAGTTATCTATAAATCAAGTATAATACCTATCCAGATCCCAAGAGAATAAAAAAAAATTGAAATTCAACGTTATAATTGCAAAGCATATTTTTTTAGACTGATTTTTTTTTCTTTAATTGAATCACCATGAGATACACAGTTAGAAAGCTTTTATGGTCAGGTTTCAGACATACAATGTTCCGACACCCATCTCTCCAACAGTGCAGTGCACATTCCCTACCACTAATGCCCCCAGTTTCCCTCCGCCTTCCCCTCCTCTCCCCCAGCCTGTCACTATGACAGGCACTCTTCTCTCTCTCTCTCTCTCTCTCTCTCTCTCTCTCTTCCTCTCTCTCTCTCACCCCCCTTTTGGGGTTTGCAATACAGATACTGAGAGGTTATCATGTTTGTTCATTTATCTATTTTCAGCACACAGTCCTTATCTAGAGTGATCATTTCCAACTATCTTTGTCCATAGTGGTCCCTTCTCTATCTCAGCTGCCTTCATCCCCAGCACTTGAGGCAGGCTTCCAACCATGGACTGGTCCTCTTGGCCCTTGTTTCTACTATCCCTGGGTGTTAGTCTCATACTATGTTTTTTTTATATCCCGTAAATGAATTCAAAGCATATTTTGAATGAAACATGAAAGAGAAGAGCTAAAGCACAGGGCTGGAATGGTAACAGCAGGCAGAGAGATTTCTTTGCACGTGGCTGACCTCAGTTCAATCCCCAGCATCACCGCTATTCCCTCAAACCCTAATCTAAGCATAATCCTTGAGCAAAGTGTCAGACATAAGCCCCGAGCATCACCGACGGTGACCCAAAATCAAGCAAAAAGAGCAAATATATAGTGGTAGGGGAAAAGCCAGGAAGCAAGAAACTCCATGTCACATGTTTATAATGTCAAGGCACACTTATGTATAGCACATAATCCGTGTTATGAAGCTTTAGTAATTAAAACAGTGGAGTTCTGGCTCAGGAACAGGTATGGCATTAATGGAGATTAATAGGATATAAAATCAGAAATTAGCACAGCTATATTAAAAAAACGCATATATTTTTCTTCATTTTCAGGGTGAGGGGATTGAATCCAGGGGTTCACTCACATGTGTAAGGCAGGTGCTCTAGTGCTGAGCTATATTCCTGGCCCTGGCCCTAACAAAGCACATGGTAAAGATGGTATTAGCTGGGCAATTATGGGTCAGTGGGACTTCATTGGGACAGTTAGGTATGCTAATCCAGGGGGAAGGGAACTAAGGTTCCTCATTCACATCTACACCAATATTAGTTCAAGAGAAATGAAATAATGCCATAGTAGAAATAAAATTGTCGGTCACTGTCACTGTCATCCTGTTGCTCCTCGATTTGCTCGAGCGGGCACCAGTAATGTCTCCATGGTGAGACTTGTTACTGTTTTTGGCATATTGAATACGCTATGGGGAGCTTGCCAGGCTCTGCCGTGTGGGCGGGATACTCTTGATAGCTTTCCAGGCTCTGTGAGAGGGACGGAGGAATCGAACCCGGGTCAGCCACGTGCAAGGCGAACACCCTACCAAGATGTTAAAGATGAAAATATCAATAAAGGGTCTGGAAATACAGTGCAGTGGGTCGCCTTGCACATGGCCGATGCAAGTTTGATCTCTGGCACCCCATATGATCCCCTGAACTCTGCCAGGAGTGATCCCTGAGCACAGAGTCAGGAGTAATCCCCAGGCACTTTTGAGTGTTTCTCCTTCCAGAGCACTATTTCTCCTTAACCGCCCCCCGCCCCACCAAAACAAGAAAAAAACAACCACTAAGAAATATGTACTGGGGGTTGGAGCGATAGCACAGTGGGTAGGTGATTTGCCTAACATGCGGCCAACCAGGGTTCGCTTCCCAGCATCCTATATGGTCCCCTGAGCACCACCAGGACTGATTCCTGAGTGCAGAGCCAGAAGTAACCCCTGAGCATTGCCGGGTGTGACCCAAAAAGAAAAAAAAAAAGAAAGAAATATGTACCTATTCTTGAGAATCGGGAAGACTCTCACCATAAATCAGAGGAGGAAAGCATGTGGCCACAACAGTTTTTAAAAGTTGTGGAAGATAAAAACATCTACACAAGGGGAAATAACATGCAAAAGAGAAAACTGTGCTCCTTATATCATAAAAAAATATTGGCAAATTCTAAGTAGTTCTTATAAATCAATTTTAAAAGGCATCTCGTTAGAAAACCTAGGGAAAGACATCAACAATCTCTGAAATAAAATACAGAATTGGCAAAATATCCAAATTAATTAAATATTACAAAAGAACAAACTAAATCCAAATAAGATAGCATGTCAGTCTGTTATAAAAAGTAAGAGTGTTATCCATGGCACAGAGAAATATCCACTCTCATACAATGCAACTAAGTTTAAACTTTATGACAGGTACTCAGACTTCATCTGGTTTAAAAGTTTAGGTATTTGCAGAAAGCTGTATATTACCAGTGACTTTATTTAAATTGGTAAAATAAAAACAGATCAAATGCACCCAACACTCTCTGCTAATTAACTGATGGCCTATCAACGGCATGAAGTGTCATGCTATGAGAAATAACACGTCCAGAGGGCTTAATATATGGAGAGAAATGCTGGTATTAAATCTATAGAAAATACTGTGTACACTAAGTAACTTCTCTCCGCAATAGGTATGTACTTGAAGATCAAAAGGAAGGACAAAAGCATCCTCCTGATATTCTGCTATTCTCTACCTTTTCCAACTATATATCAAAACACATGACTGGCTGTTCCTGATGATTTTTTTTTTCCTAAAGAAGTGTAGAAAAACCTGTTCTTTGATATTCATACAAAACCCTTCGCGCTTTGCTCCCGAAGCATTTATAAATTCAAACTAGGAGGCTGCAGTTCAGAGCTATAGTCTATTCAGCCAAAAACGTATAACAAGAAAGTCGACGAGAAAATAAGTCAAAGATATGGCTGATGTGTAAGAACGTGGAGGGGTGAGGGGGCGTGTGGGGCGGGCAAGGGGAAAACACGGAATGCAAAGAAACTCATTTTTCATTGCATATCCCTTTTTTGCATCGGTTGGCTTTTTTGTCAAGTGCATTTTGGGGGGGATAAGAGAAAAACTTGGAAGAAATTTTTAATAACATGTCTAGTGCTTTTTTTTTTTTGGAATGAAGCGTGCAGAAGAAAAGAAATAGAGGCTTTAGAGCTAGACAGCTGAAATCTGAATCCCAGTTTGGCCCCTTAATCACGTGTGACCTTGGTCAAGTCCACTGATCTCTCTGTGGGCCTCAGTTTTTCCATAATGGGAGGTGGGTGGATGGGGGGGGGGGAAATGAATGAATGAACTCTGCAGGACGGGACAGGAATGGGGGGATGCTGACCTACACAGTTTCCAAATATGTGGGCCAGTGCCAGCCAGTGAGAGCCGGAGAGCGAGAGAGCGTAGTAGGTGCTCGTTAGCTGTTCCTTTCTTGGATGAATCTTGTACCTGCCTGAGGCTGTAGGGAGAGCTCATGCAGAATGTAATTATCCAGGCTGGAAGCGGGCCAGGATACCTGAGTCTTGCAAAACACGCTGTTGAATGTTCAATCAAGATATGTAAGTACACACAGCCGCAGAACAGAACCAGGCTTTCCCCCGGGGGCTCGGGAAGTGAAATGCGTCTTACCATGGCACATCTGCTCGGTTTTCACAAATTCCACAACTAATTAACCAGAATCCTCATCAGCAGTCTCCGTGTGGATTAACGAAACATGTCAGCAAACCCTGGACCTTTTCTGTTAAACACAGGTTATTTCTTCCACCCACAATCGCCTCCAGCAAGGTGCTGAGTTGCCTGTGAGTTGAGGGAACTGTAGCTTACAGTTAGCAAACTGTAACTTTGACTAACCTGCTAAAAGGCACTTCTGCAGATATGGGTCAATTTAATAACTCGCTAGGATGAGGAAGACACAATTTATTGAGTGCTTCGCAGTGCAGAGAGATACTTTGGAATCTGGCTGACATCGTTACTAATTCTAACCAATCATCTCTTAACTGAACATCATGGCTGGTTTTCTGATGTACTAAATGGGGCCAATGGCGGTGCCTACCTCAAAGGATTATTGACATAATTAAGGATGAGAATGGATGAAAATGAACACGTTGGTGCTGCAATTATGTAATTGATGCTGGATGCTGTGTTAATTAAGCCACAACCAAGTGTGAGCCACTGGCGGTATGCACAATGCCAATATGTTAAATCTGCTTTGCACAGTCTCTGGTCCCTACGTGTGGTCTCAAAAAATGTTAACCAAACAAAGATGTAGAAGCTTTAGCAGTAGGAGGCCTGAAGGGACAATGGTGTCCCCTTCCAGGCAACAGAGAGATCACCTTCCATAGAACTGACTTCTGTTAAAGGGACCTGGTAGTGATGAGGGAAAAAAAATCACAAAGAAATTTTCTGTTAAGCTTAAAAATAATTTTTGGAAGTAAAATAGTTTTATTTAGAGAATAGGAAAGTGAGAATGAGAGCGAGTGATTAAAACCCAGAGTAAACATCCCAGGTTGAGATGTGGGTGAATTTCCAAGATAGAGAATGCACAAAAAATATGTTTTATTCAATAACTTCACAAGAAAAATGTGAGAAACACTTTTTAAAAGTACGATGATCAAAAACATTTCAGTGGTGTCAAAGGAAAAAGAAAAAAACGATGCTTCTTAAAAAAGAAAATTACTTAGGTCTGACTTGCGATGATTATTCACGGGGATAATTCACTGGGTGATTATTCTCCTATGGTAACTTTTGGGCGGGGTGACTGCTGTATAACTTTGATCTAACTCTATGTAGAACTTATGTAGAAAGTGATTTTATGGTTATTTAGAAGGTCAACAAAGGAGGGATGTGAAAAGCTTTTGAATTCCCCCTTTTGAATTGTATGATAAATGGTTTTTCTTCGTTATAATATAACCTTATAGATGGAGCGATAGTACAGTGGGTAGGGCATTTGCCTTGCATGCGACCAACCCGGGTTTGATTCTTCCGTCCCTCTCAGAGAGCCCGGCAAGCTACTGAGAGTATCCCACCCTCACAGCAGAGCCCTTACAGCAAGCTACCTGTGGTGTATTCGATATGCCAAAAACAGTAGCAACAAGTTTCACAATGGAGACGTTACTGGTGCCCGCTCGAGCAAATCGATGAACACCAGGACAACAGTGCTACAGTGCTATAATATAACCTTGACATGGAAGGTCACTGCTATTTCATTGCTGTATCTTCAAATCAAATCAAAGAATAGTTTGATAGAAAAGTCACTGATCTAAAGACAGGTCTTTAGTTTGTCTAAATTTTATTTGCTTGTTCATCTTTGGGTCACACCTGGCAGTCCTCAGGGATCACTCCTGAAAGGACTTGGGGTACTATATGGCTTGCCGGGATTGAATCTAGATCAGTCATGGGAAAAAATTTTAACCCAGGTCAGTCACGTGCAAATGTTTAAAAATTAAAATCTCTTTTATTGGGCCGAGGAGATGTAGCTCAATGGAGTGATTGATTGCTCAGCCCGAGGGAAGTCAGGTTCAATTCCCAGCACTTCACGGTTCCCTGAGCACTTCTAGAGTAAGCTCCAAGCACTGAGCCAACAGAGCCAGAGGCAGCCCCCGAGTACAGCCAGGTGTGGCCCCAAGTAGAGGTACACATAGTTCAAAATGTCATTACTTCCCAGTGAAGACTATGGCACTTCCCCGAATCTCTCAGTTGGGGAATCAAAGCCATTGAACATGTCAAATCTAACTCCAGAGCAAACGATGTCAGTGAAATGAAAAACTCAGACTTCTTAGAAAAGGGGGCCACTCTGAGGAAACCACCTCAACTCTCCGAGCGACTGTCCACACATACTAAATGCGGAAAAGCATCAATTTCTGGGTCTCCTTGTGTGGTCAGTTGACCATACCAATGGTGGCCCCAAGAGCCGGATAGGTGTTCTTTCTTGGGTGTCTGGGGGGGATGATTGACATTTCTGTGGACCCAGCATAGAGACCCGCCCTTGCTAGTTTGGGTTGGCATCACCAGTCCTCTGAGGACCCCCAGGGGACAGAACCAGGAAGGAGAGGTTCACGCTCTTCCTGAGTTGGGGCGTCGGGTCTTTCCTACCTCTGAGCTCAGTTTCCCCTGGGACTCAGTTCCATGCACTTGGACTCAATTATTCCCACAGCTCTCCTGGTTCTCCACCTTTCAGAGAGCAGACCGCGGGACGTCTTGTCCTCCATAACCACATGTGCTGATCCCTATAAGACATCTCACGTGTGTATATTTTTACATCTGTATCTATCTAGATCTGGTTGGTTCTTTCCTCTGGAGAACCTTGACTAATATAATTTCTTACACAGCTTCTGTGTGGACGAAATGAAATGTACACAAAGTCTTAGCAGAATGCCCGGCCCGGGAGCTGCGTCGCAACTCCGCTCACTCTCCCTCCCTGCTTATTACCATGGCCACTGGGTTGGATTTTGAATGCAAATTCATCACCCAGCTCTTGGAGAGCCTGAAGCTTTCATTGTTCTCTGGCTTCCTCCTTTGTCTGCTTCTAGGAAAAGGAAAAAGATGTCTATGGGTTGTGTGTGTGTTTGTGTACATGTGTGTGCGTGCATGTGCATGCACTGCATGCATGAAGTTTTGGTGTGTCTGCATACGTGTGTGCATGCATGTGTATGCATTAAGCCTTGGGGTGTGTGTGTGTGTGTGTGTGTGCACGCGTATGTGCACCTGTGCATGCATGCATGCAGCAGGGTTAGGGAAGAATATGTTCACATCTTTGCATGTGAATTCTCAGGATGGCACAGCCACCTGTGTTGAAAGCATAAAGGCAAATGAGGTGACCTTGATTCGCATGACACAATGATTATTTTACAGTTTCATCAAAGAGTTCATTCAACATTTATTGGGAAGCGAACTCATTTGTGCCAGGTGCTATCCCTGGTGCTGAGATTTTTTTTTTTGCAATGAAGGGAATCATAATTAAGCTAAGGAGACAAATCAATGAGAAATTCTGGGAGCCAGAGAGATAGCACAGTGGATAGGGCATTTGCCTTACTTACTTGCCTTACACTTGCCTTGAATGGGGTCAGCCTAGGTTCATTCCCCGATACCACATATTGTTCTTTGAGCCCTGCCAGGAGTGATGCCTGAGCAGAGTCAGGAATAAGCCCTAAGCACAGCTGGGTGTTGTGAAAAAACAAAACAAACAACAACAACAACAACAAAGAAACACAAAGAAATACTGAAGTTGTGATGAGGCAACTGAGGAGGTGATGCTAATTACTCCAGAGAAGGCAAGAGTGAGGCTTTTATAAGCACGTTGGTCTTAAAGGCTAAGCAAGAATTTCCCCAGTGGACTATGGAAGGGAAGGAATTAAACATACATAAGTCTTGCAGGGGAACAGATGTCTCAGAGGTAAGAATGAAAGGTGAACCTGACGTAGTGGGTAGAACACGAAGCTAAGAACCCAGGTAGGTATCCAACATGGAGTGGCCTTGCATGGCTTCCTTTCAGAGGAATGTGAACATCCACAACCACTGTAGTGTTCAGACCATAACACGATCCAAAGCAAGCACTTCACCACGGAGTCACATCCCTGGGTCCAGATTCAGCTCTTAGAGCAGGGCCCACAAATGGAAATGCTGACTGTGACCAGATTTATGACACGGACGAGTGATGCCTGCTGGGCGGTCTCTGGGGAAAGGAGACAGCATGTGTCCCCCTAACTAGGCAGCTACTCGTCGCCGCCGGGAATTGCCACTCTGCAGGTTTGAATATGGAAATGTGAGTTTTCAGGTGAATTTTCAAACGTTGAAATCTCATGGTCTTTTCAAAAACAACATGTAGACACAGTGTCACATTTATGGGTAAATATGTCGAAACCCTTCCTGAATGCAACCTTCCTGATAGCAAGTGGGAAAGATTTCGAGAGAGTGTACGGATGTGGGAGGGAGGGAGATATGTTTGGAAATTTCTATTCAAGAGAGGTAAGGAAGCCTCAGAATGATGACGTGGCTGCAGATGAGGCTAGATGTCCAGGTCCAAGGTCTCCGAAGACTCCTGGGCTTGTGATTCAAGTGGCTGAGGAGAGAAACATGTTCCTAACCATAGGGACAGGCGAGAGAAGGAGGGTGAGGAGCAGGACAGGAGGAGTCACCAACGCAGGTTTCCATGAATTTGAGGAGCAGTCGGGATGTGGAAGAGGGAATGCAGAGTACACGCTGGGAAATCCAAGTCAAGAGAGCTGCAGAGATACGGAGGCTTAGATTAGGGAGCGAAGCCGAGAATGGTAATCCGAGGCTGTGGGTATGAAAAGCTCCTCCAGAAACAGGAGGAAATAATCAGAGAACCCAAGGCTTAAAGGGCAGGCACAGGGAACTGATTCAGGCAGAAGACTTTGAAGACCCAGGATAAGAACTAGGGAGCAGGTGACCTCTTGCCGTTCCCCACTTCCTCCCTTATTCTACAGTTCCAGAACCTTCTATTTCAGCTGGGCAGGCCAAGACTATGTATTATGGCTTCCCTTGCAGCTAAGTGTGTCAAGGCCCATCAGAGGTGAGCGGGTGTGATGCACCTCACCCCGCCCCATTCCCATTGCTGCCAACCTGCTCCCCACGAGCACCTTAGACTGTGGAGTTAAGAGCGATAGCACAGCGGGTAGGGCACGTGCCCTGCACACGGCCAATCTGGGGTTGATTCCTAGCATCCCATATGGTCCCCTGAGCACTTCCAGGAGTAATTCCTGAGTGCAGAGCCAGGAGTAACCCCTGTGCATCACTGGGTGTGACCCCCCAGCAAAAAAAAAAGAACATGCTAGAGATGCTAGAGAAGCAAGGTGGGAAAGAAGTGCACCCCCAGTTGATGTGGTAGAACAGACTCATCACGCTGCTCCTCTAGACTGTCTCAATACTATCAAGCAACACATGTCTTGACTTAGCCAGTGTTCATTTGATGAAACCTATGTCCATCATCCGATGGAAGGGAAAATAAGGGAAAATACGGTTTTCAGAAAGAACCAGTGGGGTTTAACACTGCAGAGCAGTATTGACGCAGCCAGTGTTCATTTGATGAACTCTCTGCCCCCATTAACATGGGGTGGAAGGGAAACGAAGGGAAAATAGGGTTTTCAGAAAGAGCCAGTGGAGTCTAATACCATAGACCAGTATTTCATCTTTTTCTACCTGCGGGGACTTCACCTGTCCTGTCTATTAGCGGTGATCGACCTGTAGTTTTCAGCCCTTCTACACCTGCTGATCATCACTGGCCCAGTGGAAGACCGCCGTCGTACACAAACCACTGTAGCTGTTCCAAAGCAGCATTTTATATTTATGAGAAACCAGCGACCTTCGTCCGCAGAGAGTGGGAGACCCTGGGTCAGTTAATCGGCCTCTGACGGGAGAATGAGGGCCAGCCACGGGCGTTAGGTGACGACTGGGCTTGGTGTGCACGCTCAGATGCAGACCCCAAGATAAGGAGGTGAATGCAAGAACAATATTCAGAAGATGCGGTTCGGAGTGGCCGGACAGCAGGAAGGGGAGGTGAGCACAGGCGAGAGGTGGAGGCCATCAGGGAGCATCTTCAAGCCCTTTGCCAAGTCAGACACCTCGAGCAGGATCCTGCTGTGAGTGTCGGGGTGGGGGGGGGCATGTCCAACATAATGAAGCGCCCACACCATTATCTGACATAAGCCCCTCCCCCCCACACTCAGACCCCATTGGATTCCTGAGCAATGTCTCTTCTCTATTGGAATCGGAGAGAGGAGAGCGCGCGAGAGAAGCAAAGCTCTCTTCCAGTTTGTTTACTGCTCGAAAGCATCTGCTCCTTTGCTACGTTCCTCAGCGAAATTTGGCACCTCGTATTCATAAACAGGCTGCTTGGGGTTTAATTGTGCAGCTAACTTGGGCTATAAAGCAGCATCCGAGGCGGCGGCCGGGGAAGGGTTTTGAGGAAGGAGCAAATGAGTCTCTAGGGCGACTTTGCCTCGGAGATAATCTGTGTGTTAACAGCTCCCCTGTAAGTGATGCACAGTTGGCTCCCCGTCTTGTTGGGGGGGGGGCGGAGAGGGCGCCTGGGCCCCACGTCAGCCAGGAGACAGTCTGACTTCTGCCTTAGCCAAACTGCAGAAGGACCAAGAGGGCTGGAGACGGTCTCTGCTGACGGTCTCTGAGCTGGACTTATTGGCCACCAGTGACTTGGCAACCACCCCCACCCCCACCAGTGTGATGCCCACTTCCTCATTTTTTTTCTTGGCACATCCCTGGGGATAGTGGGGGGGGGATGTCCTCACTTTGTCCTCACAAGATGGACTGGGAAGGGCGGGGACACAGCCAGGTCTCTGCAGTGGAGGAGAGGCCTGGCGAACAGGGTCCCAAATTCAAACACTTGGCTCTCCCCGGATGTTCTCTGCATCTCTCTCCCCTCTCATATTTGACCCTCCAGCCCCAAACCCTCAACAAAACCCGGGTGGACGGTCATCCCAGACACTTGCCCGACTCCCTGTACAGTTCACTCTGCTATTTGCATCGTTCTCACCATGATCCCTGGAACTTCTCATTTCCTCAGCATACACAAGCCTCCTAGGAAATAGCTCTCCTCCTCCTCCTCCTCGTCCTCCCCCTCCTCCTCCTCCTTGTCTTCCCCCTCCTCTTTCCCCTCCTCCTCCTCCTCCATCCCCTTCTCCTCCACCTTCTCTTCCTCTTCCTTTTTTTCTCCTCCTCCTCCTTTCCCTCCTCTTCCTCCTCTTCTTCATCCCCCTCTTCTTCCTTACTTTCCGCCTCCTCCATTCTCTTAATTCTCTTCTTCCTCCTCCCCTTCTTCCTCCTCATTCTCCTCGCCCTTCTCCTCCATATCCTCCTCCCCCTCCTTTTCTCCCCTCCTCTTTATTTTATCTGTTTTTTGGTTTGTTTCGGAACCACACCCGGCAGTGTTTGTGGGCTACATTTGGTCCTGAACGTAGGGGTCTCTCCTAATGGTGCTCTGGAGACCACCCAGTGCTGGGGACCAAACCCAGGACTACCACACACAGTGCATGTGTTCCAGTCCTTGAGGCCATCTCCTGGCCTTACTCTTACTCCTATCATAGTGCTCTCTTGTCCTGGTGGAGTGTTCATTGATTGCTCAATGACCCTCTTTTTTTTTTTGGCTTGTTTTCAGTTTTCTTGTGTCTATCTCATTCTTTTTGTTTTCATTTGGTTGAGGACACAGATTCACACCATCATAGATATTACAAGTGTGTTTTATCATGCATCTTCAACAGCCACTGCCATCTTCAACATCCCCCACCCCCCCGCCACCTGTTGGATCAACTCCACCTTTGATCCCTCCTCCACTCAGTCTGCCTGGCAACCTCGGTCTGTGGTTTGGATCCAGGGTGGGTCCGGGGTGGTTTATCCCAGCGTACTTCAACCTCCCTATACCTACGGATCAGCACCTGTCCTGCATCCTGGTCCATGAACTGCAGTGATGACCAAGGTGGTAGACCAGTTGCTTTCAATCTTCTACACCTGTGGGCCAGCCGACACTAGTCCACTGACAGTTGGTTCAAGAACACTGATTTCATTTACTCTCTTGCCTTGTTTTTTGTATCCCACTGTCACCGTCACCATCACCATCATCCCGTTGTTCATCGATTTGCTCGAGCGGGCACCAGTAATATCTACATTGTGAGACTTGTTGTTACTATTTTTGGCATATCGAACACGCCACAGGTAGCTTGCCAGGCTCTGCCATGTGGGCAAGATACTCTCGGTAGCTTGCCGGGCTCTCCGAGAGGGACGGAGGAATCGAACCTGGATCAGGTTTGTTTCTCTAGTAAAATAATCATGTATGTCTTGCTCCTCTCCTGGCTCATTTCTCCCAGCATCTCCTCATCCAACTCTATCCATGGGATGCACATTGCACCGTCTCCACTGTCTCATCTCTTCTCATAGCCAAATAGCATTCGACGACACACACACAACGCCATCCCTCTCCGCTGTCCCATCACTGGACACTGGGTTGTCCCTCAGCTTGGTCGACCTCACTCTACTCTTAAAGGGCTGGGAATGTTCCTGGATTGCGGGGCTGATGTTTGGAACAGTACTTTCCTGATAGTGGAGTGAGAATTGTTATTTTATTTTATTTTACTTTATTTTTTTACTATCACTTCGTTCATCCTGGACTCAGCTAAGGAAGCACAAATGGTCAGCTGTTTAGGAATTGGCATCTGTTTGCCATTTATAATATTCAGCAAGAACTCTAAAGTGATCTGAATTTGCCCCAAATGGAGCATATGGTTAGCAGGAATGTTGCTATGGTCTGGGAATTTTAACGCAGCTGAGTTCACCTCCCTGGCTGATCCCCAAGATTCTCTTTGGAAATCCCACATATGCTATTTTTCTTGAAAGTGAAATCATAAATGAAGATTTGCCTCTGAAATTTCTTAATTATAAAATTTTGGCCAGTATTTTTAAACATCTACAGCTTGAAAAAAAAAACAGTGAAAAACAAAACATCGAAACAAAATCAAATGTGTCTACGGGCTTCCAGTCTGCAACCTGTATGCCTTGGCCACTAGCATCACCGTCTTTCTTTCCAGATCTTTATTAAGGACCAATTAGATGCCAACAGCTTGAGGAGAAGCCAGGAGAAGAGAAGAAAGCTGACGATCTAGTTCTTGCCCTGGTGAATTTTACCAAGTGCTCTAAGGTCCTTAGCATGAATTTCTTGAGCCACTGTGATGTGTCTTCTCAGCCACCAGGTCACTGGAAACTGTTCTCACTTGGGTGAGAAGCTGCCGTGTGGATGCGGAAGGCCCCTGGTCCTGTGTATATTGTTCCTGCACCAACTCGTTTCCGGCCAGCTGGTTCTCTCCATTCAATTTCCTGTGGTTCTTCCCATTCTGCCTTGCTTTTGTTTGGGGGTCACACCCGGCAGTGGTGCTTCAGGGCTAACTCCTGGCTTTGTGCCCAGGGATCACTCCTGATGAGTCTTGTTGGACCATATTAGGTGTTGGGGATTGAACCCGGGTTGACTGCATGCCAGGCAAGTGCCCTGTGTTCTGTACTATTGCTCTGGGCCCTGATTCTTTCCACTCTGGAAAGATTGGGCATGCATTTTGGTAGCATCTTTAGAGGCGGGGGCTGGTGGCTGAGGGGAGATGGGAAACAGAGGAAGAGAGTAGAGACGGTGGAAGGGGCAGGGTGAGTGTAGCCTCAGCCTCGCAAAGTTGGGTGGTTAAATGCATATTCTCCACACAGTGTCTTCCTGAACCATCCTCATGGGCAGAGAAATCTCTCCTCGTCCAACTCATCCTCCTCCTCTTCCTCCTCTTCTTCCTTCTCCTCCTCCTCCTTCTCCTCCTTCTCCTCTATTTCCTTTCTTCCTCCTCTGCCATCTCCTCTATCTCCTCCTCCTTTTATTTCTCCTCCTCCTCCTTTTCCTCCTCCTTTTATTCCTCCTCCTCCTCCTCCTCCTCTTTTTATTCCTCCTCATCCTCCTTCACCTCCTCTTTTTATTCCTCCTCCTCCTCCTCCTCCTCTTTCCCACCCTCCTGCATCTAGGAAGGAAGGGAAGAGCCCTACACGAGGCACCTACTAATGTCACGAAATATTCAGACACATTCACGCTGACCTCTCCCAGCATTCTAGAAGACACAGGAGCTCATCATTCCTAATTTTCAGTTGAGCAAAGTGAATTCAGATGCGGTAAATTCTTAGCCAAGATGACAGAACTCGCAGACAGCAGAGCTAGGATTTGAATAGAAGCCTGTCCCGTAGGTACAAGGGATAAAACTCAGCAAGGGAATTTATTGCCATATGCACAGGGAAATCCCGTGGGTCCTCTACTTTCAGGCCCATCTGGATCTACAGGCTCAGAGAGTTCCAACAGCGCTCTTGGTCTCACACCATTGGGCTTTGCTGGGCTTGGTTCATGGATTTTTCCTTTGTGGGCCATGTCCCACCTTTGGTGATGTTCCAGAGACTGCAAGGTGCTGGGCATGCGCACTTCACCAGCTCCTGTCTCCCTGGCCCTAAAACGCATTCTAAAGATTTTTCACCACCCCATGTTCAGCAATGCAACGAACTGCACATGGGATTGAAGAAAATGGGGTTAATGACAGTGAGACTCTCGATGGAGTCTGGTGGAACTCCAAGAAAGAAGCCATCAAACGGGAAGTTTGCTCAGCAAGCAGTGCCTGAATCTTGGGTTAGGAACACAAACACACTGGTTGGTATTGACTAAGGGACACAGTCAGGGCCCAAACTATTGGTGCGTCGGGAAGGTGGGGAGTCAGTTCAGGAAAACACAATGTCTGATGGCATTTTTCAATTTTCTTCTAAGATTTTCGCTGTTTTCCTCTCAGTTGTGGCAGGAATACACAGATAGGATTTTGGGAATATGCCAGCGATGGTCAACACGGTCCCCACTTCTCTACTTCTCTGAATCCATCTCCAACCTTTCCTTTCCACCATCTTAGCTCCCTGCACCCGACTCCTCTCCAGCTTCACTAGCTTCTTTGCCTTGAAACATGCTTAGGCCCATTATGACCTCAGGGCCTTTACACTTGCTATTCTCTTTGCCTGGAAAGCTCATCGCTCAGATCCCCACCTCCTTTGCCTGTCACAGGTCTGTGCTCAAATGTTCCCCTTTCAGGAACAACATTTCTGACCACCCTATTGCAATATACCTTTCTTAGCATGCCCTGTTTTAATCTCTTAAATTTTATTATTTTTATTTTTTCCCCTCTTTGTTACTCATATCTTCTCCTATGCACCATCTTGCAATTATTTCTGTCCTTTAGGTTGTGTTCTGCTCAAACTAAGTGTCCTTCAGCATCCCCCAGAGCTAAAGGTCTTCCCTGGGAGTGAAGGGTTTTGGTTTGGGAGGTTCTTGATTAATAACACCAAGTTTCTGACAAAAAGCTTAATTTCTTTTCAAACTTCCCTTCTTTGGCAAGGACAGAATCTCTCTTTTGTGTCACAAATGCATGTTATTTTTCCATCAAAAAATTCTTTTTTAAATTAATTTCTGGCTTGCTTGTTTTAAAGATTACTCCTGTCTCTAGGATCATGGATCACTCCTAGTGATGCCTGTAGGACCTTATGTAGTGCTGGGAATTGAATCCAGGTTGGCTGCATGTAAGGCAAGCACCTTAACCCCTATAGTATCTCTGACCCTTATTTTCCATCTTGTTTGTTTGTTTTTGGCACACACCTGGCAGTGCTCAGGGGTTACTCCTGGCTGCACGTTCAGTGATCACCCCTGGCAGGCTCAGGGGACCATATGGGATGTCAGGGATCAAACCCGGGTCAGCCACGTGTAAGAAAAACGCCCTCCTCGCTGTACTGTTGCTCTAGCCCTGCTTATTTTTCATCTTTAACACAGAACTGAGCTTTCAAGCAGGCCACTATATCAAATCAGAATCAGGTTGCTTTGGGGTGGGCTGGGGTGTATTCATTTCTTTGACAAAAGATAACAGTTTTCCATTTATCACATTGATACTATTTTCACTCTCTAAATAAATTTAAGCCCAAGTACCTGGTACAAATCAAATTAAAACAGGCTATGGAATGGTAGACATTTAAGATAAATGCAACGGCTTCTAAATAACCTTGTTCACTTGGCCTTCTGCCACCTGGTCCACTCTACCATCTCTTGGACATGCTTCCTCATGCTCCCTTGACTCCGGAAAAGCAGTTTTCAATGCTCGCACCGCACTTTGTGCATTTCCTATCCAGAAGGGGCATCCCAACAGTACCTGCTGGGTGAGCTCCTACGTAAGCATCAGAAGTCAGTTTCTACACCACCTTCTCCGAGAAGCCCTTGGCTATCCCTCTGTGGAAGCCAGAGTTCACCCTCCACTCTGACTGGCCTCCTCTATGTTTTGTTCCTACCTGCGCTCATTTGCACAGTGGCCCACTGAGGGCAGAGGTGACCAGTCTCCTTTCCATCTTGACTAAGCCAAACAAAAAGCCTGACACACAATGGACACTGACTAGAAGTCGAGGCAACGCTCTCTGTTGGGTGATCTGGCTGTGTGGTACCTGGGATCAGTGAGAGGTTTGGGACAGGTTCCAGCTGACACAGGCCTGTACCCAGGACTCCTTAGGGGTTTTGAATCCTTCCTGCTGTCCATGTGGGACTGTCCTAGTCCAGCACAAAGGAGTATGTGGCCACCAGGCATGCTGGGACCGCCTGGTCTGCTGTCTGTGTTAGAAGGGACCGCTGGCCTCTGGGATCGAGTACGGGGATAGACTCTGGAACCAGTCAGCCAGACAGAGGGGGGCCTGCTCATTGTCCTTTCTACTCTAGCTGAGCTAGCACCAGTGACTCCCCTCCAATGCCTCAGTTTCCCATTTTAAAAATTGCAGTAACAGAGCTGGAGAGATGGTACAAAGGGTTAAGGCACTTGCTCAAGCCTCGCCAGGGGCCACTCCTCAGCACAGAATCAGGAAACATAACTGGGGGTGACCCCCAAAATAAAAAATATTATTGTGGGGCCGGGGCGATAGTACAGCAGGGAGGGCGTTTGCCCTGCATGTGGCCAACCCGGGTTTGATCCCCAGCATCCCATAGGGTCCCCTGGGCAGTGCCAGGAGTAATTCCTGAGTGCAGAGCCAGGGGTAACCCCTGGGCTTCGCTGGGTGTGACCCAAAAAGCTAAAAAATATGTTATTGCAACAATAATAAAATGACATTGACCACAGTGCCAGTGCATCATAAACGCTCATCAGTGTTAGCTTGTGGGACCCCGGCTAGGAACACGTTTATGCAGCCCTGTCCTGCTGTAGCAAGGACTCTCTGCACCCACAGTCACTCCGCATGGGGTTGAAGGATGAGGCAGATTCCAGATTGTCCAGAGAGTGACCACATCCTCGGGGTGCAAACCCTGTTGCTTCTCTGGAGCCTCTCAAGCCCTCAAAACATCAACCTCCCTAGGGACCTGGGATCCGGAGGGCCGAGAGCTGGGTGATCTGTCACTGGTGCATCGGGGTTGCTCTCCTGGACCCCACAGGTACAGCGAGTCCCAGACCTTGCTCTGACGGCGACAGGCTCCAGCCCCAGCAGATGTTCCCGCTGGTTCTCCGCAAGGACACTCGCGCTGAATAATGTCCTTTTCCAGACAGCATATGGCCTGGGCAGAGTCTGGCATTTGAGACGCATCAACTCACGGAGTGAAGATCCATTGCCTCAGTTCCCCCAGCCAAGGCAGGGCAGACAGGGGATGCGGATTGGGGGGGAGTTGGGTGTGAAGCCGTTGGGGAACCAGGCTGGAGGAGAGCGGGGTGTGGACCCCACCGGAAGGCTGGCTGGGCGTTGGTGTCAAGAAGAGATTCCCAGCCGGAGACATGGGATGTGGGGGAGGAAAACTCATCCCCTGGATGTTCAACTGGATGGAAGTAAAGGAGGCGTTTTCCAGCTTGGAGGCGGACCCAGAGGGATGGGTTGTCTATAACCAGGGCCACTGCAGCTCTCTCTCCCTGATTTTAATTTTTTTTGGGTGAAATATTCCAGAAAAACTCCAAACTTGGCCACATAATTGTGGCAGAGGAGATGCAGGCAGAGCCCTGAAAACTCCCCTGCATGGAACCTTGACCTCCTGCTGCTTTTGGAACCCCCTGTCTGCCACTGAGCACGACCATGCCTGCTGGGGGATGGGCACAGGTGGAGACCAAGCCCCCAGCACCACAGCCATCCTGGACCCAGCACCAGGCATTGGTCAGCCCAGGCCGGACCCCTAGCTGGTCACAGAAGCATGGGCCAGTCTAACCAAGGTGAGCCTGGGCCAGATTGTAAGAACTTCTCAGGCATGAGCAGGTCAAAGTCTCAGGTTCTGGAATTGATGAACTTAATCAAGGACTGTCGTTTTAAGTCCTGGTATCCTAGAGTTCTTCGTTGTACAACAAAAAGCACGATAAATGAAAATATGCACAGTTCAGGAGAGATAGTACAGGGATTAAGGCGCTTGCCTTGCACGAGGCCAACCCTGTTTGATCCCTGGCACACTGTGCCCCCCTGCACACAAAGCCAGGCAAGACCCCAAAGCACAGAGCGGGGAGTAGCCCCCAAAGCAAACAAAGAGTCCAGACTCGTGGAGTGGTCGGAGAGGGCCAGAGTGGCCCAGGGTGTGTCATCCATATTGCAATCGGACATCGCTGTCCAGAACATTCCAGAATGGGTTACTGATACTATCTGAAGAACAAGGGAATAGTCGTGTATGAAAAATGATGTACATGATGGCCACTCAATACTCCTATTGCAAAAACCACGACACCCAAAAGGAGAGAGAGAGAGAACAAATTGGAATGCTCTGCCACAGAGGTGGAGTGGGGTGTGGGGGATGGGATAGGGGGGTGGGAGGGATACTGGGTTCATAAATGGTGGAGAATGGACCCTGGTGGAGGGATGGGCTCTCAAACATTGCTTGAGGGTAAAACAAGCACGAAAATGTGTGAATCTGTAACTGTACCCTCACTGTGACTCACTAATTAAAAAATCAATAAATTATAAAAGAAAAAAATTTTATAAAATAAAATAAAAAAGAAAAATGATGTACAGCAGACACAGCCACGTCTTGCCCCCCTCCCCATCCTCTCTTCCATTCTAGGCTATTTTCCCCCTAAGAATTTCAGTTGGAGGGGCTGGAGCGATAGCACAGCAGGGAGGGCATTTGCCTTGCATGCAGCCAACCCGGGGTTGATTCCCAGCATCCCATATGGTCACCTGAGCAACTCCAGGAGTGATTCCTGAGTGCAAAGCCAGGAGTAACCCCTGTGCATCACTGGGTGTGACCCAAAAAGCAAAAAAAAAAATTTTCAGTTGGAGTCTTGGGAAAATGGTCCAGGAGACTTGTTCAAGTGAGAAAATATTTTATGGGCATTCAAACATCTTCTGCGGGTCAGGCTTTGCACCTGGTATTTGAAGCGTTCTGGCCTTTACATGCCGCCACTATCTAATAGCCTGTGTGGGACTCTGCTTCCACCGGCCCCCAAGCGTGGAGCTGCTTCCCTAGGAGTGGAGGTGCCAGGGGCTGAATCTGCACTGCAGCTCAGCGCTCCCCCATCTGCATGGCCACGAGGTCCCTACTCCAGGGAACAGTCCCCAGGACCCACCTTGGGTGCCTGCATGCACAGCCACTGCTCATGTGTCAGGTGCCTTTCTGGGGGGAAAGGATTTGGGTGACACTCAGAGTGCTCAGGAGCTCCTCCCAGCTCTGTGCTCGGGCGTCACTCCCAGCGGTGCTCAGGGCGATGTGGTACTGGGGTCGAACCCAGGCCTCCCACATGCCAAGCTTGGGCTCTGCTGTCTGAGGTCTCTCTCCTGCCCCCTGTGCCAGGTGCTTTTAAGAGTAACTGATGTGAGTCACGTAACCCCCAATCTGAACCAGCGGGGCAGGTACTCCTTTACACTTTAATGGACAGTGTTATGGCCACTTTACAGATGATAAAACAGAGGCACAGAGAGGTGATGAATTTATGCATTGTCTCATGTCCCGGGAGTGCCAGGCCCTGGCTCCAGGCTTCCATTTGATCCAGACTGGGCAGTTTTTGTGGCTGGAAGTCTAACACGCCTATTAATAGTGCCTTCCTGCTTTGCTTTGTTTATTTAACTTATTTATTTGGGGCTTGGGGGCCACACTCAGCGGTGCTCCATGAGTTATTCCTGGTTCTGCACTCAGGAATTACACCTGGCGGTGCTCAGGGGACCGTATGGGATGCTGGGATCAAACCTGAGTCAGCCATGTGCAAGGCAAATGCCCTACCTGCTGTCATATCCGGCCTCAGGTTTTCCTCCCTTAGACGCGCATGATGCCCCAGGTAGGCAAGCAGACTAGTCACTCATATCTGGACTCTTCAGAATAAATTTTACTGAAGATTTTGGTGGGGAGGGGGTAGTGTTCTCCTAAGCAGTGTCCTGGAATCTGGGCGCCAATCCTAGTGAGTCGGATCAGATGGTTCCATCTTAGGACCCTCTGATGAGGCGCCACCTGGACCACCATGCCTCGTAGTGTCTGTCCTCCCCTCCTCCAGCCCCCCCACCAGGAATATGCCTGGTCGTATGCAGGGGGTCAACTACAACCCCAGCTGCAGCGCTGGAGATGCAACTCGAGTCCCTGAAAATGCACAACACGTGAAGCCCTGATCCCAGAGCCCCAGGGGAACCTCATGTCCAGGGTCCAGAGTTGTTCCATACATTCCCCGCCCTCAGAGCATCCTTGCATGGCCCCCTGTCGCCCAATTCCCCCGTTTTTCAAGATAGATCTGAAATATATTTGTTCTGGGGCCACACCTGGCAGTGCTCAGGGCTTGTTCCTGGCTCCGCACTAGGGGATCATTCCTGGTGGTCTCGGGGAACCATAACGGGGTGCTGGGGATTGAACCCCAGTTGGCCACGTGCAAGCCAAACCCCCCTCCACGCTGTACTGTCGGTCTGGCCCGTTAGTCTGAAATTTAATTTAGGAAGTACATTTTGATTTTTAAGCTGGCACCAAAAAAATTTTTTTTTTTTTTGTTCAGACCCAAGTTCTCCGGGTCAAACGTTGCCCGGGAAGAGGCTCTGTTGTATTTGGTCTAGGAGATAAAGCTCAGGGAAAGTGACAATAAAAATCAGAAGGAGTTTAAGGGAGAACTCATCTCCCGGAAAATAAGTCTGGCATAATCATCTTCGGGGTCGATATGAGAAGTGAAGGGTGGATTATTAAATAGTCTCTTGCTTGAGTTTATCTCGAGGGCTGCCATTTGACATCCTAATGCTCTGTTGACAAATCACAAGACGGGCCCATTTCTGAGTCGAAAGCAGATTTACAAGCCAAGTTCCGGAATGTTCCTCTCGGTGCTCCTGGCTCCCGGGTACCTGCATTCCTCGGCTCGCATGCCCATCAACAACAGCCAGACTGTCTGTAACCACGCCAGGGCATCTGGCGAAGGATGCACCCGTCTGGTCAGTCCCCCGCCTGTGGGTGCTGCCCGGCGGGGCCCCCTCAGCCCGGGCAGTGAATCTCTGTCCCCGCCCACACCCAGCTCAGCCCTCCAGGGTTCTAGCCCCTGAGGTGACACCAGCAGAGGCTGATCCCCAGGTAGAAACTGAGAGAGACAGAGACAGAGAGACAGAGAGAGACAGAGACAGAGAGACAGATAAAGACAGAGAGACAGAGACACAGAGAAAGACACACACACACACACACACGAGAGAGAGAGAGAGAGAGAGAGAGAGAGAGAGAGAGAGGGAGGGAGGGAGGGAGAGAGACAGAGAGAGAGACAGGCTGGGGGGAGGGTGACAGGAGGGAAACTGGGGACATTGGTGATGGGAAATGTACACTGGTGGAGGGATGGGTGTTGGAATATTGACTAAAACCCGACTATGATCAGCTTTGTAAGTCTGTATCTCACTGTGACTCAATCACTGTCATCCCATTGCTCATCGATTTGCTCGAGCGGGCACCAGCAATGTCTTCATTTGCGACTTGTTGTTACTGTTTTTATCATATTGAATACACCATGGGTAGCCTGCCAGGCTCTGCCGTACAGGCGAGATACTCTCTGTAGCTTGCTGGGCTCTCCAAGAGGGGCGGAGGAATCAAACCTGGGTCGGCTGCATGGAAGGCAAATGCCCTACCGCTGTGCTATTGCTCCAGCCCACCATGACTCAATTAAAGAATTTTTTTAAATAATTTTTAAAAAGTTTAATAAAAGACTTTGCCTCTTGGTTCCAGGCCACTGTGAATGTTAAGGTTCTGAATAAGGAGGGGCATTCATGCATTCACTTACAAAATATTTATTGAGCATCTACTGAGTCCAGAGATTCAAAGGGACCCAAATCTTTGCCTTCACTGAGGTTGTGGGGATAGGCAATGAACAAGGTGAAGAAAGCAAGTATCTTGCCTGCCAGCTGATTCTAGGCACCAAGAGAACTAAGTGAGCAGAGGCCGGGGTGACTCAAGATCAGAGAGGCTAAAATGTCCCAAAGGTGTCCAGGAACAGCTGCCCTCAGCAGGGAGGCACAAGTATTTCTGGGAGCAACACAATGGGAAACTGCCTGGGATTCCTCAAAGAACTGAGGCTTCAACTACCTTTGTTAAGACCCAGCTCTTAACAAATAACTACTTCTGGGAATTGATCTTGAGACACAAAACACGGATTCGAAGAGATATACATGCTCCATGCTCACTGCATGGAAGAAAGGAAGAAAGGAAGAAAAAAGGAAGGAAGGGAGGGAGGGAGGAAGGAAAGAGGAAGAAAAGAAGGGAGGAAGGAAGGGAGGGAGGGTGGGAGGGAGGAAGGAAGGGAGGGAGGGAGGGAGGGAGGAAGGAAGGAAGGAAGGAAGGAAGGAAGGAAGGAAGGAAGGAAGGAAGGAAGGGAGGGAGGAAGGGAGGGAGGGAGGAAAGGAGGGAGGGAGGGAGAGGGGAGGAGGGAGGGAGGAAGGGGGGAAGAAAGAAAGGAAGGAAGAAGGAAGGAAGGAAGGAAGGAGGGGAGGAAGAGAGGAAGGAAGGAAGGAAGGAAGGAAGGAAGGAAGGAAGGAAGGAAGGAAGGAAGGAAGGAAGGAAGGAAGGAAGGAAGGAAGGAAGGAAACTTTGGGAGCTGGAGAAATAATATAGTGGGGATGGTGCTTGCCTTGCTTGCAGCAACTCAGATTTGATTCCCAGCACCACCTACAGTCCCCAGAGCCCTGCAGGAGTGATCCCTGAGCACAGAGCGAGGAGTAAACCTTGAACACAGATGAGTGTAGCTCCCAAGCTCAAATCCCACCCCCTCTGCCCCGCCCCAAGTGAGACTTTAGGTGATCATCAGACTGTAGGAGACACAGGCATCAAAAAGCTGTACATGCACCCTAACTTACACCGTGCTATGAACTAATGTTTCCTTTTCCAACAGAAACGTCGAGAAGGCGCGTAGGAGCTGCAGCTTAGAGGAAGGGAGGGGCCTGTGCATGTCCCACAGTCCTGGGGTGAGATGGTATGGGGGGCGGGGGATGTCTGCTGGGGACTGACGGGGCCAGGGCTGCTGGTACCCAGCGGGCAGGGAGGAGAGGAAGGGGAAGGGCAGGTCGGGGGCACGGGAGGTGACGGAAGGACTTGGACGCCAGCACTGACGGAGCGGAGTGAGAAGCAGCTGTCTGAGCAGCTCTCGCGGGCGGCGTGTGGCAACAGACAGGCGGGAGGAAAGGGCAGAAGCCGGAATAGGAGGAAGCAGCCCGGCTGTCGGAGCCGCGTCTTAGCCTCCAAGCCAGGAGCCCGCGACCTGGAATCTTTGTGACTCAGGGCTGACGACGGAGGCGCCTCTCAGAACACAGGAGAATCGGCCGGGCCACAGGGGGGAAGGTTTTATCTCCTTATTTATTTTAGTTTTTGCTTTTTTTTCTTTTTGGGTCACACCCGGCGATGCTCAGGGGTTACTCCTGGCTCTGCACTCAAGAATCACTCCTGGCGGTGCTCGGGGGACCCTATGGGATACTGGGAATCGAACCCGGGTCGGCCGCGTGCAAGGCAAACGCCCTCCCTGCTCCAGCCCCTCCTATTTCTTTCTTTATTTTTTTCTGATTTATATCTTATTTTTTTGGATACTTTATTATTTTTTAAAATTTTTTTTATTGAGTCACCATGTGGAAAGTTACAAAGTTTTCAGGTTTAAGTCTCACTCCTTATTTCTTTAATGGTTTGGCTGTAGGTCAGCTGTATGCAAGGCAAGCGTCTCCTCACGGGGGGGGGGGGGGGGGGGGAAGGGCCGGGCCCCCGGCCCCCCCCCCACTCCTCAGTGGGAAATTTTTTCCGGGGTCTCCTTCCTCAGCTTCCCTGAGCTTTCTTTCTTCTTTCCATTTCTCCGAAAGAAAACCCCCATTACCCCTGGTTACAGGTTTCCTTGTTTTACTGCCATCAGGAAAATGCTAATTTCACTGGGGGGTCCCAGCGCTGCACCAACTCTCACAAACGGGCCCATCAAAAGCCTCCCGGGACCTCGCTGGGAAGTGATTCCCCCCAGGTGCCTCCTCGGCAGAGCCTCCTAAAAACTGCTGTTTCATTAATGGGCATCTTCATACTTGTTAATGTCTAATTACTGACACTAATGGGCCCGTGTATTTTAAAAATGAAATTATGGGTTTTATTCAATTAGGGGGAAGCGCCAGATAAACTGCAGAATAAATCTAGCGTGGGACACAAAGGCTGCGCGTGAAACAGGCGCCCCCAGCTCACGGGGGGGGGGGGGGGGGGGCCGTGGATGCTGTCGCAGCAAAATGAATCCCAGAAAGAAACAAATCAGCGCTCGGGCCGGGGCCAGGCGGTGCCTGGGTGGAGGAATTCATCTTCAGATTAACTACAGTTCTAGGGGGAGGGCCCAGGCTCCGTGACTGCGGCTGACTTTAAAGTATTTCCTGACTTTGCATTCTGCCAATGAAAATAACACCTCGGATAAGGAGAAGAAGGAAGATCCTGGATAATCCGACCATGCAGCCATCAACACCACTAATAGTGTCTTGCAAATCCTCCCCGACGGTCTCTGTCTCTACCTGAGTGGAAGGTTTTTGCTCATGCAGAGTCTTTGGAAGTGATAATAATAAACAGAAGCAGAGCTGGGGGGAGAGCTCAAGGGGACGAGCCCCGAGCTTTACACCTGGGAGGCCTGGAGTTGGATCCCTTGAACCGCAGGCTCCCCTGTCTGGATTCCAGGGGACCCAGCTGGCTCTGGGTCCTGGTGGCCCCCAAACTCCACTCAGACCTAATCATGAACTCGTAGGGTCCTTCCCCAGCAAAGAACCACCAGGAGTGCTTTGGGGTGCTTCCACCCAGCCCTGGCATGAACATTAATATTTTTATTAAATAAGCATACATGCATAATAAATAATCAGAATCAGACTAGAAGAAGGGACGGTCACTTAAAAATTGTATTGTCACTTAAAAATTATTAGTTGAATCACAGTGAGATACACAGTTACGAAGTTGCTCACGATTGGGTTTTAGTCACATAATGTTCCAACACTTGTCCCGTCACCAGTGTACATTTCCCACCACCAGTGTCCCCAGTTTCCCTTCTACCCCCCCACCATGGCAAGTGTTTTTTTCCTTCTTCTTCTTCTTCTTCTCTCTCTCTCTCTCTCTCCCTCTCTCTCTCTCTGTCTCTCTGTCTCTCTCTGTCTCTCTTTCTCTGTCTCTGTCTCTCTCCTCTTTCCTTTTGGGCATTGTAGTTTGCAATACAGATACTGAAAGGTTATCAGGCATATCCCTTTTTCTACTTTCAACATTCAGTTCATGTCCAAAGTGATCATTTTCAACTATCAGTATCATACTGGTTCCCCCCCCCCCCCCCCCGCCCTCCTAACTGCCCTTCGCCTCCTGCACTATTGCAGCAAGTGTCCAACCATTCACCAGTTCTTCAATGGCTCCTGTTTTTCCTGGCCTGGGCTATTAATCTCATACTCACTCTTTAAAAGTTGTTAATCTGCAGTGGCTAAAAACCCACGTTCATAGTCCCCTTCACCTCCTTCATCCCTTTCAACAGTTGTATGATCTTCGATGCTGATGTCCTACCATGGCTCATCAGATTAAGATTCAAACGATGTGAACATTCTTGAAGTTTACTCTGAGCTGCCCTTTATTTATTTTCTTGACTGTTTTTTTTTTTCTAAAAGCAAAGTGTCTGGGACTTGTTAGGTCTCAGGTCTGCAGCACACACAGACGAATGTGCTTCCAGAACAGTTGCACGCTGACATTTATAACAGCAACACCAGAGCATCTTTCTCAGATGCCCCCACTTTCGAAGGGAAGAAAGTGCTATCCTTATTTGACTTCAAGGCGTCTCATGACCGAGTTAAGTATTTGTCTTTCATTGGTAGCTTGTCGAAATCTTTGCTTTAACAGATTTCTTACTGGCATTCATTGTCCAAATTTGCAATTAGGGTGTCGGTCTCATTTTTATTTATACGTGATAAATCTTTCCAAGAGAGCTAACCTGGATGGCACGCTGTAACTCATGTTACCTTCTGTTTTACTGCCATGAATGGCTGGTTTGGGGGCTAAATCCAGCAGTGCTCAGCGCTAAGTCCCACTGTGTGCTCTGGGCTCACTTCCGGTGTGCTGGGGGACCAGGTGGCACTGGAATCAAAATTCGGCCTCACAGGCAAATCATATGCCAGCTCTTTGAGCCATCTCCCCAGAACTGTTATGAACATTTTTTGGGGAGGCTATTTTGTTAGTTTTTATTTTTAAAGGGTCTCCCAAAGAGTACCAGGGAAGGGGGCATGGGCCATTCCTGCTGATACTTAGTGCTTGGGCCTGGTAATCCTGGGGATCACTAGAGCCACACCTGGTGGTGCTTTGGAAAACCACACAATGCCACCATCCAAACTCGGGTCCCAGTGCATGCCAGCCATATGACCTAGACTGCTATACTATCTCCCTGTCCCATGATTTTTTAGTAGAAAAATTTTATACATTTTCATGTAATGCAATTTCATCATCTTTAAGAGTTCTGCATTATGCTCTGAAGACATTTGCTCTTCCATATCACAATGTGGAATCTATCATAGAATTGATTATAATAGAATATAATCTATAATCATGTCGGGACACTTTGATATATATGAGGAAGGAAATATTTTCCAAATGGATAGTCAGCTGTCTCCACACCATTTGTCCTTACCTTGCCCACTGGTCCCCTTCATACAGATATTTTTATAGATGTCTAATCAAGTTCCCTGATCTTTCTCATAGCAGCTCTATACCCCATGTAATTCTGAACTTACACTGGGTGCTAATGACACTATCTTCCCTGCACGCTCCAGATTTTCTCAGAAGTTCTCATCAATCTCCTGACAAACTTTCAACATGGAGTTGTGTTTGTTTGGAGTTTCTATTTAATAGAATGATGCCAGAACTGACATTTGGGAACATGCTCTGCTCCACAGCCTTGCTCTTGTGCATGTGATCTAATAAAGTTTTGTCGATTTCTTCCTTCTGAGCATTGGTTAAAGTACTTAGCAATTCTGTTCTGTTGTAAATAAACAACTTCTTCCACCATCTACATGCTATTGAGCGGATGTGGCGTGTGCATGTGTGTATTTGTGTACGCACAGATTTTTTTCCTTTTGCCAAACTCTGTGATGCTTTCTTCTTAATTATAACAGACTGTCAGTGATTCTCTTGGAATCTGTAAGCTGTTAATACACACATATATATATTTTTTCTTGTCTTAATGTGCTGACTCTACCTTTCAAAACAATACTAGGTAACTGTAGTGAGCCAGCTGTTGTTCTGGTCTTTAAATACCACTTAAATATAATGTATGAAGTAGGGTAAATGGAACTGGGTACATTGTTGTCCTCATTCCATAGCTTGGTGTTCAGAAATGACTACTGACTTCCGTCGATGCTTAATTTAGAAGCTGTTCAATTGACTATGCATTTTCCTTCTTTGATTCACTGTTGTCCTTTAATTATATTATTAGGCATCCTAATAACAAACCACTATTAACATTCTTGGAAGAAATTCTATTTTGCCTACTGTATATTCCTTCTCTATAATCTGCAGTCACTTTTGCCAATTTAACGGAATACTATTTGCTTCTCTTCTATTATTTAGATTTTCTGCATCTATAGTCAGTGTTTTGTATCAGGAAATTCCAGGTACTTGCTAGGGGAAAAATGGGAGAGGCATAATTTTTATGTCTGGAAGGGTATAAATAATGTCATTCCTTGAAGACTGACTGAATTCATAAAATGAATTCATATTCATTTAAACCTTTTTGGTCTAGCAGATTTTTGAGGATTTGTGTTTGGGCCATACCCGGTGATCTCAGGATTTACTCTTAGCTCTGCACTTAGGGATCACTTCCTGGTGGGTCTTGGGAAACCATATGGGGTACTGGGGTTTGAAGTTAAGTAAGCTGCATGCCAGGAAAGCTCCCTCACTGCTGTTATATGTATCTGACCCCTAGTACCTATTTTTTGGATGGTGGTTTCAAATTCTCGTGTGGTTCTTAGTATATTTGCAGTTGTCCCATTGCTTTTTGAGTCATTTTCCCTGCCACAGAACCATGTGCTTAGATGAGGCTTAGCCCTTTAATAATGCAATGTTTTCTTTAAATTTGCTATTTTATCTTTCCGACATTGTGCATTCCAGTTTTTTCCTCCCCACTTTGATTTGAAAATTCTGAGATCTCTTGTTTCACTTTTAAGAAGCAGCACTTGGGTTTATGCATTATTTATTGACTTTGGGAAGCTCCCGAGAGATGCTTAGGAGTCTCAGGACGCCTCCTGGTAATCCCCAGCCAACCAGTCAGGTGGCTCAATGCCAGGGACCAAGGATGTGGTGCTTCTCAGGCCTTGCAGGGCCAAGGGTTAACCAGGTCACCCTGGTTGTGTTTCCCAAGCTCTGGTAATGCTCCAGGGACCATCTGGTGCCAGGGATTGACCTGGGGTCTGCTGCATGCAAGGCATGCGTCTTAACCTCTAAACTATCTCTCTGGTCCAGGGTTTATTTATTATTATAGCATCGTGTGGCATATCTTGAGAGGAAGGAGTACTTTGTACGTTCTCAACCTCTAGAAAATAGACCTATCTGCTCAGTCTACTTCCTCCTGAGAGCAGCCCCTTAACCCACGGGAAAGAACCCCCCCCCCACACACACACTATGTTTGGACTAAACAGCCCACAATCCAGATCTGAACTAGACCAGCAATGAACACTTGGCTCAAGCTACAGAAGTCAAACAATTTCTCCGGGGAACTTGGAACAGAGAATCGGAGCTGCTGGTTCATATTTGCCAGTTGCGCAAATGGGTAATTATCTTCATGGTTCCTGGCTACAGTTCCTAAAGAAGGTTCTGCCATATTTCCTAGACTTGGTTCCATGAAAAATCCCTGTAACTTTATAATAAATCTGCTCTTGCTGCTCTACTTCATTTGAATAAATTTATGCTTTTTTTATAACCACGGGGAACTTGATTAAGTCAACCTCTGAGGGCCAAACATCCATCACCTCACCATTTCTAGCACTAGAGGAATTACAGGCTGAATTGTGTAGGTGGGGCCTCAAACAAAGGGCCATTATGGAACAGGTGGCCCCTAGCCCCTCCAGATTCTTGGTCTTTAAGTTCCTATCTTACTTAGCAGTATAGACCCTATTTACTAAAAGGATGCTGATGCTTTGATGAAATCCATGATAGGAGCATTAAGCTAGAGTGAGGAATCCTGCCTAACTCAACCTAGGAAGGACCAGTGGGGCAATGTCATGGGTGTTGGGCTTTTGGGGGGATGAGAGGAAAGGGTGGTGGATATTTGCCACTGAGTTGCCTGCGTGGCCTAAAGAAGGATGGATGGAGCTAGAGGAACTGAGATGGGAGTCTCATTGATAGGACTTATAGGCATTTCTCTGTGTGAGTCTTGTGAGCAAAAACTTGCTGGATCAGAGGTAGCATGTGTTTAAGGGTATTTCAAAGACAGACCCTTCATAACCTGGCCTGGGATGGGAGAGAGTTGGAGGGTTTTCTCAGGGGAAGAGGGTCACTGAATTGGGGACCCATGTGTGGAAAGATATTGACTAGTGAGATGACCATTTTCATGAACAACTTCATGAGAATAAGAACAACCATGCTGGGACAAATCAACAGTAAAACCTACTGATGTGATATCCAGAAGGCAGGATTCTGCAGGCACATCACTCTTAGACATGGTCCATGTTCCTTTAGGAGGCTAGCAGGGCTTCTTGGAATCCCAGGAGACCTCACATACCTACGATCCTGACAGGTCAAGTGCCTCATTGGCAGCGAGTCTGGGAGAACTGCATGGAATGAGCTGAGTGATGCCTCCAAAGGCCTAAACCCTGGAGTCTCATTTAGAAACAGCCTTTGCAGGGACAGAGAGATAGTACGAGGGCAAGGCACTTGTTTTGCATATAGCTGACCCTGGTTCGATCCCCAACACCACATGTGGTACCCCAAATCCCAGCAGGAGTGATACATGAGCACTGTCAGGTCTGGTCCCCAAACAAACAAAAGAACAAACAGATGTGATAAACGGAAGGACCCTAAACTGAGGAGATGGCCTTGGATGATCAGAGTGGGCCCCATTAGGAATCACAAGGGTCTTGGAAAGGAGTAGAGGAAGATTTGGAAGAGATGCCGTGGAGGAGACCATGGGAAGCCGGGGAAAAGGGAGGCTTGAAAGATGCTGGCGGGGAAGACTGAGGACATCAACCCCAGGAATGCCTGCAGTAAGCAGAGGCTGGAGAAAGCAAAGAACAGACTCTCCCCGGAGCTTCCAGGGGGAGTACAGCGACGCTGAACACTTTGAATTTTATCAGTGCTACTGATTCGAGGCCTTCGAGTACCAGTGGGAATAAACTCACGCTGCCTGAGGTCACTCAGCTTGTGGTCATCTGCGGTAGCCGTAGGAAACCAGTACACCGTGTTTGCAACACAGCCTGTTCTCAGAACATTCTCGAGGGGGCTGGTCCAGGCACCAGGGCCACGCTGAGCTCAGTGGATGAGCTGGCAAGATACCAAGGCACTGGCAGGAGCTGGCAAACCCATGGCCCATTCAGAGCTCCTGCATCTGTCGGTCGAGTTGGGTATCAGGGAAACTCTGGTACTTGCCAGGGGGTTAAAAATGAAGTTGTTCTGAGTGCTGAGCAGGAGATGTGGATATTGTGGTGTAGCATGGGCCATGGACTAATTCATCACTGGCCACTCCAGGATGTGTGAGATTTGGAAACAGATCAGGTGTGCGCAGAACATCCCACAGTGACCTGCTGACCGAGAGAGCCGGTATCTGGGAGTCTGACTGGGAATCCCAGGAGGTCAGGATGTTGCAGAAGGCTTGACCTTTGACCTGGAGAGCCCAGAGAGCCTTTGACCAAGTGCGGCTGCTTCCTGTTAAGTTCAAGTTCTTGGGGATAGGAAGCCTGTACTAGGGAATTCCAAAGATTCCCCGGCACTGGCAGAGATGTGGGCATTTCCCCTTCGCCTCCCGCATGCCTCTTACCAGGTTGCTGCGGGGTGGGGTGGGGGGCAGAGGAATCAAGCCCTTTCAAAATCAATTTCTTTCAAAATCAAGTACTTTCAAAATCAAGTTCTGCCCTGGCAGCCAGGCGCATTAGAATGCTTCTACTCAACCAGTATTCCCTCAGCGGCCACTGTCTCCCAAGTCAGCTCAGTGCTGGGGAACAGAGCAGACCGGATGCCAGCTCTCGGGGGCTGCACCCCTGAATATGTGCCAGACCTTGACTCTCCAGAGCAGACTCCTTCCTCTAGGGAGCACAGAGCAATCAGCCCCAGGAGAGGGAGAAATCGAGACTCCAAATGCCCTCAGTGGGGAGGAGGAGAAGGAGGAGAAGGAGGAGAAGGAGGAGAAGGAAGAGAGGAGATAGAGGAGGAGGAGGAGGAGGAGGAGGAGGAGGAGGAGAAGGAAGAGGAGGAGGCGGAAAAGGAGGAGGAAGTGGAGGAGATAAAGGAGCTGGAGGAGGAGGAGGAGGAGGAGAAGGAGGAGAAGGAGATAGAGAAGATGGAGGAGGAAGAAAGGAGATAGAGGAGATGGAGGAGAAGGAGGAGAAATAGGAGGAGAAGGAGACAAAGGAGATAGAGGAGATAGAGGAGATGGGGAGAGGAAGAAAGGAGATAGAGGAGATGGAGGAGGAGCTAGAGGAGGAGGAGGAGGAGATAAAGGAGATGAAAGAGGAGGAGGAGGAGAAAGAGGAGGAGATAAAAAAGACTCGGGAGTAGGTGGAGAGGAGGGGGAGGAGGAGGAGGAGGAAGAGGAGGAGGAGATAAAGGAGATGGGGAAGAGGAGGGGGAGGAGAGGAAGGAAGAGGAGGAGGAGGGGGAGGAGGGGGAGGAGGAGGGGGGAAGAGGAGGAGGAGGAAGAGGAGGAGGAGATAAAGGAGATGGGGAGGAGGAGGAGGGGGAGGAAGAGGAGGAGATAAAGGAGATGGGGAGGAGGAGGGGGAGGAGAGGAAGGAGGAGGGGGAGGAGGAGGAGGAAGAGGAGGAGGAGATAAAGGAGATGGGGAGGAGGAGGGGGAGGAGAGGAAGGAGGAGGAGGGGGAGGAGGGGGAGGAGGAGGAGGGGGGAGGAGGAGGAGGAGGAGGAAGAGGAGGAGATAAAGGAGATGGGGAGGAGGAGGAGGAGGGGGAGGAAGAGGAGGAGATAAAGGAGATGGGGAGGAGGAGGGGGAGGAGAGGAAGGAGGAGGAGGGGGAGGAGGAGGAGGGGGAGGAGGGGGAGGAGGAGGAGGAAGATGAGGAGGAGATAAAGGAGATGGGGAGGAGGAGGAGGAGGGGGAGGAGGAGGAGGAGAGGGAGGAGGAGGAGGAGGAGGAAGAGGAGGAGGAGGAGGAAGAGGAGGCGCTACCACCCAGCTCAGGGTCAGCTCGACCAGCCGACAAGCGGGAAGCTCAGCTCCAGCTTCCCGAGGGCAGATTTAGCTCCACCAGGACAGTTGCGGGAGGCACAGAACTGATGGAGCATCCGGGGTCTCAGGTGGGAAAGGTCTGCAGACTGTGGGAGCCAGGCAGGTGGCAGGAATGTGCGCGGGGGAGAGGGTGGTGGATGGGAAGCGGGGCGCAGGTGCTTGCTCAGTCTGCCTTGAAAACCCAGTAGGAGGCTAATCAAACCCCTTCAACAAATCCACAGGCGCCAGCCAGCCCACGGCCTTCCTGTTTGCAACCTTGGCTGCCGAGTCTCTTCAGAGAAATGGAGCGACGGCTTGCCGAGGGGCCGAGAAACACCCCCATGCCATTTGCCTATAGCAGCTAGAACAAGAATGCCTGATTGATCCATTGGCGTGGCCCCTCGCCTGCTCACTTCATGAATGGCGCTACAGCACCTGTGAAGTGTAGGGCCAGGGGGGAGCACGCAGGCTTCGGTGGTAAATGAGCTGAAGGGTACACCACCCTCTGCACACAGTCCACGTTCCTGAGGTGGGGGGCAGGTGGAAGGGGGAACAGTAACAGGGAACTGTTGACTGTTACAGGGACAGTAACAGTATCTGCTTACTGTTACAGGGAACAGTCAACAGGAAGTGAAATTTGTTACAAAGAGCATGACCAGGAGCTGGAGGGGGGTGCCGTGCGGGTAGTGGGGGGGGGGCAGTTCCCATAGATAGGAAAGGGCCTTGGCAGCTGGACATGACGGGGAGCGCTGGGCTCGGGTCCGAATGACGAGTGGAGAGTCTGGGCCAGGCTGCAGAAGCTCCAAGCACAAGCCTAAGGCAAAGTGCAGGAAAGAGCTTGGTGGGGTCGAGGAAAAGAGAATCCTCAAGGTGGGAATGTGGTGAGCACAGTGTGGGGAGGACGGGGAGGGGTGCTCAGGCTGCAGAGGGTGTTCGTGGGTCAGAACCGGAAGCTGCAGAGGGATCTTCATACCTTGTTCATACCTTATTTCATTTTGAAGTGAGGCATGGTTGGGTTACATGAAGATGCTGATGTTTCAGAGGTACAATGTGACCACACCACCCCTGCCCCCAATATCCCCCTACCCCAGTCCCTTGGACCCTTCCAGTTCACTTCGGCACCCTGCCTTTGGTGACCTCAGTCCTGTCGTCAGAGTCTAAGGATTTGCTTGTGTTGCATCTGGTTGGTTTCCTTGCTTTATTTATTTATTTATTTTATATCTCACGGGTGGGTGAAGTTGTCCCCTGTGAATCTTTCTCCACCTGGTTCCATTGATGTCACCAAAGGCAGGATTGCATCAGTGCTCAGCATTGAGTAGTATTCCCCTGTGTCCCTTTACCACAAAATCTATATTTATCATGGGGCACTTGGGTTGTTTCCAGGTCTTGGCTATTGCAAATAGGGCTATGATGGATATAAGATCTACGCACACCCATATTCACCGTAGCGCCGTTTACAAGAGCCATGCATGGAAGGGACTTCAGTGCGATGTGTTTTAGTATTTTCTGTTTCGCTGCCTCTGACTCCCCAAAGGAGGCTCCCTCCCCAACTCCCGACTAAGAATTAATTAGCATTGGAACCCGAGGGATCCGATGGGAGGAAAGTGCTTGCTTTGAATGTGGGCCAACCCCAGTTCCCTCCCTGGACTCACAGAGGGTCTCCCTCCACGCCACCTGCAGGAGTGCCCCCGAGCCCAGAGCAAGAAGGAAGCACAGCCAGAGGTGGCCTCACGCCACCCCCCAGAGGATGAACTAGGGCTCCAATGATGGCTCAGATGCCTGTGTGAGAGGACACAGCAGAAATGGGTCCCAGGGACCCCGATCCTCCACTTCCTGTGTCAGCTCAGGGCCCGCGGACATCCCAGGGCTTGGCGCAGCCCCCCAGGCAGCTCTGGAGTAAGAACCCACCTCCCCCTGCAGGTGCAGAGCACCGTGCGACTGGCATCAGCCATGGATGGGGTGCAACTGGGATCAGATGCGGCTGGAGCATCTGCCACCAGGCCATGAGCAGACACCTGGGTAAGGGCTGGAGGCCACTAGCTCAGAGTTGCTGTTGGACACCCCGAGTCTCCTGTAAGGGAGAGAGTGCTGAACCCTGACCACTAGACCATGGGGAGGTTTGCTGCTCTTGCCTGGGTTCCTCCCACCAGCATTTCCTGGCGACTTCTCCAAGATGCCGGCAGGCTTTGGGGAGGGTGGAGGTCGCAGCAAGGAGTAAAAGTGATGACGATTCCTGCCTAGAGGAGGCGAACACCCTCAAATGAATCAGTATCGAGTGATTGTTGCGATGAAGAAAGACAAAGGGGAGAAGCTCGAAGGGCCTGTGCACACACACTGCAAACAGGAGGCCCGTGCTGGATTCCCAAGCACTGCACGGCCACTAGCCCAGAGCTGGGATGAGCCCTGAGCACTGCCCAGTAAGCCCCAAAGAAGAAGGATGTCGAATGTGGTGTTTTCTGGGTGGGCTGGCTACAAATCCTCCTGCTCCTCCTTCTCCTTCTTCTCCTCCTTCTCCTCTTCCCTCCTCCTCCTCCTGCTCCTCCTCTTCCTCCTCCTCCTCCTCCTCCTCTTCCTCCTCCTCCTCTTCCTCTTCCTCCTTCTCCTCCTCCTCCTCCTTCTCCTCTTCCTCCTCCTCTTCCTCCTTCTCCTGCTCCTCCTTCTTCTTCTTCTCTTCCTCCTCCTTCTCCTCTCCTCCTCCTCCTTCTCCTCCACCTCCTTCTCCTCCTCCTCTCCCTTTTCTCCTTTCCTTTCCTCTCCTCCTCCTTCCTCCTCCTCTTCCACCTCCTCCTCCCCCTTCCTTTCCCTCCTCCTCCTCCTCCTCCTCTTCCACCTCCTCCTCTTCTTTTTCTCTTCTTCCTCCTCCTCTCCCCCCTCCTCCTCTTCCTCCTCCTTCTCCTTCTGACCCTTTTCTCCTTCTCTTTCTTTTTCTTCTTCTTTGGGCTACACCCAGTGGTGCTCAGGACTTGCTCCTGGCATTGTGCTCAGGGAACCTTATATGGTGCCAGCGATGGAACCAGGATTGGCCCACATTCAAGTCAAGCAACTAAACCCTTATACTATCTCTCAGGCCTATTCAATTTATTTATTATTTGGGGAGACCAGACCTGGCAGTGCTCAAGGCTTACTCCCGGTTCTGTGCTCAGGGCACCGTATGTGGTACTGCAGATCAAACCATTAGACCACATGCAAGGCACGTGACTTAACCCTGGCACTGTCCCGCCGGCCCCAAGAGTAGCTGTGGTTTTCAGAATTGTCTTTTTCCTGCAGTGCTAGGGATGGAACCTGGGTCTCAGACACATACTGCTTTATACTGCCATGTCCCAGCTGTGCCATTTTACCTGGAGCCATCGGGGAAAGTCTCACACAAGGACACAGATTTGAGTGGAACAGGAGCCCAGCCAGGCAGCTCTCTAGGGAAGAAAACTGAAGTGATAAGAGCAAGAGCTACGCAGCCACGAGGAAAAATAAAGTCATGAAATTTGCTTATAAATGGATGGACATGGAGAGTATCAAGCCGAGTGAAATGAGTCAGGAGAGGGACGGACATAGAATGACTGCACTCATTCGTGGGATATAAAGAAACAGAGCATGAGACTAATAGCCAAGGATGGTCAAAACAGGGGCCAGAAGGACTGAACCAGGGCTGGAAGCTGGCCACGAGGTGGGAGGCAGTTGGGACTGAGAAGGGGCTGGTGACAATGATAATGATGGCTGGAAATGGTCAGTCTGGATGAAAACTGTGTTGGAAGTAGGTAAAGGGACATACATGATAACCTGTCAGCACGTGTATTGCAAACCATAGTGCCTGAAAGGAGAGAGAGAGACAGAGAGAGAGAGAGACAGAGAGAGAGAAAGAGAGAGAGAGAGAGAGAGAGAGAGAGAGAGAGAGAGGGAGAGGGAGAGAGAGACACGAAACGTGTCTGCCATAGAGGCAGGCTAGGTGGGGTGTGATGGGAGGGAAACTGAGGACACTGGTGGTGGGAAATGTACACTGGTGAAGGGATGGGTCATGGAACATTGTATGACTAAAACCCAACCATGAACAACTTTGTAACTGTGTACCTCATGGTGATTTAATAAAAAAATAATTAACAACAACCCAAACCCAATAAAAGAATATAAAAGAAACCATAAAATTAAAAAAAATAGAGCAAGGGCAAAGTCTTGAGGTGGGAATGTGTGACATGTTTGGAGAAAGGTTCTGTGGCCAAGCAAGGAGGAGGCATGTGCAAGTGTGTATGTGTGTACATATTAGTATGTTTGTGCATACGTGTCTATGTGCATGTATGTCAATGTATACATGTATATGAGTGTGCCTGACTGGGCGTGTCTGTATCTGTATAGATATGTATTGCATGTATGTATATGCGTGTTTGCATGTATGTATATGCTTATGTGTGTATAGGTACATGTGTGTCCATGTATACATGACTGCGTATATGTGTATATCTGCCCATGCATGTGTGTGCATGCATGTGTATGGATGTCTGCGTGTGTGTATAGACCTCCACATGTGTGCAAACTTGGTGTTCGGGTTCTGTAGCCTCCTCATTCCTACTCACCATTAGCAACTGAAAAATCCTACCCGCTTCATCAGGCGTTAATTCAGTCACCACCTCCTGCATGCAGGAAGCTGGGCGGGCCAGTCCTAAGGGATGAGGCTTTTCCTCTTTGGAAACAGAGCACTTGTTTCCTGCCTCCTCACAGAGACTGCTCAGTTACTGCTAGAAGGACAGCGGGCAGCTATCACTCAGCTATAAATCACAAGGAGAGAGTGCTGGAATTTTCCATCCTGACTATCGTGGGTATGGGCATGAAATGGCTCTGGAGAGGACCGCTCAGGCCCCGGGAAGAATTTGAGATGAGACGATGAGATGGCAGGCATGCTGGATGCTTGGCACAAGCCCTGGATGTCAGGGCATCTGGAAGCTGTCCCGCCGGAAATGAGAATGGGCAGTAAATTATTGATTCCATTACATTTCCAGCCAATGATAATGGAACATTTACCAAATTCAGATATCTAATGCTGCATATTTGTGAGTCCTCGATGTCTTTCTCCAAATATCCCCTTTGTGCAAAGAATTATTAGAGGCAGGTTGACTTGTTTGTAAATCCGAACGATAACTTGTGCCGTGAGTATTGCAAAAACACAACACACTTCTAATGTGAAGTGTATTGGTCTTCAGGATGAGAAAAGAAGGAGAAAGAGGGTTGATCCTAGTTCTGATCAGCAAAATATTGGGTTTTCTTTATTGTTCTGATGTAGCCCAGAATAGAAATCCATGCACAACATTCTAGAAGTCTAAAAAGAGAGGCAGTTCCTTTAGTCTTCAAGGCAGAATAGGCCCCAAAAGGTTCAGGAACTTGTGTAAGGACACCCAGAATAAAGTAGGAGCTCGAACCCAGGATGCCTGTCTATACCAGTGTTTCCCAAAGCTCATGAAAACATCATTGAAATGATCTGGAGGTGGGGGGGGGTGTTGGGAGATATAGCCTAGGGTACAGCTAGGAGGTAACTTCTGTTTGCTCCTTTAAAGAAGATAGATTTCCAGAAGACACTGAGTGATTTGTTTTCCCCTGAAGGGGGGATCGCTGCCGTTTGGGAATCTCTGGTCTATACATTAAAAAGTTCCTGCGACTTTGGTTCTCCTTAATAAATTCACTCTCTTTCCCCTGAATAGCTCTCTCCCTCTCCAACGGAAGAAACAGACTCCAAAATTGGAGAATTAATTGTATGTGTAATGGTATCGCCCTCTAATAACCCGGTACTTCATAATTTGAGAGCATAAAACATCCTGGTTGTCTCAGCAGCTGAATGTTTCTGGTGACAAAACAAGACAAAACAAAAGCTGAGCGCCATCCAGGCCATAAGCACCCGTGTCCTTTGCCCCTTTCCCAACAGCTGTTCACGGAGACCAAAGCACTTGTCTGCCCCGGCCCTTTTACCTCGGCTGTCCAGTGCTGTGCCCAGCATGCTGCAGACATCAAGACAGGTTTGTAAAATGAATGAATGAACAACCGAAAAGGATAGCCTGCTTAAGATTCCCTCACATCTCTCCTCCAGGCTCCCCTCCGATGCACCAGCGGCTTATTAATTATGGATAGGAAAGGAAGCTCTGAAACAGAAGCTGATGTGGGTATAATCACACCCTGTGTTTGCATGATCATAAGTAGATTATTAAAAATGGATAAGGCAGCCATAATTGGGCTCCAGCCTACCAGAAATCTTAGAGGAAGCAGATGGAACATTTGGACATTTTCTGTGCTTTAATCTAAACCAGCAGGAAAAAAAAATTGATTAGAGATTGTCTTTCACGTTCCATTATTGATGGCTGGGCTATCATTAGCAAGAGGACCACTGGAGGAGCTCGCCCCCCCTACCCCGCCCCAAAACGCACCCTGCCCTCGTGCCACGCCAACTCAGAGAATTGGGGATTTTATTTAGAGAGAGTTCAACTTGGTTTTCTGTTTGTCAGGTTCTTGGGAGAGTTTGGGCCCCTGCCAAAGTTGTAAGTGAATTTTCCCCCAAACACATTTCCCTTTCATTTCGAAATGGGGCTGGGAAGGAAATGATATTAACGCATTTTCCCACTGTTTATACTTGAAACACAGCTCAGATACTCATGAAGAGGCTACCGGGGCAGTAACAAGGAGGGACTTGAGGAAAATCATCCGAAGGCCTCTGGCTTAAAGAAGTTAAATCATAGTTTGAGAACCTACATGGGGGAAGATGCCAGGGAGAGTGTTATGAGGAAACAATTAGAGGATGAATTTTCTCAGGTCAAAGATGTTGTCTGCGGGGGTCCAGGGATGTAGCTCAGTGGGAGAGCACCTGCCCGGTATCCATGAGGCTGTGAGTTCCATCCCTGGTACCACCCACATCACTGAGTCCAACCCCAGGCACTACCGTTCTGATTCCTGGCACCCCTAACCAGTGTGTCACCCTGGTGAGCACTGCAACCAGGTGTGGGAGGCCTACGCAACATCGACAACTACAAAAGGAAGGGATGGGGGCAGGGGAGGATGGTAACTGGAAACTCGAGATTAAGGGCAAAAGCAAAAAAAGATGACTAAGGAAGAAGACAGAGTGGCTGCACCGTCGCTAGTCATCATTGTGTTTCATCCTCTTGACCATTGGGTGAAGCAATGATAATCATCTTCAATTAATAGGGAAAATAATTAAAGGCTCACAGTCAAAGAGATATGAAACAACAAAGGAAAAACAAAGGGGAAAAGGCCAGGAGTTGTAAGGATAGTTCAGCGGGGAGGGAGTGCACGTGGTCCACTCGGGTTTCGTCCCGGCACCCCATAGAGTCCCCGGAGCCCACCAGGACTGATTTCCAAGTGCAGTGTCTGAGCACCGCTGGGTGTGACCCCCAAACAAACAATAATCTAAGCCCAGTCCTGTCTGAACCCATCCTCCACATTTGGTGTACAAATGAATCATCAACATTAATATTCAGCTGGTCATCATGCCTACCATCAGTAAATCTCACATTAAGTATGGGCATGGGATTTAAATAATAACATTATTTTTAAATAAATAGGTTCCGATGAGCTTCTTTGAGTCCTGTTTTCCTTATTTACTCAATGGGGTGATGTGTACTTTTGGGTATTTACCTGAAGAACACAAACAATATAAATTCAAAGAAATAGATGCATTCTCCAGTTCACAGCTATGGGTGAATGACTTGATAAAAATATATATATATGTCTATTTTATTTATACACCATGAAATAAACTCAGAGCATCAGGCAAGCAAATCACCATAGGATTTCACTAGTATGTGTAAGATGAAGAAACAAATACACACACACACACATGCACACAATCCCACCAGACTCTTAGCAAGCTAAACTGTGGGTATCAGAAAGAAAGGGGAACCAGGAGGCCAAAGTGATAGTACAGCGGGTAGGGTGTTTGCATTGTACGCAGCGGACCCTAGTTGGATCCCCAGCATCCCATTTGGTCCCTCGAGCATTAACTGGAGTAATTCTTGAGTGCAGAGACAAAAACAACCCCTGAGCATCTCCAGGTGTGATTCCCCCCACAAAAAAAGGGTGAACTGGTGGTGGGCAAATCAGGTAAATGGGGTCAGTCATATAGTTAGCAGAAATCAGACTTTTGCTGGGAAACATAGTGGAATACATACAAAGTTTTATTTATATACCTGAGTCCTTGAAACCTATGTGATGTTATGACTCTATGCCACTTCAACAAAAAATACTCAAACTCATTGACAGCCCTTCCACACACGCTTAAGCAAGGTACCAGTAATATATGCCTGTGGGATTGTTGCAAAGATTAAATGACATAATGTGTATAAACACCTTGACTCGTGCCTCATACATTGCATGATCCATTAGCATTGCGTAAAGGGTCGTTACTGAGATATGTAACATCTGTTGACATGTTTTTCCTCTTGCAATCGGAGATATCCCCCGGCATTAGATCCGAGAGCTAAAGCAAGCAGAAATGCTCCCTCCCAACCCAGAGAAGAAATGCTGCACGCCTGGAGCAGAGAAGCATCAGATGATGACCTACCTCCTCGGGAGCCTGGGGTGAGTCCCAACTTGTTGGCAAATCTTCTCCTAAGTGGAAACAGATACGGAGCACCCCTGTTCTTACAGAGCAGAACCCCTGAGCCCAGAAAGAACATCCCTCTCTCCTCTTCATCAAAAAGGCTTAAGCAGTAAGGCATGGGGGATGGGTTGGCTTATTCGTGAAAACAGGTGTTTTGAAGCTAGACATGGGGGGGGGCAAAGGAAAGAACGGTCTTCTGTTTACAGTGGGGTTTGTATCTCAGAGAAATAATGCAAGAGGTAGCACTTACCAATGAAACACGCAAAAGTGAGTGGAAGACACAGCACCGAGGCTGGCAGCTCAGAAAAGGGTAATTATAGCTCCTAGGAAGCCCCACTGGACAATGAGACCTGGAGAGGGCTCACATTTGCTGCTGCTCATCAGGTACCCAAAGACAGCAGGCGAGAGATACCCTCACGGACACTGGAGGGGCAACTGTGAACATTACACCCATCTGCAGAGTCCACAAGGTGACTGAATGATGCGCTTTGATTATCCAGGGCACAGCTTGCCCGACTGTACGTGGCAGATCTGCGGGGCCTCTTCACTCCCTGCTTCTCTGAGGAAGAGGACATAAGGGGAGAAGGCTTCTGTGCTGGATTGTGCCATTGGCATCCATTCATGAGTCTGTGGCACAAGTACTCTAGTATGTTTTTTTTTTGGGGGGGGGCGCATGATTTGCATGGGTGTAGATTCAATTCCTGCCGAGAAATGGGTCTGTAACCCATGCTCAAACCTGGTAGGATAGCTTATGTTCTAGATGTGATGGGTTATTCAAGGAGGAGCAGACGATCTCCCCCGCGCCAGTGGTTCCACAACTAGACCTGGCCTGGTGATGCGGGGGAATGTTCTTTCCTTTGGAATTTTGAGGATATGAGGGTTGAAGCTGTAGCAGGTATACGCACCACAGGATGCTAGAGAATAAAGTCAACACAGGGGAAGGAGATGGAGAGGGAGGGAGGGAGGCGAGGGGGATGCCTTGCATTATTTATGGTCTCCCTGAACCCAGTGAAACTGGAAGCAGAACGATCCCCGAACTTGTCAGTTATGTGGCAATAAATTCTCTTTTGCTCCCATTAGGCTTGGTTTGCACACAGGAGAGTCCCAAATCTCTAAAATACACCCTGATTTTGAGGGATCTGGATAGCTTGGGTGCTTGAAGGCTGCCTGGTGTCCAGGTCAAATGTGGGGTCCACTGCGAAAACGATGTGATCTTAACTTCTTTCTCTCTCCCTCAGATCTCAGATGCCTGATTCCATAATGAACAAAATCTTCCAGCTGAAGATGTGTGTGTATGTGTATGTGTGTGTGTGTGAGAGAGTGTATGTGTGTGTGAGAGAGAGAGTCTGTGTGTGTGTGAGAGAGAGAGAGAATGTGTGTGTGAGAGAGTGTATGTGTGTGTGTGAGAGAGAGAGAGAGAGAGAGAGAGAGAGAGAGTGTGTGTGTGTGTGTGTGTGTGTGTGTGTGTGTGTGTGTGTGGTGTAGAGTGGGGAGTGGGAAGGGAATTCCTGAAAAATGCATTGCCCTGTGCTTGGGAGGGAATGTCTACCCTGGTTAGAACTCTCATCAGTTAAAATAATAAGAGGCAAAATGTGAAACTTATGAAAACCATCTGTGACAAAAACTAGACAAAGGAAAATTTGCTTTGAAAAGGATTTATTGCAGGAAACAGAAGTGAATTCTGGAAGTGTTTGCTTTGCATTTTTAATAAAATCAAAGAAAATGCAGGTATCAACAGGCAAAACGCAGGGAAGAAGGAAAGGGAAAGGAGATGAAAGTGATTGAGATTGAGAGGCAGAAAGAAATTAAATGATTCTCAAATGTGCTTACTTGATAGAGTGACAGCTACGCGGTCAATGCAGATTCACAAAGGGTGAAGCCAGTTTTGAGAAATTTCCCTGAGGAAGTGATGGAGGTAGAACTAGCAAGACAGGGGAGAGGATACAGACAAGCCACCCAGAACAGCACAAGAACAGAGTGCAGAGAAAATTGATGCCTGGGAACAATGTGCAGAAACAGATGCAACAGTAGCCAGAGTCGATAGGAGGAGGAGAGATTCCCGGAGTAAAGAAGACACTAATCTATTTCAAAAGGGTTCATTTTGAAATCATGGCGGGAGCATGAAAAACAAAACTTAAAAGAAACCAAATCCTAGACAGGTCTCCCAGTAAAGTTCTAACTTCAAGGAAAAGACGTTACTGATAACTCAGAGGGGAAGGAAAAAAGGGCAGCATGGCCTCAGACTATGCCTTTGTGAGAGAAGAACACCCTTGGGGGTTGGAATCTGAGATCCGCAAGCCTGCAGCTCCCGAATGAACTCCACAGACAGCCGAACTCTGTTCCCATGTCAGGCAGAGAAAGATACTCTCCACGCTCAAGGGCGGAGAAAGCTCCACACCCACTACACTCTCGTCTGCAGAAGTGAGACTCCAGCCAGCCATGAGTGGAATCTGAAGACAACGGTGAGACCAGGTGTGTTTGTGCTTGAAGTAAGGGGCCAAGCTGGGCAAAGCGTTCTTCCCAACATCCTAGAGTTGGGAAGCATCGAGCTGCCCGGGTCAGGATGCGGGTGAGGTCCCTTGCTGGACCAGCCGGTGTTGGAGGATGCCTATGCCAGTGGAGTTGTGCTTGGTTCGGCTACCAGCACTGGGGAGGTCGCAGGCTGGGGTTTTTCTAGCACAAATGCCTTCTGGTCTGGAAAGAGAGGGCCACCAGGCTGGCATCTGCTGGAGGGACCTCTGCTCAGGTTAGGAAAAGTGAAACTGCTTCCCAGGGTGTCAGTTCAACCTCCTCGTCTGAGGCCAACAAGTATTCTTGGGGTGGGGGTGGGGGGTCCAAACAGGGAAAGCCAATCCTTATACCTCAATAGAGCAATGTCCTCCCAGTTGGGGGTGGGGGGAGACCTACAGGTCTGTGTGGAACAACCCGTTGTCCCTAATATTCCTCCCTTCTCACTTTCACCCCATTCCTGGACTCTCCGGAAATCCCAGCGGAGGCTATTTTCACCAAATTTAGTTTTTTCCTGAAATAGCTCATGTACAAATCTCTTAAGTCAGTGGTTTTCAACCTCTGGAACCGAATTTCCTGCCAGTCCGTTGAAAAAAAAATATATGATTGCCGCTTACCACAGGTTTTCTCATAACATTCGATTTCAAAAGGAATATGCACAAGGTTATAATACCGAAAAAAAAATTTCTGTTCTCACAAGTCTACGAAACATTTCATTTCACCAGTGTACAGGTATGAAACCCGCAAGAGGATATCGTACAAGATTGAAACTTGGGCTATAAATGGTGCATTCAGTAACGTTCATACATTTCCAAACATGGAGAACATTGGCTCTGCACAAAGAAATGATCCCTGATGATGAGCCGGCTGTGTCCACATGCATAAAGTTGGAGAAGAGGCAGACATCATCCTTGGGGACGGAAGCGGAAGCAGATGATCTCAGTGAGGACAGTAAGTGCAAGGAAAGGGGTGCAAGGATTTTCTAAGGGATGGAATGTTCTCTGTAGTGATAAACAAGTTTACACAGATGCACAGATTGATCCAGCTCTGCCCATCAGACTTGTACATTTTACATTTTACTACCTGCAAATTGCATCTTAGTTGTTTTTTTTTAATCTTCAAAAAGGATGACCAGAAATGGTGACATGAAATGGAATTACTTGTCCAGTTGATATCAATCTATCTCTCTCTCTATGTCTATACTTTCTTTTGTGCAGATTAGTAAAAAAAAAAAACACACACACACAATTATTATCTGTCGGGGAACCAAGACTATGTTAGAAGATCTTCAGGGATGTGGGGATTTGATTAAGGACTGGAAGGAACCATTTCATCTTTTCTGGGAAGTACAGAAAGATTTGGCTTCCTGGAGACATGGGCCACCATCAAGGACAGGCCGTGCTGGAGCTAGAGAGGCTAGCCCGGAGCGAGGAGAGAAAAGGCCGGCACTCTCTGCAGGAGAAAATGAGCCTTAATGAGCAGCCACGGAAGAGTCTTCAGACAAATCGAATGTGACAGGAAGGGGAAGGGGCGGGCCCGGTGGGGCAGAGCGTCATGAAGCACTTCAAAAGGCAAGAAAGAAATGACCCGAAACCAGAGGAGGTGGGAGGCTCTGGGGCTGAAGGTGGGCCTGGACTTCCCCAGAGCGGGGGAATCCAAGAACCAGCAGGAACCTCAGCTGGTCTACTGGGTCACCCTCTGCCAGAGGAACTGACTGAGGGAACGAGAGCCAGCAAGGAGATTGCAAAGTTCAGCTGCGGGGAAGCATCGATTGAACTCGCCTCGTAAGACAAGAGGCTCGGCCACCCTACCTGCCGCTCCCAATAAGCAGCCTGCAAAGCCTTCCCCTCCCGCGCAGAGGTCTCAAATAACAATCATTGGTTTTCACTTCCCTGTCTATACCTTGGCTGGAAGTGTGCCCGGGGCGTCACACCCTCAGCCCTTAGTGACAATTGGGGGCCACAGAATTATGGGTGGAATTCAGGCCTGCTCTGTCTTTTAGCCTTCTTGGTCTACCTGGGGCACATTCTTTTTTTTCCCTAATTTTTAATAGATTTTTAAAATTGAATCACTGTGAGATAGACCCTTACGAAGCTGTTCATGATTAGGTTTCATTCATTCAGTGTTCCAACATTGGGAACGTTCTTAAGTGGGTTGCAGAAATACAAGGGAACAAGCCTGATCACACAATCCCATTCCAAACCTTTGATGGTGGTGCATCAGTAAACATCCTTTTGACCCTTTGAGCAAAAGATCCAACAGTGTTGGGGGTGGGGAGAGTTCTGGGGGCTTACTGTTCTCACCCCATAGGAGACAAACAAATGAGTCATCGTCGTCATCATCATCATCATCATCATCATCATCATCATCATCATAATTATCATCATCATCATTGATCATCATTAATCATCCCATTGATCGTCGATTTTCTCGAGTGGTTTCAGTAATGTCTCCATTCATCCTAGCCCTGAGATTTTAGAAGCCTCTCTTTACTCGTCCGTCCCAATGGTGCTGCATTGGAGGCTCTTTCAGGGTCAGGAGAATGAGACCCAGCATTGTTACTAGTTTTGGCATATGAATACACCATGGGGAGTTTGTGAGGCTCTCCCATGTGGGCAGGAAACTCTCAGCAGCTTGCTAGGTTCTCCAAGAGGGAGAACTAGGCTATAAGATGTCTTCCGGGAGCTTGGTTTTATAGTCTCTGGATGTTGGCCATTGATGGGATTACACGGCACTGGGGGCAGTTTCTGGGTGTGACCATCTAGCTACTGGAAAATGGGGGATCTGGGTGGAAGAGGCCCAGTCCCGATCCAAGCAGGCTTGGAGATCTCAGCCCCAGGTCCCACACACCTGGGTTCCTCTGCCGGTACCTTCATGTGTGAGGCTTGACCTTAGGAAGCAGAAATTCTTTTTTTTTTTTTTTTTTTTTTTTTTGCTTTTTGGGTCACACCCAGCGATGCTCAGGGGTTACTCCTGGCTTTGCACTCAGGAATTACTCTTGGCAGTGCTTGGGGGACCATATGGGATGCCGGGGATCGAACTCGGGTCGGCCGCGTGCAAGGCAAATGCCCTACCCGCTGTGCTATCGCTCCGGCCCCAGGAAGCAGAAATTCTTGACCTGAATACAAGGGATAAGAATTCACGCCCCCCCTCCCCACTCTGTTCAAGCCATCAACAGCAGAATTGGCTTGTCTTATTCATCTAAGAAGTCTTAACTTTTGTTTGTTTGTTTGTTTGTTTGTTTGTTTGTTTGTTTCGTGGCTACACCCAGCAATGCTTAGGGGTTGCTCCTGGCTCTGCACTCAGGAATTACACCTGGTGGTGATCGGGGGACCCTATAGGGTGCTGGGGATTAAACCTGGGTTGGCCACGTCGTGCAAGACAAATGCCCTCCCTGCTGTACTATAGTGCCAGCCCCAGAAGTCCTAACTTTTTATTTTAAAATATCTTACAGGAGACCCACAGAGAGGGATGGGAAACTGCCCTGATCAGGAGGCTGTGGATAAGAGCTGGACACTTCCTCCTGCAAGAGGATGGAATTTAGACTTTATTCTTAAATCCGTGCACAACAGCTGTCCCACACCGGAGAAGAGACAGCTGGGCTGGAAGCAAGAATAAAGTACCCTGGACTGGGAATGCAGCACCTAAGTGCTCGCTCCATACTTACCGGCCAACTGGGGGCAAGTGTCTTGATTCCGTCCCCTTATGATGTGGCTTTACCTTGTCTTATAAAATGCAGCCGCACCAGTATCCACCCACCGCGCTTAATTGATGGCTTAGTTACAGAAAGCAGATTTGGTGGGTGGTTCCTAGGAGGACACTGTCAGTTCCTTCCCTGACTGGACATACGAGGTGCTGGTGCTCTCATGCGGGCGGGCTGTGGCCTCGCTGCCCTTGAACCTAGACCTGCCTCGGGGACTTAACTGATTAAAGGGATGCAGCAAAGTTTGTGTGATGGGACTTGTAGGGCCAAGCCACTGGACATCGTGGCCGCTTCTGCTTGGACCCCTTGGACTGCTTGCCCTAGATATGCTTTTTTTGGGGGGGGAGAGGACTAGGTGGGGGCACATGCAGCTGTGCTCAGGACTTACTCCCAACTCTGTGCTCAGGGATCGCTCCTGGTAGCACTCAAAGGATTTTTTTGTTTTGTTTTGGTTTTTTTGCTTTTTGGGTCACACCCGGCGATGCACAGGGGTTACTCCTGGTCCATGCATTCAGGAATTACTCCTGGAGGTGCTCAGGGGACCCTATGGGAAGCTGGGAATTGGACCCGGGTGGGCCGCATGCAAGGCAAACACCCTCCCCTGCTGTGCTAGGGCTCCAGCCCCTCAAAGGATTCTATGTGGTGCCAGAGATTGAACCCCGGGATTGGCCACATTCAAGGCAAGTGACCTAATTGCTGTCCTGTCTCTCTGGCCTCTAGAGCTGCTTCTCCCCCTCTCTCCCACCCCACACCTGGCTGCCATAGTGCGAGAAGCCTGGGTCACAGGGTGAGGCCGTGAACTGTCACTCTGGCTGCGGCACTGGCTGAGCTCACAGTTGACACAGCTGATAGCAACTGCCACGTGCACGACCCATCCTGGCCATGCATCCCGACCGATCTTTAGCTGGTCGCCATGCCAGCTGGTATCTGACCTGGACTGGAAGGGACTCAGAGCCCTGGCGCCTCGGGAAGCCAGGAGGGATGATCAACCTTTAAGAGGGACGGTGCTGGGGACTGGAGCGATAGCACAGCGGGGAGGGCGTCTGCCTTGCATGCAGCCAACCCAGGTTCGATTCCCAGCATCCCATAGGGTCCTCTGAGCACTGCCAGGAGTAATTCCTGAGTGCATGAGCCAGGAGTAACCCCTGTGCATTGCCGGATGTGACCCAAAAGGCAAAAAAAAATAGAGGGATGGTGCTGGGGGGCTATTTGTTCCATAGCAGGAGATGACTGATGACTGGAATGGTGTCATGTCATGTCCGTGTGAGGTGTGATTATTGGTGTGTGGGGGGGAAGAGGGGTCAGGTAACCAGGATATCATACACTACACCTACAAGGACATACCACCGTTTGACCTGAGAACAGTCATTGTAGTGACCACCTAGGGCTTCTGCCACCCAGCAGACACGGATCCTTTTCCTCTTATACAACATCCCAATTTGGAGCCCGGGAGAAGTACTCTGGCCTGCACTGTTGCCTTGAAATGAGCTCCCTTACTAGGTTGCTGGTACTGGCGACTCAGTTACATTTGCATTTCAGACGTTTTAAAGAGTACTTATCTCATTGAGTTTAACTCAATTATTTTGTTTGGGGGAGGGGCACACATAGCAGAGCTCAGTGGTTCTGTACTCAGGAGTGACCCCTGCTGGTGCTCAGGGGGGTCACATGTGGTGGCAGGGATCGAGAAAAGGGTTGGTGAGATGCAAGACCAGAGCCTTAACCAGTGCACGATCTCTCTGGTTCCCCCAAAGTATACCGTCTCAGTAAGTTCCTCGAGATATTTGCATTATATATGCCACAGGGTTTTTTTTTCTTTTTTGGTGGTTCATTGCCACTGTCATTGTCATCTTGTTGCTCATTGATTTGCTCGAGCGGGCACCAGTAATGTCTCCATGGTGAGACTTGTTGTTACTGTTTTTGGCATATAAATATGCCATGGGTAGTTTGCCAGGCTCTGCCGTATTGGGTGAGATACTCTCGGTAGCTTGCCAGGCTCTCTGAGAGGGACGGAGGAATCGAACCCGGGTTGGCCGTGTGCAAGGCGAACACCCTACCCGCTGCACTACGTGTATCTGAAATGCAAATGTAACTGGACATCCTGTATTTTATGTAGAGAACAACCTACTCCACCCCTGATTCAGGAGGGAGAGGATCTTTGCTCAGTAGATCAAGCCATCCATGGACCTGGCGATGTTGGAATGTCACGTCACTATGGCTATGTCACTCAAACCAGGCCAGTGAGAGAGGGAAACCTCAGATGTGAGGGGGAGAGGCAGTACTATTTGAGAGGAGTCTGTGTCCTTTGCTAAATCAGTGCACAGGCGAGGTGAAACCTAGAATGGCCAGCCCCAGGGATGGAGATGTCCTAGACAAAAGCAGGTACACTAGATGGAGCATAATAGCCTTCCTTGGGCCTGGATCAAGCCATTCCTGAAGCTGCATCCAGGTAGGAATAGCAAGAATTACTGCATTATTTTTTTTCCTTCCCCCCTTCCACTTCTGCTGGGATTTAGGAAGCCCGTGTCAAGACGAAGCCAGACGCCAGGTCTCTGAATGACTTCACGAGCAGAGATTCCTCAGTTGACACATGAAGGCTGTGGAGCAAGAGAAAGAAATAGACCTTTCCTGTGCTGAGCCATTGTGATGCTGGCGCTCCTCGTTACCACAGCTCAAGCCCACGTGTCTGCATCTAGTTAGAATGAGATGGTGTCGTCCCACCGACAAGCTGTAACATTGCCTTACAGTAAATATTTCAGCAAAAGTGTTTTCCCCCCTAAATATATATTCTTAGTCTCCGGGTGTGCAGGCTTATTTTAAAGAGACGGAGAACCGGATTATTTTTAAAGAGGTAAGTGTTTGCGTCTGTGAGTTCCTGCGGGCTGTCAGAGGTGATATATAACCCTGGCAGCAGAGGGGACGGTCAGGGTGAAGGGAGTCAGTGCAGTGAAAGCAGCTATTTGGGGGCCGGCTGCTGACTCCCGTGTCTCAACGCACCAGGCAAAGATCATTCCCGTTTCCTAGATGAGAAAAACAAGGCAGAGAGAGGTAAGAAACACCTGCCACAAAGCATCGTGAGTCAGCCGCATTGTCCAAACCGGCTGGATTTCAACTGTTCTAAATGGAAAAGCTTTTAAAGCGTCTCGGGTTGAATGCAAGAGTTTTGGAAAGCAGCTGGATAATTTCAGAGCTCGTGTGACCTGCTGCTCAGATGAATGCAATCAATCTAAAGGCCTCGCAAAAATCACCACCGTCCACGGGAAGAGTGTCAGGGTTGCTTCCCTCTCCCGCCGGCGTGGGGAGAAGCAGCCAGCCTCGCGGGAAGTGAGGGTCTCTCGAACAGACAGCTGAGAACAAAAGCGGGGAGCGAAATCAACTCCAAGGCACGGAGTACTTCTCCCCCGGACCAGCAGGGAAGAAAGTGAGTGAGAAGTCAAGAGTCCTCAAGACTGAGCACAGAGGAAGAGAGCTGGGGCGCGGGAGGGCAGAGGCGTGCGTGTGAAAGCAGAAAATGCTTCCCAAGGCACGCGCACAGAAGAATATTTCACAACGGTGAGCAGGTGGAATTCCTGTGAAAGAGCAGCTTTCAAAAAAATGCTGCACTGAGGTTCTGCTTATTTATTTATTTATTTAGTATTTTTATTTATTATTTTTTTTTAATTTATTCTTTTATTGAATCACCATGTGGAAAGTTACAAAGCTTTCAGGTTTAAGTCTCAGTTAAACAATGCTCGAACACCCATCCCTTCACCAGTGCACATATTCTACCACCAAGAATCACAGTAAACTTCCCCCCACCCCCCCAGCCTCCCCAGGCCCCCCACCCCGCCTGTGTAACTGATAAATTTCACTTTACTTTGATTACATTCAATATTTCAACAAAAAAACTCACTATTATTGTTTGGAGTTTCTCCCCGCTAAAGTCGGACCTGCTGAAAAGGAAGCATTTGATAATTTGTTTTCCATTGCTGAGAATGAAGAGATATGAGGTCGAGCAGCCACACTAGCGGCTGCATGGTTTTGGATTTCTGTATTTTAGTATTTTAGTAACTAAGTCCAGAGGAATTTCTGCCAGAAATTGCATCATTGCAAGCTTGTACCTCTCAGCTACTTTATATTCCACATATGAGTGCAATCTTTCTATGTCTGTCTCTTTCTTTCTGACTCATTTCACTCAACATGATACTTTCCATGTTGATCCACTTATATGCAAATTTCATGACTTCATCTTTTCTGACAGCTGCATAGTATTCCATTGTGTAGATGTACCAGGGTTTCTCTAACCAGTCATCTGTTTTTGGGCACTCTGGTTTTTTCCAGATTGTGGCTATTGTAAACAGTGCTGCAATGGAGGGTCTGCTTTTGTTAGAAAGACCATCACCCTCGTTTGCCCCGATCTATGGGTGAGTAGCAAATCTATTCCCAAAAGGTTAAAAGGTAGCACTTGGAGAGAGGAGATGGGTGGGGATGGGAGCCGGGGAAGGCACTTGCCTTGCTTTTAGCAGACGCAACGGTGATTCCCCAGCACTACCAGGAATGACCCCCTGAGCACAGGGTTAGGAATAACCCATGAACAAGTCCAGGTGTGGCCTCAAAATTAAATTAAATTGTTTTGCTTGCCCTAACATAGCATCCCTGAAGGTGCTCAGCCTGACAGTGCTCAGAGGCCACCAGGACTTCATCCAGCAGTATTGAGGTGGAAGGAGCAGGAGGGAATATAGTGCCAGGGGTCAAACTCAGGGTCTCGAGTCTGCTGATCTTGTTCTCTACTCCTTGATCTCGCTTTCCTATATATTTCTCAGCATCAGATCTCGGGAGTTAACTACGTCACTTGCTCTGTAGCTTATCATGGTTGTCCATGCCTGGCGCCTTCCTTAAATAGTTGTCAATGACTGCATTCACTCTTATCTCCTTCCTCTGTCCCCCAGGCAGCCCATTTCTCACCTGTTTACTATGAGCATCTTTCGGTGCTGCAGCCTGTCCTTGCAAAGTGGATATGGTGATGCGTGAGGTTTTTAAACTTTCATGTGGATGGTAGCGTACCCAATATCCCGACCCCTTTCTCGTGTTTGCCACTTGGTGCTGGACTTGACAAAAAAACCTATCCAGGCACGATCTCACTCATCTGTGGACGAGTGAGAGATGAAACAAGGGAATGGACAGTAGTGGACAATGACAAACCCTGGCCTTGGAGTATACAACGGATAAAGAAAGAGGAGGAAAGGAGTCACAGTGGAAGTGACAAAAGGACACTGGTGGAGGGCCATGGGCAAGTTGATGGTGCTGAGGTGCAGGAATTTTGAACATTGATGCCACATACGCTAACACTATGGCAACAACCTAAATGTAATAATAATAAAATCCTTTTCTTCTCCTACTCCTCTTCCTCTGTCTTCTCCTTTTCTTTCTCCTCCTTCTCCTCCTCCTCCTTCTTCTCCTTCTCCTCCTTCTCCTTCTCCATCTCCTCCTCCTCCTTCTCCCCCACCCTCTCCACTCCATGCAGCTCTGTTCTTCTGGTGTGTTTATTCTAAATGCTACAGAGAATTTCACACTGGGACCCCCACCTCACCTGCCCAGGAATGGGCCCTAACATTGAACCCTTTTCCCCAGCCCCTAGCCACACCATAACCCCTTTCCTTATACATGATTTTGTTGTTGTTGTCTAGTTGGGAGGTACCCAGCAGTGCTCAGGGCTTACTCTTAGCTCCGTGCTCAGGGATTACTCTTGGCGGTACTTAGGGGACCATAGGTGGTGCCAGGAATTGAACCTAGGTCAGACGTATGCAAGGCAAGCGCCCACCCTGCTTTGCATGTGTCTTGAGGGAGCTTTCTGAGAACATCTGAGCTCTCTGTTCCACGGGTGGCACCCCAGCGTCTGATGCATTGGCCAGTCCTGTCAGATCTCTCTCCAAATCCTGCCAGCCTGCCTTCCCGCTGGTGGTGAGTGAGGTTTCTTAGACCCCCTCGCCCCCTCTGACAGGCAGCATTTTTCTAATTTCTGCTAGTCTAATAGGTGTGAAATGACATCTCAAACTGTTATAATTTAAATTTCACCATTACAAATGAGTTCATATAAGGCAGACAGATTTTTTTTTTAAACTGCTGCCTAGGTGCTTGGCACCAGAGGTGAGAGGTGACCAGCTCTGGGTTTGCACTCAGTTCCCATGAGGATCCAAAAGAGCGAAGTGTGTCAGGAGACGCATTAAGGGGGTGGGGGGTGGGGGGTGGGAAAGGTTTGCCAGAAGTACTGGAGAGGCTGATGTTTCAAACAGATCATAGTCCATTAGCAAGTGTTGGCTGGCCCCAAGGCGGCAGCCAGCCTGAAGGGCCCACTCAGGACTCTTCATCCTGAAAGGACATCGGGTAACATGGCCTTTTGTTAAGAGGAAGAAAATCTCATTTGGAAAGACTAGAACTTCACCCAAGTTGAATTTGCTCTCACACAAAAGCCTTCTCTTCGGCCGCCTATTAAGTTGTTTATCATCTTGCTAAGCAAATGTAGCCGTGATTAAAGAGACATCACAAGGCCCCAGGGCCAAGTAACCCGAGCTAACGCGGATTTTTCTACCAAGAGAAATGTTAGATAGAATAGGATCAGGAGAAAAACAGAGACAAGGAACGGAAACCTGCAGAGGCCAGAAAGGAAGAGTCGAAATGAGGCCCCAGAGAGAGAACAGATCACATGCAGGGCTTGGTCGGGGTGGAAATCACCCGCAGCAAGAGAGATAGTACCCACCCGGGTTCCATCCCCACAGTCCTTATGGTCCCTGGAGCCCATCACACACATTAGGTGTGACCCCTGAGGGCAGAGCTAGGAGTAAGCCCTGAGCACCCCAGGGTGTGCCCCCCCCCCACAAAGACAAAGACCACAAGTGGCCTGAAGATAGGTTGGACTTCTGGTGACTTGGACATCTAACCGGATATAGGAAGCTCAGAAAAGCCTGTTTCTTGAGAACATGTGGCATTCCAAAATTCCTACAAGTGTTACCCTTGTTCAATTTAGATATCCGCTGTTGGTCTGGTTAAGCAAGGAAAACCCATCCCCAATGACCTATCCAGAGAGCTTATGCTTTCCAACGGGCCTCCTACTCTTCTCAAGTTTCTCGCTGGAGTCCGGTGGAGTCCAGTCTGGTGTTTGGCAGCCTGGAGTGGACACCCCTACACAGCTGGACACAGGATACACGGCCTGCCGTCTTGGCCATGGAAGACTCATGAAGCTCTTCTCGCTGACCCAGGGGACCTACAAGGAATCATGTCTTTATTCAAGGGAGGAAGAATGATCTCTTGAGATGCTGAAATTCCCGACTTGGGTCTTGACTAGCATAGGAATACCCAAAGCAAACTAGGACACAAAAGTTTGCCCCAGTGAAGCAGCAAGGGACATACTTCTGACCAATGCAAGGGACATACCCATGCCCTCCAAGGGACATACTTCTGACCCTGGAGCATGACTCCAAAAGCACCCCAAGAAGATGATCTAGAAATGAAGAAATTGTGTGTGTGTGTGGGGGGGGAAAGAACACCAGGAAATGATTCATTTCTAATGGAGAGGGGAAATAAAAGCACAGCCAGAAGGGAATATGAATCTTTCTGATAACTGGAGAAAATGAATCCATTTCAAAGACTAGAACCTAAGTAAGTTTAACATAATTGATGCACTTGGAAGAAAATAACAGAAATGTTTAATGAAAGAAAAGCACATTAAGGGGTGGGGGAAATACTGGCAAATTCGTTTAGGGTAAAGTTCTTTGGCAAAAGTCTTTCCAAACTCAGCCTTTGTTCTTGTTAAGAAAACATGTACTCAAATGAAAAATAGGAAGGAAACTTTCTATAGTTCAGCACACAAAAATAAAAGGAAGAGAAGCTGGGGGAACATTAAGATAAAGCAGAAACGTATAAGATGGTGTGATGGGTGTCTAACAGGAGGCGCTAGGAGGCAAAAATCAAGAGAACAGAAAAAATACACTCCAAGATGATGACTGAGAATGTTCCAGAGTTGGTAACAAGAAACAATCCTCAGACATAGGAAGCAAACGTCTTCTGGTCAAAGTAAAAGAAAACAAATCAGTCCTTAGCTACACTTCAGAGACATCACAGAACACCAAAGAGAGAGTTGAAAGCCACAGAAACAGAGATATTGCCTATCCTGGAATAACAACTTGATTCTGAGTGGGGTTCTCAACAGCTCTAAGAAATTCCCAAAGAGGCTAGAATTTTATCTTTGATATATATATATATATATATATATATATATAGAGAGAGAGAGAGAGAGAGAGAGAGAGAGAGGGAGAGAGAGAGAGAGAGAGAGAGAGAGAGACTGCCATCCTAGAATTCTGCACTGAGCTATTTATCAAGAGTAAAGGCGAAAAAAAAACATTTTCAGAAAGAAAAACAACAACAACAACAACATATTGACAGAATTTACTAGAGAGTAGAAAACAATGGAGCTGAGAAAACGGAAATTGGTGACTTAAGCAAATGGATTAGGAATTCCCTGAATAAATCTACATGGATTATGACTGATGTTTTTAAAGGAGGTGAAAATGATAACATAATTTGGCTTGGCAAAATAAGGTGTAACTGAGACTCCTAATCGATGGGATGCATGAAAGCATCTGATAGGTTCAGGTTCTTGCAATTTGCTGGAAGGAAAAAGTCTAGATGCAGGGTTAAAATAGCAAAGGCAATAGCTAGAAGAATACAAGTACAACTGATGATCTCCCACATCAGTGTGGCGTCTAAGCCTTTCTACGGCTTGGAGTGGAGGAAGAAATTGCACGAAGTGTGCCCGGAAGTCTGGCGTCCCCGCCTGGGCTGCAGAAACCTCTAGGGTTTACGAGAGAGGCCTGGAGGAGGTGCGAAGCTTGCCTTTCTTTCTGCACGCAGCTGGGGGAGACCACAGCTATTCCCAAATCACAGCTCCTTCCTTTTCAGCTCTCCTCTGCACTCTGACACCATCAAAGAATCTCCCCCCTTGTAGGCGCTGCTCTTGGCAATTGCCAAAGTAGGCAACGTCTCTGAAATAATGAAGTTTCCTTGCCAAGTGAGGGCTCTGCAGTCGGGGGCCAGAGGTAACGGCCCTGAGGCAGGTACAAAGGGAAGGAGGTGGCGTGAATTCAACCAAGACTCCTGGGGGAAATGCTGGGGTAATTCGACACCCTCATCAGGCCAAACCACTCCTGGAATCTCTGATTTCATTTACATCTACTTAACCTTGGCAAGTCAGGTGCCTGGCGCCATCAAAAGCAGGAGTCATAATCCATCCGACGTCACAGATAACACATACCGCAGCAGCAACCTGTCAGCTCTCCAAGACATTGCCAGCGCGACCATCAAGTCTCCCTGCGAAGGGCACCTCTGTGGCATCCCGAGTTCTGAACTCATTGAGAACTGCCAACACCAAGCAGGAGAGATGGACAAGAAGCTTTATTTATCCCCCTGACAGACAGCACAACTGGCTGGGGACGCTAACCCTCGCCTCAGAACTCAGAAGTTAACAATATCAGTTATCCCTTCAAACTAGACTACATTCCAGTGTGCCCGCTGAGGACACACAACATTCACTGCAATCTGTGGCATACCAGAGCATCTTCCCAACAGCCTGATGGGATGCGAGGGGAACAAGATAGGTTTCATTGTTCAGGGTCAAAGCCCACTTTCCCACAACTTATCAGGGATCCAGTCCAATGCCTCGCACGAAGCTAGAGTCAGCACAACTCAGGGACCACTGTTAGCCCTGATTTGGCCCAACAGTCTATGGCTGAAGTTTTCTTTCTTTTTAGTTTTTGGCTTTTGAGCCACACCAAGCTGTGTTCAGGGGTAACTCCTGGCTCTGTGCTCAGGAATTACTCCTGGTGGTGCCTGGTGGTAGAGTAACATTGGTTTGTGTCTTCTCCTCTGCCACAAGGATCTTAGATTTGCTGAGTAACACCCCTCACGATGCTCCTGAAGCACTCCCATTTCCTCGGTATTCATCTTTCACTTCTCTGCGCTCGGCTTTCTCTACCTGTGAATCACTCATTTCCCCTAAGCAGTACTTGTGACTTGTAAAGTCAAATTCCTCAGAAATTTCTGATTTTGTATTGGTAAGTGAAATATGGCTTTTCTCCTTCCCTTAGGTCCTTTGCATAGTTTACCTCAGAGCAATGTCCTTTTTGTATAGACACAGGAAGACAGTTAATGCTATGCTTTTGTAACTTGGGAGTTAATTGACTCCGAATAATATTCACTTTGGGTATCTGTTTACTCAACTTAAGCCTCAGTTGCCCTTAGTGCCTAGCACCCCTAAAGCAGGGTCCCGACTGGATGGACCCAGAGCAAGCTGTGAGCTACCCTGGCATCGAAATGGGACAGGCCAAGCACCATAGTACTTAACTCTTAAGTTAAGAGCATGGTCCTGGACAAATTCTATCATATGTTACCAAAGAGTAACTGTAGGATAACATAGCTTCAGGTAGTTTAGGTTTATTGGGTTACTCCCATTATAGTGCTCCCACTCCTCTGTGTTTATTTGTAACTTCTTTCTTAGTGTTCTGTTGACTTGCAAATATTGTTTTTCTCTTCTCCTTGAGTCCTTTGCACAGTTCATTCAGAGCAATGTCCATTTTGTATGGACACAGGAAGACTTAGCAAATGTTATGCTTTTGTAACCTGGGAGTCATTTGACTCTACATGATATTTTCCTCCTGGGCATCCAACCTAAGCCTCAGCTGCCCTTACTTCCTAGCACCCCCAAAAGCAGGGTCCCGAGACGAGGGACGAGACAGACCCAGGGCAAGCGGTGAGCTGTGTGCTACCCTGGCATCGAGATGGGCCTGGCCAAAGTGCCTAATGCTTAACTATAAGTTAAGAGCTTGATCATGGACAAATGTTGTCATGATCCAAAGAGTGATAACTAGATTCGGACCCTGCTAGGGTGAGGAATGATTAATCTGGCCTGAGTGCTGTAGTCTGAGTCTGTGGCAAGATGTTGCCAGGAGAGCTGCCTTGCAAGCCTCAATGTATCTCTTGCTATGTCCATACAAAAATAACTAGTATTAAGATGTTAATAAGTGTTTGGACTAAGGAAAAGAAAAAAAAAAACAAACCTTAAGAGTCAGGAAGGGCTTTGGAATGCCCTGCCCTCAGGAAGGGCTTTCTTACGTTGATTTTGCTACCTGGCTGGGTAGCCTAGAGGGAAGGTGGGAGAGACAAGTAGGAGGAGAGACTAGAGAAGGAGAGAGGCTGCAGTTGATCCAGAGAGAGGCCGGAGCTGGGAGTGCGGGAGATGAGAAAGATGGAAGATTGAATAAACGGTAACTAATTAGCAACCAGCTTGGTCCTCGTTCTTCCTTCGCCTGTCCTTGGCCAACGGCCGTCCCGATCCAGCCCATACTCAGTGGTTCCAGAGCACCGAACGCGGTCGGTGAGACAGAGCCGCCCGGAGAGCCCGCGAGTGCACGCGCCCCTCGGCGAGCCTTAGTTTTTTACAAGTAACAACTGGACTAGGAGACCCTGTTAGGGTTAGGAAAGACTAATCTGGCCTGAGCACTGTGGTCTGGGATCTATAGCGAGATGTCCCCAGGAGAGCCACCCTGTAAGATTAATATATCTCTTACAGTGTCCATACAAAATGACTAGAAAAATTATTAAGAAGTAAATCTAAGATGATTGTTTTATGGACTAAGGAAAGGAGAAGTATGTCCTTAGATTAAATTCTTCCCTTGAGCGAGAATCTTCTAGCAGGAGATCTCTGTGTTATCTTAGAAGAGCTTCCCCCGGAAGGAAGGGCTTTCCTATGTTGATTTTGCTACATCAAAACTGGGTGTAGTTCAGAGAAGGGATCACCAACTATAATGTAGTCGAAGGCCATGCGGGGGAAGGGTGTTGCGGGCTGAATGAGGGCTAGAGACTGAGCACAGTGGCCACTCAACACCTTTATTGCAAACCACAACAGCTAATTAGAGAGAGAGAACAGAAGGGAATGCCCTGCCACAGCGGCAGGGTGGGGTGGGGGGAGATGGGACTGGGGAGGGTGGGAGGGATGCTGGGTTTACTGGTGGTGGAGAATGGGCACTGGTGAAGGGATGGGTTCTTGAACCTTGCATGAGGGAAATATGAGCACAAAAGTGTATAAATCTGTAACTGTACCCTCACGGTGATTCACTAATTAAAAATTTAAAAAAATTTTAAAAATTTTAAAAAAAGAAAAAAAAACTGGGTGTAGTTGCTCCCCCCAACCTTGGGAGGTGGCGGTCTAGACTAGGCTGTGAGACGGGGCCACCGGGTGCAGGGAGACTAGCAGGGGGGCAGGAGGAACGCGAGTGGGAGAGAATGGAAGGAGGCAGAGGGAGACTGGAATAAACTACCACTGATCACCAACCAGCCGGGCAGCCCTGTTCCCTCTTTCATGGGTCTGTCGGCAGCGGCTTCAGGCCGGGGTGGGGGTGCGGCTCATGGATGGACACCAAATGCATGTGGTGGCGTAAGAGCCCACACTGCTGCATTTATTTATTTTGTGATTACACACTCAGTGGAACATAGGAGCTGCTGGGGGTTGAACCCAGGTCAGCTGCATGCAAGGCAAGTGCCCAACCCACCATACTATGGCTCTGGCCCCGTGAAGTTTTCTTTACCGATTCAATTGCAGTATCTGACAGGGTGCGACAGTCCAAGGAGGCCACCTCTTGCCATACTTTGTATGACTTGGAGTTTGCTTTTGTTTTTAGGAAAAATGACCAGCGACTCAACATTAAAAAGCTGAGATCTACGTGCGGGCCAGTGGTGCAATGTATGATGCAGATGAGTCTGACTATGGATCAGAAGATTCTAGGTTTGACACCTGGCTCGCTAAAATACCTCTGGAGAGGGCATTTGCTTGCATGTGGTTAACCCGGGTTTGGTTCCCTGGTATCCCATATGGTCCTCAGAGCACTGTCAGGAGTAATGCCTGAGTGCAGAGTCAGGAGTAAGCCCTGAGCATCTCTGGGTGTGACCCAAAAAACAAACAAACAAATTAAAAAAAAAAAACCCAAAACAAAAAAACCAAAAAGCTGAGATCAAAAGACTGAGCTCTTTGCCAAGATCATGCCCAAGGGAGCATGGGTTTGAAGGCCATCACACACCATTGCAATAAAGATATTTCTTTGCAAACTGTTGCATGCATGTATTGACCCATTCGAGGAGGATGGGGGGGGGGTCTAGCTTGCCTCTTATCAGCGAAATCTGTGAGTAGTATGACTAGAAAAAAGCTCATTCTAACTAGCAGACCTGGGGCAGATCAGAATCTTTGTGCAAAAGGTCTTGGGCAGGGGTGGCTGTAAGTCCTCTAAAACAAGCATATCATATGCTGCCTCGAGTTGAAGAAAAAGAATGGAATTGCCGCTGCTCGGTGAAGACAGGTTCACAGAAACTTGCAGAAGTTACCTACGCAGCAGCTTTGGTGCCGAGAAAGCAGCGCCGAGAATCGCTGCCTAAGGTATGACTGAATTTATGATGTGTGACTGACAGGCCACTCACAATTACCGTTCTGCGGCAGCCCTCGGCCGTGAGGAAGAGCCCGATCCTCCCTCACTATTTATACTTCTGTTCTTTCGAAGAGCTCCTTGCAGATTTCCTGAGAAGCTTCTCATTCTTTCGTGTATTCTCAGCGGTGAGTCAACGGCACAACATGCCTTGCAGTGGGTGTGTGCGTGCTCGGCTGAGCGCGGCCCCGGCGGGTCGCACACGCGCTTGCTGATTCATTCGACAAACACTGATCAGTGCTGTCCTCCGCTTATTCATTCAAAAAAAAACCCCCACAGTTATCAATGTTCTCCAGTCGCACGCTCAAGGCACGGAAGAGCAAGGCAGGGGGCAAGGCTATGCCTCAGTGGCGTGCACCCGTGCGTAGAGGGGGTCTTGTATGCAGGGTGGCCAAGACCAAGGCCAGAGGGAATGGGGCCATCAGAGGGCTTTGGGTTTTGACTGAATCACCGTGAAACACACATTTACAAAATTGTTTATGATTGGGTTTCAGTCATACAATGTTCCAACAACCATCCCTTCACCAGTGTACATTTCTCACCACTGACATCTCCAGTTTCCCTCCCACACCCCCTGCCTCGATAGCGGTTTTCTTCTCTCTCTTTGTCCCCCTCTCTCTCCCTCCCTCCACTTCTTTCTCCGTTTCCTTCCCTCTATTCCCCCCTCCCTCCGTTTGCCTCTCCTTCTCCCTCCCTTCCCCTTCCTTTCCTCCCTTCCTCTCTTCCTCTTTCTCTCTCCTTCCCTCTCTCCCTCCCCTTCTCTCCCCTCCTCTTCCTCTGTCTCTGTCTCTGTCTCTGTCTCTGTCTGTCTCTGTTTCTGTCTCTCTCTGTCTCTCTGTCTCTCTCTCTGTCTCTCTCTCTGTCTCTCTCTCTCTCCCCCTTCTGGGCATTATGGTTTGCAATACAGGTACCGACAACAGGTGAGGTCATCATGTATATCCCGTTCCCTCCTTTCAGCACTCAGTTCTTGTCCGGAGCCATCATTTAGGCAGCATCAGAGTTTAAGAGCAACTCGAAGCTGGGGTTAGGGTGTCGGCTCTGTGGGGCGGGATGCTCCGAGAGCTGGACAGTGAAGAGCAGCGATGGGCTGGCTGGGCTGGGACTGGGTGGTGGAAACGGAGCATCAGCATCACCAAGCCCAAGTCCTAGGCGAGTGGGACGCAGGCCGGGCTCTCTAGGAAGCAGCCCGGTCCCTGGTCTCCTTCCGGGGCTGCGAACAGCAGTCACCGGCACCTGAGCAGACCCCAGTACCCTCCGCCTCCTCCCCAGAGGCTGCTGCCTTCACACGCCGTTGCCCTTTCAACAAATGGTCTCCTCTCTCCATCACATGCTCGCCCTCCTCTCCGACCCCTGCCCTTTCACAAACGCGGCACCAGGAGCGGCTGTGCTTCCCCAGTGTGGACACCTAATCGATGGCTTTTTCATCATGATTTTCTCCCCAGCCAGGCCGGCCGCCGGCGCAAACTGTCCAGCGACAACGCACCCGGATTGAACTCAGCATGGAGATCAGCACAGCCCTAGAAGAAATTAATCGGTGGTTTATGATTTTTTCTTAAGGACTCATCCTTCAGCGCTGGCAGGAGAGGGAAGCCCCCACCCCCACTGTCCAAAGAGAGTGTTTGAACCCAAGGTTCTTAGTTCGGACACTGCCTCTGAAGGGCGGTGCTTTGGGGGGGGGACTCCTGGGGTGTATTCCAAAGGAATACGAAACAATCATTCAAATCCCAGGGCCCTGCATAATTGTCTCCAGAACTTCAACGACACGATAGGGTTTTGCTCAAATATTCTAGAGGAAGATCAAGGGTATCCCTTGGCTTCAAACGTCCTTCAAAACATTGGAAACATATTATTGCTCTGTTGTTGATATTCTATAAAATCATTTGACTGGTGGTGGTGGGGAGAGAGAGAGAGAGAGAGAGAGAGAGAGAGAGAGAGAGAGAGAGAGAGAGAGAGAGAGAGAGTATAGTGTATGCCATAGAGGCAGTTGGGAGTGGTGACGGGAAGAAAACTGGTGACATTGGCCGGTGGGAAATGTACACAGGTATTAGAATATTATATGACTGAAACTCAATCATGAACAACTTTGTAACTGTGTATCTCACGGTGACTTCATTTAAAAGTAAATAAATAAAAATGGAAAAAAATCATTTGACTGGAGTCTGGGGAGGTAGCTAAGGCACCAGAGCCTGTTTCTAGCATGCTTGAAACCCTGAGTTCAGTCCCTGGTCCTGCTTACCCTGCCCCCCACCCCCAGCACAACTGGGCCCAAGAAGCTCCATTTTACTGGGCTGGAGCAAAAAACCATCTGACCTGCATGCCAGGCTAAGTCTCTCTGGGAGTGGCCTGTGTTAAAATGACTTTTATAAAGAAAATCAACTATTTTTTAAATAGATCTATAGTTTAGCTTCATCCTAAAACTTGTTAGAACTATAAATGACAAACTAGGATCTCCTGAGGGCCGGAAACCACAGTGGTGGAGCAGCTGCCTTGCATGAGGCCTCAAGTTGGATCCCTGGCACCGCCCTCACGCTGAGTGCAGTCCTGGGGGCACTGTGATTTGTGGTTCTTGGCGTCACAATGATGTGCGTGATCTCTGGCATATTAAAACAACTGTGTATGACCCCCAGGTTATTTTAACAACAGTAACAACAAAGAGATGGGAAGGGAAGAACACAAAAAACAGCCATGATCTCTTGCCAGAAAGAGCAGGTTACAAGGAGCAAATTCAGTAAATAGCAGTTCCAACAGTAAATAGCAGTTCCAATGAGCTCAGAAGGGTTACTATAACTTCAGCTCCTCCATCCCACTGCCTGGGTCCCTTTGGCTAATGACAAAAAAAACCAACAGGAGAAACCCATCAATACTGGATACTGGGGATGTAATTAATTCACATGCCTGGAATTTCAAGAATCTTTCAAAGGAGATGTAAGATGTGAGACCACTGTAACCATAACAGAGAAACAACCTAAGCAGCAACCAACAGAAATTGAATGAAGATATTAGATACATGTGTGATGTGTGTAGATGTATGCACAAAGGTCTATGATCTAGACATGAGAATGCCGACTAAAATAATGAGCAATCCTGCCATTGGCAACAGCATGGACGGACCTCGAAGGCTTTAGGCTACAGGAGTTAAGTCAGATGGAGAAAGACTTATACTGTAGGATATCCCTGAGGGGTGGAATCTGAAAGAAACTCTTAAAAACAGAGAGTAAGACAGTGGCCACCGGGGCGGGGGATATTGGAGATAATGTTGTTAATGATGACAAACTTGCAGTGAGAGGATAAGTTCTGAAGATCTAATGTACAACAGAGTGAGCATTGATGTATTACAATCATCAAACATGCTCAGTGAATATCTTTATGACTTCCATAAAAATAAAGGACAGGAGTACAAGTGAGGGTGACAGTAGCAAGCAGAATATTATATACAAATATATTGAATCAACATGGCCCATGCTTTAATTTTACACAGCGTGACATGTCCATTACAGATCATCTTTCAAAAAACATGGGGGAAGGCAATAGTACAGCTTGTAGCGCACTTGCCTCACATGGGGTCGACTGGGTTCCATCTCTGAACCCCCAATAGTCCTCTGAGCACTGCCAGGAGTGATCCCTGAGCACAGCTGAGGTGACTCAAAAACCAAAAACCAAAATGAAAGGGGTGGGGCAGAGAGATACCACAGTGGGCAGTGCACTTGCCTTGCATGCAGACCTCGGTTCAATCCCCGGCACCTCGTATGGTCCCCTGAGTTCTGCTGTGAGTGATTCCTGAGCAAGGAGCCAGGAGTTAATCCCTGAGTACTGCTGGGTGTGGCTCCAAAACCCAATGAAATAAAATCTAAAAATAGATGGAGGGAAGAACCAAATCAGCCTGGGATTTTGCAGCATTTGTTCTAACAGCTCAGCTAAATTAGACGTGCATGCTTCCGAACGCAAAAGAGAAGGCGGTGGAAAAAGCAGGGCTGTCCCAGAGATCATAGAGAACCAAAAGTCTATGAAGTCCTTCCCTCTGGTGGACTTTCGACAGGAAATCGTGAAACACAGAGAGATCTGGTCAGCCACCAGGAGCCTGAGACAGCCAGTCAATTTGTCAGGTCATCAGGTTAGAGGAGGTCCAAGGATAGAGGGGATATTTTGGAAAATCCCTTTTAGGTTTTGAAATCCCTGGCTATATATTAGAGGAAATTAATCAGTGAAATAGATCATAGGCAATTGATCAATTGATCAATGTAATGAAACCAGTGACAAGTGAAATCAATAGCAAAAGAAGTCCTAATAATAATAATAGTATCAAAGGAGAAAATGCCTTTAGAGGATTGGCTCTTCTAAGCATCTTGCACATGCAAACTTGTACCATTCCCCACATCACCGGATGAGGAGGGCAGTTGTCACCCTGCTTGGTGGACGGGACAGTGAGATGTAGAGAAATTAAGTGACTTTCACAACAACTAGCGGGTAGGGCAGCCAAGAGTCGAACCCTGGACTGTCTGTCCCCAGAGCCCCTCCTCGGGCCAGGCTGCTCTATTTCTCAGCAATCTTGTCCACGAAATGACCTGCTTCTCAGTAAAGAGGAAAGAATTACATAACATCTGTGGAGCCCTCTTTAAACATCTACTTTAGTGAAAAAGAAACATGCTAATTTGCCCATTTGATATATGTAATAGGATGAAAATTAGGAAAAATGAGTGTCACAATTAAGCTTTTAAAACATTTGCAATTGGATGTCAAAATGATTCACAAGTTCTATCTCTAATAAAACAAAGGGCTTTCTGGATAGTCTCTTCAATTAATGATGCTGGAGACTGAAGAGCCACACGCAGAAGAAAATGAAATTGAGCACCTAGCTTACACTGCTCACAAAAAATAACCGGAAAAGTACAAAAGGCATAAATGGAAGTCACAAAAGCATAAAACCCCTAAGAGAAAATATAGGCAGGGTGTGATGGAATTCTTTGGCAACACTTTGTGTATAGAAAACCAAAAAGCACAAGAAAAGCAAAAACAAGTAGAACTGCATAAAACTAAAAAAGCTTCTAATGGCAAGGACAAAAAAGCTAACAAAATGAAAAGCTAGCCTAATGGAATAGGAGAAAATATTTTCAAACCATGTAATTTGGATGGAGTTAATATCCAAGCTAGAGGATCAGAAAGATAGTGCAGGGATTAAGGCACTTGCTAAATCCCTGTAGGATCTCTCTGATCCCCTGTCTTGGCTGATCCTGGCTTGAACATCATATACAGTTCCCCACACACTGCCGGGGGACCTGGAGCACAGCACCAGGAGTAAGCACCACCAGATACGGTCCCAAAGCCCCCGCCCCCAACACATATATTCAAGAGAGATTTAGAATCAATACAACTCTGTCACTGTCATCCCGTTGCTCATCAATTTGTTCGAGTGGGCACCAGTAACATCTCTCATTGAGAGACTTATTGTTACTGTTTTTGGCATATCCAATACGGGTACCTTGCCAGGCTCTGCCTCACAGGCTTGATACTCTCGGTAGCTTGCCAGACTCTCCGAGAGGGGTGGAGGAATCAAACACGGGTCGGCTGCGTGAAAGGCAAATGCCCTACCGCTGTGCTATCACTCCAGCAATGACCAAAAATATAACTAAAAATGGGCAAAGGTATAAATAGACATTTTTCCCAAAGAAGCTATACAAATGCCAACAGACACTCGCAAGGGTGCTCAATCTCACTAATGATCCCAGACACACAACCAAACCTACAATGTCACCACTTTAAACCATCATCAAAAAGACCAGGGAGAAGGGGCTGGAGCAATAGCACAGCAGGTAGGGCGTTTGCCTTGCACACAGCCAACCTGGGATCGAGTCCCAACATCGGGAATCGATAGGGTCCCCTGAGCACCTCCAAGAGTTATTTCTGAGTGCAGAGCCAGGAGTAACCTCTGTGCATCGCCAGGTATGACCCAAAAAGCAAAAAAATTAAAAAATTAAAGAAATAAAAGACCAGAGAGAACAAGTGTTGGTGAAGAGATGTTAAGCCAAGAGAATCCTGAGGATCTACAGTGACTGTGAATTGGTACCGCCACTATGGAAGAGTGGGGAGGTTCTTCAAAACGTTCAAGAATTATGATCCAACAGTTCTGGATCAGGCCCAAAGGAAATAAAAACAGGATGCCGAAAAAGATTTGTATTCTCTTACTTATTACAGCATTCTTCACAGTAACTAAATATGAAAACAACCTCAGTATTTTGAAAACAGATGTATGGACAAAGATGTGCTCTCTCTACATATACAAACACATCCACCCTACGTATGTCTATACATTTATATATAATAGCATCCAGCCATTCCTAAGAAGGAAACCCTGTCATCTGTCACAACATGGATGACCTTGTGGCCATGATTAGCAGAATATCATGGCTTCACTATACTGTTAGAGTGGCATAAGCACGGAGAGCTGGGTCCTGGTGAAAGTGAAGGGACTTCTTGTTCAAAGAACAAACTTCCAGTTAAAAGATAACTCAACCATGGCAATGTAATGTACAGCATGATGATTTAAGTTCAAATATTCCATCACTGAAAGATGCTTAGGATGTAGGTCTTTCATCAGTGTTCTTACCACAAAAAGAAACAGCAAGTATATGAAACAATAGAGGGGTTAGCTATCACCACTTGGTAATCATACCATGATACATCGGTATATCAAATCAACGTGCTGTACATATGTCAGTTATAACTCAATATTAAGTTGGAACCCAAACAAGGGATTCCTTTGCTTCTACCTATTGCCCCATTCGACCCAGTTGGGGCAGGAATTTACCAATTAGTTTTGAGGAGCTGGGCGGTAGGTGGTGAACAAAGCCAGTGATCATCTTCCTGCATTGCCAAGTGCATAGCATTAGCCATTGCGCCATCTGTACCTAGTGTGGGCATCACATGGCCCCACCTGCACCGTGATACGGGAAAGAGGAGACCAAGAGTCTCTGGGGCAGAGGCTCTGTCTTGCGGGGACACTGGCAATTGCCATTTCAAGGCCACTGGGAGAACCAAAGTAGGTCTGCCTGAGGGTGGGGCGGGTCTCTCAGATCTTGGGAATACTCCAAGACAACCAATTAATTTCTTGGTGCCAACTGTGAAAGGCACCAAGGGATCCATTTTTAATACAAAGGTGAAACTTTCCCTGAAAGCCCCATACTTCTCCCAACCTGCCAAGTTTCTGTAATGGAAAAGGAGGGAATTTTTTTTTGCCTTTTGGGTCACACCCAGCGATGCACAGGGGCTACTCCTGGCTCTGCACTCAGGAATCACTCCTGGCGGTGCTCAGGGGACCCTATGGGATGCTGGGAATTGAACTTGGGTTAGCTGCGTGCAGGGCAAATGCCCTACCTGCTGTGCTATCACTCCAGCCCCGGAACATTTTTTTTTATATCTATTGTTTTATCAGGGGTTGGAGAGATAGTACAGCTGGCAGAGCTTTTGTCTTGCAGGAAGTCTACCTAGGTTCGTTGATGGTACCCGATATGGTCCCTAAGCATCACTACAACTGATTCCTGAGCCCTGAACACTACTGGGTCTGGCCCCCAAACAAAACAAAATATATATCAGGAGTTGCAAGAGTTAAACTTGTTTGTTTGTTTTGTTTGTTTGTTTGTTTGTTTCTCACAGAACATACCAGAGCTCCATCTTGTAAAGAATAGGTAACCCGAACAGAGAATAGAGAAAGATAAGCAGGTGTGTGGAAGGGAACAATTCTGATCAGCCGTGTGAGGGGACAGTCAATGTTGTCAAAGAGGTAGAACTGCTGCTAGAATCAAAGGGAAAGTTAGCAACCCACCAGCTGTCTCAAGGAAACACGACATCCTCGCATCGATGATGAGCAAGCAAGCACAAATCAGTGATCAATTGCTTGGTTTTGTTTGTTTGTTTTTTTCCTTTTGGGTCACACCAGGCAATGCACAGGGGTCACTCCTGGTTCTGCACTCAGGAATTACCCCTGGCAGTACTCAGGGGACCATATGGGATGCTGGGAATCGAACCTGGGTCGGCTGCGTGCAAGGCAAATGCCCTCCCCACTATGCTATCGTTCCAGCCCCAATTGCTTGGTTTTTGTTGTGAGGTTGTGTGAGTTCTTTAAGGTGGGTGGAACTCGAGGTGATTGCGTTAAGTGAACTAAGACAGGAAGTGAAAGATACCAGATGGTTTCACTCCTGTGTGGAATAGGAATAACAAATGCAAACAAGTTGGCAAGAAACAATCAAACTCTTGGTGAAAACTGTCATGGTGACTGGGGAGAAAGGCTGGCGGGTGAAATGAACACACAGAGACGATGGTGAAGAATGGCCACGCACCTTGGTGGCAGCTGCAAGAGTCCTGTGCACTGAGATGTGACACTAGTCTCTGAGAGGCTATCTTCTAAACTAAGGAAAAATCAGTAAGAAAAATCTGGGTCATGTGCATGGGGGAGAAAGTCAACTGTGGCTTTCAGATCAGTAAAATAAAAGCAAAGCATGAAGACAGAAGCCCAGACCCCACCTTTCAAATATGCACCAGTGAACAAAGAAACTCAAGAGAAACTTCCAGAATACAGAGGCAAAGGGGAAGAAAGTAATAGCAGCCCTAAGAGCCCTTGAGGACATTGCTGGAAATTTTCAGAAAAGCTAAATTGAAAACCCACGTAAACAGACAGATCAGGAAAAGCGGTTAGAAACTTGTTAGATATATTCATGAACCACATATCCTGATGGACCAACGGGAAAAATGATCAAAGCAAATAAAAAAAAAACAACAGTGCCGTTTGCAAGGAAAAAGAGTGAATCCAGGTTATATCAAAACCACACACCTACAAACACACACACGTACATGTACTAAGTCAATATGTATCACTATATCACTATCACTGTTATCCCGTTGCTCATCGATTTGCTCGAGCGAGCACCAGTGAATATGACCACCACAATTTCAGAGATGTGTTTTTGTCATTGCTTCTGTTTGGTTGGGTGACCAGGCTCCCAAGCAGTGTTCAGTGGCCACTCCCTGAGCTTCCTGGATGGTTGAATCCTCGGAGCAGCCCGTGCCACGTGCTGCTCTTCAGACCAGCGATGCCCAGAGATCACTTGCATCACACACAGGGTGCTCAGCAGGCCAGGCTGTGCAGGGGAGCCAACTCAGGACTCTGCACGTGTGTGCTCCTACCCCCTGCGCCATCTCCGCCAGGCCTGGTGAGTTTTTGTTGTTTAAAAAGCTTTTTCAAAAATATTTTTCTGGAAACTTTTAATTCTGGTATGAGTAAAGTGTGTGTGTGTGTGTGTGTGTGTGTGTTGTTTTGATTGGGGGCCACATTGGCAGTGCTCAGGGGTTACTCCAGCTCTGTGCTCAGGAATCACTCCTGGCAGTGCTTGAGGGATCATATGGGATGCCGGGGATCAAACCCAGGTCAGCCACGTGCAAGGCAAGTGTCCGACCCACTGTACTATCGCTCCAGTCCATGTGGTGTGTGTGTGTGTGTGTGTGTGTGTGTGTGTGTGTGTGTGTGTGTGTGGTGCACCCTTAAATGAGGCCACTTATGGTAGAACTCTGGCTAGGGGTGCATGGGCAGGTGGTACTTAGAGACCACCAAGGTCACCCCCCAGTAATGCTCAGGGACTACCAGGGCTATCCATGATGATACTTGGAAGTCCATGCAGTGCCAATGATTAAACTCAAGGTCAAGCACTTACTAGGCATGTGCTCTACTATCAGAGCTCTTCTTAGCCCCAGAAATATACGCTGAAATCTGCAGAGGGCTCTGGTTAAAATCATGAGGGGAAAAAGTTGTGCATAAAAGTGTGTCCACCAATTGAGAGAGAAATGAAAACAAACAACTGAAGGAAGTTCTAAATAAATATAGAAAGGGAGGGACGAGAACCCAGTAAACAAATACTTGTGTTGTTACTGTGGTAATGCAATTTAAGGAGAATACCAAGTGTAAAATCTGAAATAGAAAATACGTTATATAAGATGATTTCATAATCATTACTTAGAAGCAAGTTCTCATCAACTGCCGCTTTCAATTAGATTCTCATTCTCTGTGTCCCTTTGGGGTATCTTTAATTCAAAGCTAAGTAAGATTTTCTTTTTTTTTTCAGCAATTGCCTTTAATTCTTATACAGGATCTAACATGTTTTGTGAAATGTTCAAAATGCCAGGTTAAAAATTAGCTTGAAATTTATTTTTAACACCATGCGAAGATTTATACAGTATTGTAAACCAATGGTAAATCAATAAAGTTTTATTAAAAATAAAATCAAATTATTCTTGGAAAATAGCTTTACAACGTCTTGTGTATTTTATGAGGACGAGGAATTAGATTTGATCTAACACTTTATTTTTTTTTCAGCATCATAAAGACACCAGCACCCTTTGGAGATTTTCAAAAACCTTGTGGTTATGGAGCCTTTTTCTCCCAAATCCTGCCTATTTGGGTAATCCACTTGTTTTTGATGAGATCCTATAGATGTTTGTCTATTTTGTTGATTTTTCAAAGAGCAGTTCTTGGTTTGATATTTTAAGTCAATGTTGCTGATTCCTCACTTCTTAGTCTGTATTTACTTTCCGTATGATGTGTTCTTCTTTCCTTGTGTTTATTTTCTCATTCTTCTAACTTGGGGGCATTGTTCCTTGGTCAGTTCAGTTGTAATTTATCGAAGAGGCACCGTGGAGGGAGGTGCATCTCTGCACTTTTTCAATGAGTGCCGTCTGCCTTCAGCCCACTGTCGCCATACTGCCCATTTGAGCTTCGGAAAGTCTTCTTTTGCTTCTTTGGAGTGATGAAAGGCTAGGATTTTAACGCTCAAGGGTATCCCTTCTTTGCTGAATACACCGTACATGGCACTGTAAACATGTTATTTAAGTAATACATAGGAACGCAGAGTAAACAGAACAGAAAATATAAAAACGGTTTGACTTCCTTCAGGGGGAGTTGGAAGGAGGAGATTCAGTGGCTTGTTGTGATCACCTTTAGGACAGTTTTTAACTGTCTGAACTACTGACATACTATTTTGATTAACATCAGACTCATAAAAGGAAGTGGCATAAAATACTGGACAAGCTTCTGAGGGACAGTGTTGGGGCAGGCAGAGGATGGACCCGTGCTTTGCCCCTTGCCAAGGCTTTGTTTAGTCTTTGCTAACTACTTGACAGAAATAAGGGGTTGGAGAAATAGTACAGTGAACAGGGTATTTGCTATGCAAGTGGCAAACGGGGGTTCAGTGCCCGGCTCCCCATATCCCTCCCCACCCCTGCTGTGAGCACCACCAGGAGTGATCCCTGAGTCCAGAGTCAGGCGTAAACTCTTAGCATAGCCAGTAGCGGCCCCAAAATCAAAATCAACAACAACAAAACCCCTCAGAAATAAGTTGCTTGTCTAGGGAAGAAAAAGGTCATTTGAAAACACTCCCACCAGACCAACATTAGAGAGTTGGAAGGAGAGGAAAAGAAATCGATGAAAATGAATAAAACAAATTATAGGTAAAAGTTTAAGCATGTTGGTCATCAGAATACTTAAAAGTTTAAGCTATTGATTGCGACATGATAATCTGCTTAGATAAAAGCCAGCTGAAGTCTATTCGTTCACCAAAAACATATCTGAAATAATATAACACTAAAAATAGGAAGTCAGCCCTGAGTGAGCTGCCCTGATAATTAAGCACCCTCTTAGGAACGAAAAAGAAAAGAAAAATATCCACTAGGAAAGTGGTGATTGACTCAACAGCTTTGCATCTGTAAAGCCCAGGCTCAATTTCTGATACGGCAAAATAAAAAAAGCACATCGAGTAGGGTGTTTGCCTTGCATGCAACCTACCTGGGTTCGATTCCTCCTTCCCTCTCGGAGAGCACAGCAAGCGACAAGAGTATCCCGCCTGCATGGCAGAGCCTGGCAAGCTCCCTGTGGTGTATTCAATATGCCAAAAACAGTAACAGCAAGTCTCACCATGGAGACGTTACTGGTGCCCGCTCGAGCAAATCGATGATCAACTGGATGACAGTGATACAGTGATGTAATATATATAGTAAATATTAGATACAACAAGAAAAACATAAGCAAACAGTTTCAGGAAGAAAATACAAACAGGAATTAACCACTTCTAAAGCTACTAAAATTGTCCAAATCAAGGAGAGATCATTTCATGCATTAGATTGGCAAAGACCAAATAGAGAGTTCCGGGAAACATTGACAAGACCGGGGCAGGGGGCGGAGGGAAGCTTTATTCTGGATCTATTAGTCAGGGTACCCCCACTAGAGGAGGGAAATAGCCTCAGCTATTGTCACGGGGTAGAGAAGAGCTGATACTGTGTATCAAACTTGCTTTGCAGGGGGTAGGGGTGGAGTTGCTGGGAGGTGCTGGAGGTGCCCAAGGGTTACTCTGTCTCTGCACTCAAGACTCACTCCTGGCGCTGCCTGGGGAGCCATGCGTGGGGAGAGCCCCCCAAGCAGTGCTCAAGCCTGCCAGCAATTTTCTGTCAACGGGGCCAGTGGTTTGATGTAAGGGTCCAAAGATGCATCGCTGCTTAGGCCAGCAGTGGGGAGGGTGAGTGAGGATGACACAGGTTACTCGGGGTCTGCTAAAGACCCTGCTTGGGGAGCCCAGGGTTGGGGGGCTGGAAATTGAACTGGGTCTGCTCCATGCAAGGCTTGTGCCTAACTTCACTCCTAGACTATCCCTCTGGCCCTTTTCTTTTTCTACTAATATGTTTCTTTTTTTTTTCAAAGATGCCTAAATCCCAAAATTCTTCTGCAACAGACCTAGCCCAAAGAGGGGAAATGGACAAATGCTTGCAACTGTCATTTTTATTTTAAAATCACAACGTAGGGGCACAATAGAGGATGGCCACCAATAGATTTGGTTTAAGAGATCATAAATAGTCTGTACAACTAGACGCCCTCGAAGCACTTTAACTGATTCTGTAGGTCCACACACAACGGACATAGGAAGATACTACTCTCATATTGTTAGATGAAGTTACAAGTTATAAAAAGAGAAGACACGATATATATGTCATATATAAAAGGGTTCATAAAGCATACACATGATTTGCCTGGCATGATCAAAAGAAAAATTCTAACAGTGGTTAAAACCTGCAGTATAATTAGGGTCACATTCTATTTCTTTGGTCAGTCCCCCAATTAATTTTTAACAGTGAGTGACTTCCAGTTTAGTTTTTCAAAGAAAATGCATGGCTCAAAAAGTACATTAAGATACATAGTGAAAAGACTCTTCCCCCATTCTCATCCACGCACTTTAATCATCAGGAAACTTATTCATTTCTTGTGTTTCCTTCCAGGATGTATTCACATATATGTAATTTCTTTCCTCCCACTTTATACAAAAGATAATATAGACTTTTCACCTTGCTATTTTTAACTGAACAATAAATCTTGAGAACTTTTTATATCAGCCCCTATTTTCCTTGCTTTTCTTGCCTATGCTGAATTCCACCCTGTGGATCTATCTTGATTTGCTTGTGTGCTGACTTATTTCCTCAAAGATGAATTATCATTAGATAAAGTAAAAGTATTGATATGTTGGCGCAGAGAACAGATGTCAGGCATCATGATTTGCAATGTGATCATCAGGCTTTGGGAAGAAGGTGAACATGAATCAACAAGGCTGCCATGGGGGAGTCCAAACAGACCAATAACCACGGGAAGTGGCAAAGTGAGCAAGGAGAAGCCATCTTTCCTGGGGCCAGAGAGACAGAACGGGGGGTCAGGCACTTGCTGCATCCTGCTGACCCCGATCAATCCCTTCAACCACGTACGGTCACTCCTAGGGGTGCTACTAGGGGGCCCCTGAGTAGAGAGTGAGGAATAGCCTCTCATTCTTTTGGACCACCAGGTATGATTCAAAATCCCTCCCTCTGCCCTCCCCCCCTCAAATCATCTTTCTTCCAGGGCTGGCACTGAGTAGTAGAGTTGGGAGGGGCACATACCACAGACCCTCTGCTGTACTGGGGTGCAGGCTCTCACCTACTCACCCACTCCCTTTTCCTTCTTTGACATTCTGATTTGCTTCCAGGTCACACTCCACCTGTGACCTCCCTCTACAGGCTAAATATCTGTAGCCCATGACTCCCATGATGACCCAGAGGCTGGCAACCCTCACAGGTGTGTACTACCCAGCGCAATGGGCTTGAACCCCCCAAACCAAGACAATGCACTCACGGGAAGGAATGCAAGTAAGGAGTCAGGGCCGGGAGAGCGGGCAGAGGTCCTGGTGGATGACAGAACAGGCAGGGCAGTCAGGATTCAAGGGCTCAGCTCTGCTATATTGTTCACACAGTCTTGGCTTCCTGGGTTCGGGCAGAGATGCTAAATGAGGCCTTACAGCTAAAGGGCTCAGGGAAGCATAAATTCTTTATAAGTCATGGGACTACGGGCATCAGCTTGGTCTTCACTTCCCCTGGGGGTGTTCTGGCTGGAAGAGGATGCATTTGAGTACTAGCTGGATTGCTTTGGGGGTGTCGGTTCTAGTGCCATCTTTCTGTTCTCTGGAGGTCAAGAGGCTATGACAGGCTGTTGGTAGAATTGTTTGGAGGAAAATGCTGGAAGGCTTCTATCCAGTTGGCTTGTTTGCATGAGACTCATGTTTACTCATCCAATAGCTACTTCAAATGCCACCAGGACCTCAGCCAGATCATCTCACCCAAGTATTCTGTTCACGGACTTGTTTATTTCCTGCTCGATCTCCTTCCGCCCTGACCTCTCACCTTTTGGTGGAAACCACCTGTGTTGGCTGCCAGGGTTTCAGTCACAGTGGAAACTCTCTAACCTTTGCTTTTGATCCCAGCAGCATCCAGGGATGTGGGTATGAGATGGGAGAGAGAATGTGGAGATTTCAGGGCCACCCTTATCCTGGATTCTAATGCGTAACGAAGGAAAACTAGGGAAGCCTGTGATCCTCTCCCACCCCACCCTCCTGCCACTCCCCTGCCACCAAATTTGGGATCCAGTTAGATTTACTAATTCTGAATTGAACCTTATTCTCTCGAGAGGTGAAAGTTCCTTCAGAAACTGAGTTCTAGACTCATAGATCATTGAAAACTCACATTTTCTAATTTTATAGTTCAAGCATTAAACAGTGAAGCAGACGTGATAGGTGGTGACTCTCTGAATTTTAACACATGTCTGAATCCGGGGACCATCACCACATCCCGGCTGTAATACAGCTCCCTCGTCCCCAAATTCCCTTGCCAATGTTTTGTTAGAGTCACGCCCTCCTTCTGCCCTAAATCCTGGCAACCACTAATTAGTTCTCCAACATTTCCATTTTGTCTGCGTGAGAGCATCGTATAAATGGAATCATAACCTTTCTTTCACGAGGCACAATGCCTTGGAGATTCATTCAAATCACATTTTAACAGAAACAATAAATAAAGGTTTTACACGGGTCATTCAAATTAGATTTGTAAAGAAACTTCGGGATTGTTCTTGAGGCAGTCTACTAGAGAGCGGATATTGAAATGTACGATGCCCCGAGTCCAGCTACAGTGACACAAAGCGAGTCCAGCGAGAATGATCTGTAACACCGCCTAGCTGGATCCCCTTGCTTCAGTGTTTCATGTCTGCATTTGCTTTTCCCGTGGTGCCCCATCCATTTGCAATTTAAATTGGAATCACAGCTTTTTTAACCACCCAGATTTTGTAATGTCAGCCAGTCCCTCCCAAGCTGTTGATGGACCACGACAAGCAACTATGATAAAAAGGAAAAAAAGAAATCAAGCAATGACATCAAAGCAGGAGGGACTAGGTGTGTAGGTCGGCGGTTCCCGAAGTGGGATATGAACCACCTTGCGGGGGGAGGGGTGGGGGAATCCATTAATTAATTTAATAAATAGATAGCACAAAGATGACTTTAAATGGCATCTGCTCCTGTCGTTAGAAAATAATGATCTTTCCTTTGCATTCTATTGGAATGATCTGATTACATCATGGAGGAAAACCTCCATTAGGTCCTAAAAAGTTAACACCTCTCTAAACTGTTTTGATCTCTCTCTTTAACAGGAAGAAGTGGCTGCCTCAGGCAGAACAGGGCCCAGGCTACAGAACAGGCTGAAATTTTAATTGCATTGTTTAGCTTTCACTGCACTTGTTTTGATGACTACTTTCTATTTCTGGCAAGTGATGATTCTCCTTTAGGGTGGTGAGACAAAGTTTCATGTTTAAATAAATATGTTAAAGCCCAACTTGGGAGTGGATTTTAATAGCATGTAAATAAACATATTTGTAGGGGAGGTTCAAAAATAAAGAGTGAAGACGGAACCCAAAGGATGGAAGGCCAGGGAACAACACATTGGACTTTGGGGGGAACTTTTGTGACCCTGTGAGAGAGAAGGCTCATCAAGTCCCAAAGACCAGACGGAGACTGGATTCTCTTTCAGCTCTTTCCCAATGGCTCGTGCATCCAAGCTCTCAATTCTCAGAGACCTGCCTTCACTTCAGAGCAAACCCAATTCACTCCTCTGTGAGTTGGCTATCTCCTATCTTCCTCCGACCTCCTCAATCTTCCTTTCTAATATTGTTCTGTTGTTCTGTCGATGCCAGCTACTATCGAAGACTGCAGAGAAATGCTTCTGGGCATTCCTTTATGAACCCCCCTCCCAATCTCTTGGTCTCTCTTTGTTAGTAAGAACCTACTTTCTTTCCAACCACTGAATTTGAGGGTGATTCATCTTCTGCGCCAGCAAGGTCAGTTCTCAAATGTGAACCTCTGAACGCTACCCTTTCCAGGTGCCTAAATCCAAAAGACATGCAGAGAAGGATGGAGAATTGTACTGAATGTGGTACCCAAGCCAGGCATAGTGGCTTAGCCGCAGAGATCTTCTATCTCTTGGAGACACAGTTTGGCTCAGGGAAGGCTGCGCAAACTCAGAGGGTTGGACAGCTCAGAAACGATAGTCAGGAGGATCTCCCCCTAGACACCAGTTATACAGCCAAACAGATTTCTCCAACTCTGGGCCAGGGGCCTGAGCAACAAACAGTACAGGGGGTAAGTCTCCTGCCTTGCTCACAGCCAACCCAGTTCAATCCCTAGCTCCCCATTTGGTCCCCCGAGTCTGCCAGAAGTGATCCCTGAGCACAATCAGGAGTAAGCCCTGAGCACCACCAGATGTGGCCCCGAAACAAAATCAAACCAGCTCTAGGTCATTCTAGCACCATGCTCCTCCTTCCCACCTTTCCAATGGCTAAGGGCCCACCCACCCCCACTCCCGGCACTGCTTTCTCACCTCGACAAAGGCCCACATTGAACCTCTTAGCTTGCAGGCAGACCTACCTGCTTAGGAGCAGCTGCACCCCCTCGTAGCATTGTTCAGGAAGAGGGATTCCAAGAGAAGTGACAAAACCTAGCACGGACTTAAGACAGAGAATCATTGCCATTCATGAACCTATAAAGTGGGGGTGCTTAATAGCCTCTGCCTTACAGAGAAGGCAATGCTTAAAAAGATAGAGAACGACCCCCTATAGCTACTAAGTGGAGGTGTGTTGGCTGGGGGGAGAATGGTAAAGCAGCAGTGACTATTTCTAAGACCCACCACTGTGAAAGTCAGCTGACAGGTAACACCCAGCCCACACAGAACGTTCTATTTGGTTCATAAGCATTCTATAAGAGCTGCAAATCAGTACGAGATGATTATAAATTGGAATTTATATCTGAAATGCTACATTTCAAGATTTTTTTTCTGAAAAAAATCTTTAAAAGAGGTGTTGATACAGGAATGAAAAAAAATCTGTTGGGATTGATAAGCATCGTCCTCTTTAAGGGATACAAATCCCCTTATCTCCTTAGACTCCCATGTCCACCCATTCAGTCACACTTAGGCCCTCAGAGTCATCGGGTTTGAGTTTGTGTCTATTCTCCCAACTGCCTTCCTGAGGGATGGCGGCTCCTACAGCTGAGCCATGGTCCCCAGCTCACAGTCAAAGGCAACATAGCCCAAGCTCCTTCCTTCTACCATCTTCCCTTGGAACCAGTCGCCTGGGAAGAGCAGAGTTGTTACGAGCCTTGTGCTTTAGAGATAACCTTGCTGGCACTGGTGTCATTTGAATGATGCCCAAACTCGAGTACCTATAAAAGTGACCTTGACATAAGTACCTCCCAGAGTCATTTACACCTATTTCTTCCTCTTCATCCTTGGCAGGAAAGGATGACTGGGTGAAGTCCAGTTCTTTCCCTCCAGATAAAAGGACTGAGGGATTTGGCCAAGTTGCCCAAGAATTTCTGGCTAATGAGATGTCTGTGCTAGAGAAAAATACAAGAAAGGGAGCTTCAAGTAGGTGCTTGACCACCACTGAGTTTTGCAGTCACTTTACTCATTTTTTTATGTACCTATTTAATAATTCAGCACCCGCACGGTTTCGGCCAGAGGTAGTCAGACACTGCAGAATTTAACCAACCACTTCAGAAAGTGGGGATTGATCCTGGGAAATGTTACCTGCACTTTCAGCCTCTCACTTGAGCAAAACGAAAGCCGTTCGATGATTTCATATCTTCATTAAAACCATCAAGGCAGAAACATGCTACAGGAGGCTGCCAAAGCAGAAGCCATTTCCCCATGCCCCAGCAGCTTTGGGGACCCCAGTGGGATTCAGATCCTGATGATCAAATGGGAAGGCACTGTGGTGTTAATACTTGTGGAAGGATCCCACCCACAGAAGACCCCTAAATCAAGCAATGCCATCAAGGCCACATATGCTGATGAAGCTGAGACGACAATGAGATCTGGGTGACAAGGGCCTTTTTCTGATATAGTCCCTTCACTTGCCAGGCTCTGTCCTGTGCTCTGGGCATCTAGCCATAGACAAAGCAGATGAGATGCCAGTTTGCCGAAAACTGGGCGACCAGTGAGGGAGATGGTGAGTGAAAAGAAATCCAAGCATGAGGGGTTCAGAATGTGATGAGAAGTATGAAGCAAGGCCAGGGAGAGAGCTCAGAGGGCTGGAAGGCCCAAGTTTGATTCCTGGTACTACATAATCTCCTAAGCATGGAGTCAGGAGTATCCCCTGAGCACCGCTGGGTGTGGCCCCAAGCCCCAAAGTAAAATTACAAGGGAAGAAGCAGCACAAAGCAAATACAACGGGGTGTGATGAGAACTAGAACTGGTGAGACAGCTGAGATTGGGAAGGCGGGGAAGGGGCTTTTCAGGACGTGACTTTGGAAGTTGGGACTGCCAGTCGAGAAGCAGGCAACTCTAGTGTTCCCCAAAGTGGATGCCATCACTGCCCCTCCCCACGCGTGTGGGAATTCTGGGACGCAGCCTATGGCAGGGCAGGCGTGTTAACTGCACTGTCACCACTGCGGATGGCACATCAGGATGGAACGTCACAGTATGTCGAGGGAGATCTGGATGCACAAGGAGGCCTCCCTGCCTTCTTTCTCCTTTTCCTCCAGTGAGGTTTAATCAACAAAGCATTAGCAACGCTCTGCTCCACTACCCTATTTAAGCCTCCCGCCACGCAACAGACAATGCAAGGAAAGGAACGGGGCGTCCCGAGATTCACAAGACAGCCCGCCTCACATGAGCCTCGGAATGAAATGAGATCAAAGAAAAGGAACGGGATAAAAAAAAACAAACCACTCATCAAATGAAAATCATTAAAGCGATTTTTTTTTAAAAAGTAAAATAAAAAGAAACCCAGACAATAAAATAAATAAATAACATTTAACAACACAAAACATAATGACTTCAAAATTCACTGAGCCCCTTACCCCCAGCTGCTGGGTCCGGAGTACAAACCACCTTACGGCAACTTCCACATCCCTGACACTGGCACCAGGGTGGCAAGCTCGGGAATTGGGCTCGCTCGGTGGCAGCCGGTCATCGAGGATTTCCCATAGGTGACAACAGCCTCGTGGCGCCTATTTCCTTTACTCAGTTTTACTTGCTGTACCCTGTATTCTGGGGATGGTGGTCTTCCCAAGGCCACATCACCCACCACATACTGCAAGTCCACAGATGTTCCTTGTTTGGGTTGGGGAGGTACACCTGGCATACCAGGGCTTCCTCCTGGCTCTGCCATCCGGGGACATCCCTCCTAGAGGTGCTTGGGGGATCTGTGCATGGTGTCAGGTATCGAACCTGGGTCAGGAGCTGCAGGGTCAGGAGCTGCAAAGCCAGTGCTTTCCCTGTGGTGCCATCTCTCCTGCTCCAGCAGATGCTTATGACGAAGCATGACGGCTTCTCTCTGGTCGGGGTTTTGCTTTCGTTTGCCTCTTCCAATTTATTCGCACATCAAAGGAAGATGCAAGAAACATCACTGGAATGGCTGAAGCTGGCTTTTCTGTGAACTCCTGTGAAGTCACTGCCTACCCGCATCTTGGTCATTTTAAAGTGTAATTGATGAGTGATAGCTCAGCGGGTAAGGTATTTTGCCTTGCATGTGACCGACCTGGGTTCGATTCCTCCGTCCCTCTCGGAGAGCCTGGCAAGCTACCAGGAGTATCCCGCCCGCATGGCAAAACCTGGCAAGCTACCCATGGCGTATTCAGTATGCCCAAAACAGTAACGTCTCACAATGGAGATGTTACTGGTGCCCGCTCGAGCAAATTGATGAGCAATGGGATGACAGTGATGCAGTGATACAGAATTGAGACCTACTAAATATCATGCACGTGCACCTGACTCTGGCTTTCCACTTAGGAAAGTTTTCAAATAAAGGTATTTTCAAACTACGTATCTCAAGAGCCAGAGAGAGAGAGAGAGAGAGAGAGAGAGAGAGAGAGAGTAAAGAGGGTCAGGCACCTGCCTTGCATGTGACAAACCCTGATTCAATCCCCAGGATCACATACAGGCACCGCCAGGTATGTTACACAACCCCCTCGACACCATGTATCTTAACTAGAGTTGCACAGTGCATATCAGGTTTACAAAACAATAAAGCACATCTCTTGAAGGATCCACAATGACAACGAGGGATTGCTCCTGGGAAGAGCAGCTTTATGCTGAAACAGGAGGTATATGCCTAGGAAGAGTTAACTTCCAGTGAATAACCGTGATCACTTTGATTTTGAGCTGTTATATACATATATATTTGGGGGGAATCACACCTGATGATGCTCAGGGTTTACTCTTGGATCTGTATTCAGGGATCACTCATGATGGTCTCAGGGATGCTGAGGATGGAATCTGGGTCAGCTGCTTGCAAGGAAAATAATAAATTATTTAAAAAATAGCCCTACCTGCTGCACTATCACTTTTGAGGATTGCGCTTGTGCACACAAAGGCTATGCCAGATTATATATGTGGACAGACAATTCCGTTTCTTGTGAAAAATTATAATGTGGAGTTAGGGAGGTAAATCAGAGGAACAGAGTATAGACTTTGCATGCTGGAGGCCCACGTGTGATCTCTCGCACCATGTGGGTCCGCAGCACTGCTGGGAACACCCCCCGCCCCACAACCCAGCAACAAGGCAGGTATCATCCCTAAACTATGACCCAACACCCTCTCCAAATTTCATAATGTCAAAACACATTCCCTGCCATTAAACTTCCAGCAATGAAGTTTATGAAGAAAATGAAGAAATGAATGAAGAAATGAAGAAAATGACAGTAGCGGTCTTGCCAGTGGAAGTGACTATACCACCTCCAGGATCTTACAGCACGGGGGATGCACATGATAGTACCGGGCCGCACAGCTGGTACAGGAGGCTCTAAATATGCCTTCAAGAATGTGGGAGTGAGGCTGGAGCAACAGCACAGCGGGTAGGGCATCTGCCTTGCATACAGCTAACCTGGGTTCGATCCCCAGCATCCCATATAACCAGTCCCCTGAGCACCGCCAGGAGTAATTCCTGAGTGCAGAGCCAGGAGTAACCTCTGAGCATCGCCAGGGGTGACCCCCTCCCAAAAAAAAAACAAGACAAAACAAAAGAATGTGGGAGCAACACCACCCTGGGACAGCAGGGGGAAGTCCTTGCATGGCCCAAGCAGACCCCTCATTTTCTTCCTTGGGGAGCACTCAGGAGAGCTGGTGGACGGAGCCCTTGGGGTGGAACCATTTGCAATTCCAAAGCTGGGCAGACACCCCCAACATGGCTGGCACCCTCAGCCCACATTCCTGGGAGAAGCAGGCTCAGTCACTGGGGCCCCTTGCCCTACTCGGGTTCCCTTCCCAGGGTGTCGGTCCCATGTCAACAGCCTCACACGCACGGTCAGCATGGAAGCTTCTCTGGCAGCAATCACCTCGGAGCTCTAAGTTACTTCACTCGCAGGTGGGTTTTACCCACCTCGCCAGGCTACCCGTGGACTACAAAGCACTTCACACCATCAGCGCAGCCCATTAGGAGAACAAAGTGGCAGCAGAACCAGCCTACAGCAGCCCGGCATGGCACAGAGCTGCCAAATAGTAGGCGTTTGACAGGCAAATGGATTAAACCCGCCCCGGGGGTAGATCTGGAGGAGGGAGGAGGCTCACAGGAGTGGGCTGGTGGCAGGACCTTTTAGAACCTTCCAGACGGACTCAGAACGCCAGTGTCTAGGGGGTTCATCTATCCCTGACTCCCCCACTGCAGAGTCCTTACCCAGAAAGACACCCCCAAATGCTCCAGTGGATCCCGATTGGTAGAGGGAACTGTAGGGGCACTGCAGCCCCCACCCCACCCACTCTGTCACTCAGTCACTCCCTCGTGATCCCCGGGCACGGAGGCCCTGGTTGACTGCTACTCTCCCAACTCTGCAGGGAGGCAAGTCAGAAAGAGTGACCCTGCCCCAAGTCTGTTAGGGACTTTTGGGGTGTGCCTGGAAATAGCCACTCCCTGCTGCCAGGGAGCCCTGGGGAAACAGACTCAGCAAAACGCCTGTCCAGTGGGCATTTCAGGAGAGACACATTGAGGCCAGGGAGACAGGAGGATGCTCTAGTGACCAGGACAGAGAGGGCCGCAGGGACGTGTGGGAGCTAGTCGTGCCCCAATGAGCTAGGCAATTGCCTGCTCGTTGCTAGCCCTGTGGAAGTTTCTGTGGGTTCCGCAGGCAGGAGGACATGATGAGCGGGGGGGGGGGGGGTGTGTCAGTGTCCACTTGGAAGTTTGCTTGAATGGGGTCATCAATTCTGAGACCTGTCTCTCGTCACCACACGCTCACTTCCGAGCTGTGAGAAAAGCACTTCCTGATTGATAATAAGAGGTATTTCCAAAATGTGAACAAGGTCTCTGTGCGTGTCTGCCGGGAAGCCCTGGAACCACTGGGGTCCTTCCCCCTGACCATATGCATCCCTCCACCCCAAAGATTTTGGGGCCAGGGCCAGCTCTCCTGACTATGTCCCCAAGCTCCAGGGAGAAGCAGCCAAGCAGGCACTTCAGGAGACTTCCTGGGCCGTGACACTGCGCTTGCATGTTCTGGACCATTCCCCGGTGCTGACAAATGTGCACGGCAGCTGGAATGAACTATTGTATCGCCAGCGCGCTGCTGCGTGGCTGACAGAGAGCGGAAGATGGATGGAAATGGGTGGACTTGACGGTTTCATTGCATCGGCCTGTCAGAGGCAGGGAGAGCGGCCGTAAAGACCGGCAAGGGTGCACCCCCCGAAACCAAGCATGGGGCGCAAGTGCCTCAGGCATCTCTGCCCCGGGCCCAGGCAGGGGACTGTGCCCTGCACTGGTCAGTTTGTTAAAGTCCATTAAGTCTTCTTGGCATCGCCCCAAGGATCCCTCACCTTCCGCTTTGGTTCTGTTTCTCCCCAAACTTTGTCTTGCTGGAATGTGTCATTGTCGCTGGGATGTACGTTCTCGGTTGAAACGACCTACGCACGGTGCCAGATCTTGATCTGGGCTTTTAATTCTCTTTCCTCCACAGACTGTTGTCTCCAGGGCAAAATAACGGTGCTGTCTTTTGCCTTACACCAGCCCAGGAACACCACTGAGGCTGAACAAATAAATAAGCCCAAGTTGCGACGTGGTGTCTACGGCACACTGAACAGGCTCATCTATCAAAACTCTGACACCTGAACACGGAGTCAGTTATCACGTATTAAGTCGCTCTCATTGGCATCTCGGTGTTTGGGGGAGGGGGGAGATTCGCTCCCTCTTCACACCCCTCCATGTGCCTCTTGCTGTCTCGGAAATTTTCAGTGTCAAGAACACTTGAGTCAAAATGCAACTTTCCCTGAATTTCAAAAGCCACTGGACGGTGCGTGCATAACTCCTGATGGGGACAAGCCCTGGGAATAGTCCGTCTCGCGCCAGATTCTTGGCAGGTGACAGTCTTCCACACAGGACCTTCAGCTGGGACAAGCCTTGGCACATGTATGCGCTTAGTTGATTTCCAAAGGACTGTGGGGTTCTTGCACCACACCCAGCAGTGCTCCGGGCTCACTCCTGGCTCTGTAGCCAAGGCTCACTCCCCACTCTCCGCTCAGAAATCACTCCAGGCTCTGTCTTCAGGGAGTACGTCTGGCCCCGTGCTCAGAGATCACTCTTGGCATTCAGGGCTTACACCTGGCTCTGTGCTCGGGGCTTGCTCCTGGCTTTGTGCTCAGGGACCACCACTGACTCTGTGTTCAGGGATCTCTCCTGTCTCTGTACTCAGGAATCCCTTCTGGCTCTGTGCTCAGAGATCACCACTGACGCTGTGCTCAGGGCTTACTCCTGCCTCTGTGCCCAGGGTTTACTCGTGGCTCTGTGCTCAGGGATCACTCTTGGCTCTGTGTTCAGGGATCATTCCTGTCAATTCTCAGGGACCGTGTGCAGTACTGGGGAACCAACCAGGGCAAACCATTTGCAAAGCAAGTGCCTATCCCCCACCCCCGTACTATTCTCTCCAGCCCATCATCCCCATATTAAAGGCTATAACCGGATTCTCATTTTAAAGGTGACAAAATGAACAGCCAGAGAGCGACGCGGTCTTTGAATCCATGGAAGGAAGAAGGAGGGAAGAGAGAAGTGTGGGAGTAAAGAAAGAAAGAAAAGCATGGGAAAATGAAATAGGAAATTCAAGCAGGAATGAAAGAGGACACTCTGAGGGTCCTACGTCTTCCTAGACTACCCTGGATCAGCTTTTCCAGAGAGGAGCAACTCCTCCACCTCCCTGGGTGACAGCAGCAGATACTCGGCTCCTCTGGAGATGGCCGGGGTGAGCGGTTGCAGGAGCAGTGGTGACAGTCACCAGGATTATCTGGGGCACTTTCCTGCCTTCGGAGCCACCTTATGTACCTTACAGTGTCTTCCTTGGGTTGCTTCTAGAGAGGCGACCCCACCCTAAGTCCAATGAAGAGCAAGAGGCGCATCTATTTTCACCTAATGCCCCATTCTGACCCTTAGACAGTGGGTCCTGACCCGGCTCCCTCATGTCAGCCTCAGTGTCCCTGGCTGAGCTGGTCCAAGGAGCTAAGTGCCCCTGGCTGCAGCCCCCGAGGCAAGAGGGGGCAGGAACTGGGGAGGGCAAAGCCCAATGCATGCCCGAGGCCCTCAGAAACATCCCAGGTGGGAGAGACTCGCAGGAGAGGAGCTGTGTCGGCCTAAATGTCCCCGAGAGAGGGTTCCAGTTGGAGGCCAGGAAGGTGCCAACTGCCTCTGAGTCTCCCTGGCCCCGGGGGTCTCCGCTTCTACCACTCTGGCTTCTGGTTTATTCTCACCCCTTTAAGCTCAGGGCAAAGCTTTTCACCTGAGCCTCGGGAGACTTGGGTCGGGGCTTCTGAAGCCGAGAAGTTCAACCAGGGCTTCCCGGTGGGCAGCTCGGGCTGAGACCCATGACCTGCTCACTGTATGCCACCCGTGGGCAACGCAGCCCCCTGCAGCGGGCGCCTGGGCTCTGTGGCCCACTGTGGTGGAACGCTTGAAAGGAAAGGTGCCTGCAGTTGGGGCATATCCTTGTGGGACGGTGTATGCCACGCACCGTGAGTCTTCAATGTCGTCCACTGGCTTCGTGAACCCACTCTAGATCCTCTGTCTGTCTGTCTGTCTGTCTGTCCATCTGCCTGTCTGTCTCTCTCAGGGGCTGTGTATCATTTTCAAACCTATGAGTTAAAATGGGCATGGGGCAGAGAGAGGGGCAGACCCTATCAGCTGCATCCTGACTTGGAGAATCCAGGCACAAAGTGAGGATGCGGGTTCGAAAGGATCTCAGAGATTCGCATCATTTCTGCAATTAATGCATAATGCATATTGCTGGAGCAATAATAGAGGATCAAATACACACTGAGAAGGGTTCTGGAACTGATGGGCACAGCATCCAAATGGGGTAGCGTTACCTTATGCAGAAAAGGCGATCTCCAACAGAAATCCTGGCCACTGGGGAGGTGAATTTGCAATGGAAAGAAGCAGAGACCCACAGGCCTTTCCTGGCGGTGGCTTCCTGGCCTTCCTTCCCAAGGGGTGGGCAGGGGGCAACTACAGACCCCGGGGGGGGGGGTGCTAATCTGCTTTAGAAACCTAAAGGGACAAGGGACGGTAACTCTGAACCTGGGAAGGGATATAGGCAGAGAGAAAGAGACAGAGTTTGTCAGTGTGCTTGATGTTAAATAAAACCTAGCAAGACTTAGCTGAGAATTTTAGCAGAATCCAAATGTGCTATATAAAAAAAAAAAAAAGAAAGAAAGAAAAAAGAAAAAGGCACGGCTCCCATCTCTAAGGTTCACAGCTAAGCTGGCTTAGAATCACACATGGCAAGGTTAAAAATAAGAAGCAGCCATCCCTGAATGACACGGGCTGGGAAGGGAGCCTGAGGTAGCTGTCTGGCGGTGCAGAATCTGGGGTCAGGGCTGAGGCACCGAACGGAGGCCACACTGCCCAAAGCCACATGCTTTGGGATTCTGCTGTTTTGTCGTGAGACGGCACTTCACAGGGGCAAGGGGTTCTAGAATATTCTCTGGATTTTCCACAAAGGAAACCTGCAGTGCATTAGGGTGTGACCGGCCTGAGCCCCCTGCAGGGCTCTGCTGTGAAGGGTCTGGGTCTGGCTCCAAAGCCCCTGCTGTACCCCTGATCTGGGGAGACCGGATCTGCCACTCTACACCCCAGCAGCAACTGTGTCAAGCTGGGGCCACCAGCTCGTGTGTCTGCATCCAGTGCTCGGTGCCCGTCCCCTCGGCCCTTGCCACCGCACGCTCCCGTGGGCCAGAGCTACTACTGGCAAGAGGGACTGGCCGGCTCTACTGCCCCCTTGCAAAAGGAAGCGTCCCTAGTAGGAGCACCGTGAGGTGACACGAATGAAATTCTCCTTCGTCCAACATGCCCACAGCATTTGACTTCCCGAAGGGTTTACTTTTATAACAATTTTAGTCATTTGTTTTTTTTTGGGGGGGGTTGGGGACCACACCCCATCTGTGCTCAGGTCTTACTCCTGGCTCTGCACTCAGGGATCACTCCTGGTGGGGCTCAGGACACCAGGTGGGGGGCCAGAGATTAAACCAGGATTCACCACCTGCAAAAAGGCACCACTGCCTTACCAGCCAGCAGACCCCCCTCCCCTTTAAAGAAATTTTCAGCAACTCGCCTCAGCTACTGGGCAAGCTCCTGTGTTCTCCTATCCCAGGGCCCTCACTGGATAGATATTTCCATAAAGTCTTCGGGGGATAAGGAGAATGGAGACAAACCTGCAACCCAACCCATAAGTTCCGGGGAGCCCGGCATCCCCAGAAAAGCCTTGACTCAGCCCACATGTAGGTCAGTGCCAGCCCCTTCAGAGCTGTAAGGTGGGGCTGGTACAGGTAAGGGGAGATGCAGAGCAAGGCAGACTGTATCTCTCCAGAAGCTACAAGCATCCCCCTCACCTCCACCCCAGGCAGGCAGACCCCAGCAGCCAGAGTGACTCATCCCCAACAGCAGCTGCCTGTATCTAGGACCCCTTGGGCCCCCGAGGTGTCACCAGAATCTGGGCTCCAGGGTGAGAAGCCTCCAACAGAGCCACAAGTCCCTTATCACACCTTTCAAGCACTTGAGAACGCCCGTTCCCTCCAGAGGTGGGGGGTACCGGACAGAGACATTATTCAGACCCGCCAGGCTGCGGGCACAAGGGAGCAGACACCCCAGGCTCTGGAGTTTCGAGACTGAACCCACAGGGCCACGACCCAAATCCGGAGTCCTCGTCCACTCTCCAAGACGGAGGACTGGGGGCTGAGTCACGAGGGGAGGGAGGGAAGAAGGGGGTGTCAGTCCAGACACGGCCACCACAGGTACCAGCAGCCACTCCCAGCACAGAGTCCAGCTGCAGGGTCCCGGGGGGTGGGGCGGAGGGCAGCGGGGGGCCCTTCCAAGGTCCAGAGGCGGCGGCGCGTGTGTCCTGCCTGGGCTTCGTTCCCTGAACACTCTCTGCACCTCACGGGCGAGCAGCCCTCGAGCTCGGGCTGAGACTTGGCTGTATTGTCGCCATCCGTGCGTGCAGGACCCCGGGGGGCAGTGGGGGAGATGACAAATCATCGTCGCGGTTCCAGCACCCCTCCCCAACCCCCCGCGCGGTGCGCGCCCTTCTGCAAGTTCTGGCCGGCTCCTTCTGCCAGTTCTGAACCCCAGTGCCAGCCTGAAGTCACCCTATACGAGACAGCCAAAGGGGAAAAACAGGGAAACGCTGGCGGGGGAGCTGGGGAGGGAGCCCCGGCGCGGGGCGAGGCTCCGGGGTCCTTACCTGTACCAGTCCAGCCCTCGCCCATAGTTGCGGTCGAAGAAGTGGGGCTCGGTGCCCAAGGCCCGCACGTCCGGGTGCACGCGGATAAACTCCAGCACGGCCCGGGTGCCCCCCTTCTTCACGCCCACGATCAGGGCTTGGGGCAGCCGCTTGGTGCCCAGCTTCGGGGAGCCCGAGTGGTTGGCGGCGGGCGCCGGGAGGCGCGGGGCGGGCGCGGCGGCGGCGGGCGCGCTGGGTGCGCCGGGCGCGCTGGGCGTCGGCCCCGAGGGATCGCAGGGGCGGGACTTGGGGAGAAGTTTCTGGCCGCGGAGGCAACGGGGCGCGCCCAGGAGGCGGCTCCGGCCCAGATCGTCGCAGCAGCACAGGAGGCTGTAACACAGGTAAGTGCAGGAGAGCGACAGCGTGAAGGCGAAGAGCAGCCTGCGCGCCCGCCGCGGCTTCGGTGGCCCCGCGCGGCCCAGGACCCTATAGGCCATGGCTCCATGGGCCCGCGCCGGGGGTCATGGTTTCCGAGGGGGGCACCAGCGGCCGGGGCCACGCGGCTTGCGTCTAGGGGGCGCCGCTCTCCTCCGGGCGCGGCTGGCCGGGGCGCACCCCGCGGCCGGGCTTCCCGGGGGCGGCGGCTCCTCCTCGGGGCCCCGGCCGCCGCGCTCCCCGCATCTCCAGCCGCCCGGCGGCTCTCGGGGGCGGGGGGGGCTCCTCGGCGGCTCTCACGCTCTCGGGGTTCGCAGCGCGCCCGGTGCCCGCGGCCCCATGCCCGCCGCTCGGAGCGCGGCGCCCCGGTCACTCGGCGGTGGCCACGGCGGGCGCGGCGAGCGGGCGCGCGGGCCGGACGGGGGCGCTGGCCGGGTGCCGGCTCCTCGAGAAATGCCGAGCCCAGCGCGCTGCCGGCTCTATTTAAGGAGTCGCCTGACGTCAGCCGCGCGGGTCCCCCGAGCCCGCGCCCCGCCCGGGGACCTGGCCCGCCCCCTGCACCCCCTCTCTCTTACCCCTCCCGGGAACACTGCGCCCCGGGCCTTCCCCACGCCGGCCGCGCCCCCACCCCCCTCCACGAACCCAGACCAGCTGGGGTGGGGTAGGAGGTGGGGGGTGCGGGTGGGGACGGAGACGAGGTTGGGGGTCTTGACTCCGCCTGGAAGCTGGACAGCCCCGGTCACGCGGGTCTCTCTCGACACCCAGGGGTGGGAACCCAGGACGAGATTGCGCCAACATCCAGACGCTAACAGAGACCCGGGCGCAGACGCAAGCACCCCTATACCCCCCACCAAACCCCCCAACACACACACACACGCGCGCGCGCACACACATGCACACACTTGCGCACACACACGCACACGAGCGCGCGCACACACACGCACAACTGGCCACATGGCGGGGGGGGGGGACTGAGAATCTTCTCATCTGCTGGAAAAACGCCGATCGGGACACTCCCCTCTCCCCTTCTCACCCCGACCCCCTCTCTCCCCAACAACACACACACACACACACACACACACACGCACACGCACACGCACACGCACACACACACGCAGCCGGGAACTGCACTCCGGGTGGCGCGCCCGCGCGCGGGTCCGGACCCCAGACGGGGAAGGGGGACGAGCCGGGCGGCGGCGCTGAGATTCCGTGACTGTTGGCGCGCTGACTCACACGCAGGCGGAGAGCTGTCTCACACCCGGGAAACACGCACCCCCAGCCCTCTCTCACTCCCCCTCTCCCGGGGCCCGCAGCCGGGGCTGAGGATGGGGCTGGGTCGTGGGGCGGTGGGGGGGGGAGCCCCAGGAGCCGACTCCGCGCGCTCGGGGCGCCTCTCTGAGCGGCGCCCTCTAGCGACCGACTGCTCCCCGGGACCCTGTCCCGGGTCCCACAGCCACCTGAGGACCCGCTGGCGGGGGCACAGCGCCTGGTGGCACTGGGAGGACTTCTCCAGGCGCGGTTCCCCGCCGAAGGATTCTCAGTGGCCTCCCCGAGACGTTGAAAATCCGTGGCCAGCCCGGGACTGTCCGGAGTGACCAGTCCATGACTGCGAGAAATGACTCGCCAGTGGACGAGAATTATTCCTTCAAACGGGACTAAAGGACCTTAAGTAAGAACCCCACTGAATTGTCGCTTCAGGACAATGGCATCTTAGGGCTCCCAGGGGTTCAGCGAGGGAATGACCCCACCAAATATCTAAATGACCACCTGGTCTTGTTTTCCACCCTAGGTCATTACTCCACGCCCCTCCCTCCATCCTTATTTAGGTCCAGTTTCAGAGACTAAACCCCTCAGGCCCTGAGAATCTTATTCAATCTAGGGACTGTTTTATCCCCATCCCTATAACCTTAGGTCAATCCCTCCACTACTACAATAACTCCCCCTTTTGGATCATGCCAATCAGCAGCTAACACATATGTTTGTTTCATCCCAGTCATATGCTCATCACTTGACGTGTGCTGCCTTGTTCATCCCGGAAAGAGCTACTCTTAAAGTCGGGTCACAGATGGGGAGTTTAGGGGCTCATGAACCCGCACACAGTCATGCGCCGAGCTGGGATTTAAGCCCTAGTGGTCTGCCTCCAAGGTCCAGGTTCCCTAATTGCAACGCTGCTGACCTAACTTTCCAGCCGAGGACTAATTTCTCTGCATCATTTCTGCAATCGAACCCGGAACCCAGTGAGGGAGTGCAGTTACACCTGGGAAAGTTCCACAGGATTCTCATTCCCTTCAATAATGTCTGTTCTGAGCTGTGGTCCCCGGGACTCCATTATCTGTTTCACAGAGCTCTGTCACACTGCTGGCATCTCAAGCTTTGCGCCAAGTAACAGCTCCATGACTCTCTTAAGTGTCACTGATTAAAGCACACACGCTCCCCTACTGAGCTTATGCAGTGGACTTTTTTGGACGCAACATGGAGGTCCTTGTACAGTTGACCTGATTAAATTTTTAGCTTGTCTCTCATCAACTGACTGCTCCAATTTTTTTTTAAAGTCTACTTGAATCATGACATAGCTTTCATTTGTTCCCAAAGAGAGAGCAGAAAGCTTGAATCTTAGCATTTTTAACCTCGGTTCCAGGTATCACCCAGGGAGAGCGGATTGACCTTCCCGAAACTCGATGATGTCTGGTAAAACGGGGTTGTTACAACTCAATTCAGAGACCTCTTGGGGTTTGATGTGGCATTTGATGATCCCGTTCTTCAAGGTATGGAACCACTTTATTGGTATCATGTCCTCTCTATGGTTAATTTAATGTAATTTCTCACTCAAATTTCTAATATAGGATGTCAAAACAAAATATGCCAAAAGGAGTTCTCATATCCACCTTCAACTGTTTTACACCCCCGCCCCCGGCCTCCACCCTGGAAACTCTCTGTTTCTGCATTTCACTGTTAAAATTACAAGGTTGAATGTGGATTCATCTGCTCTGACAGGTACTTTTCTTACAAAAAAGAAACCTGAACTGGGTTCTCCTTGAAATTCTATGCTTGACTCAAAGTTTAAATTAATCTTATCCTTGCATTCATAATTTTATCTCTGAACTCCCCAGGTATTCAGACACATGTGAGCCTGCAGAATTGCTCTTCCAATTCCCAACTTGGAGTTATGACCTTGAATTGAATGTCTATTCAAGAGTGGACTTGGTCACTTAATGTCCTTCACCCCTTGTGTTTATAAGGGTTTATCACGATTCTCCTCGAAAGGATGAAGTCATATTATATTGGGCTGTGTAGTTTGTCAAATAGTCCTTAAGAGAGACCAATGGTTCTTTTCTCATCACATACGTGAAAGATAAAGATGGTTCAGGGGTGGCACATTTCCTCAGGGTCAGAGACTGTATCAGGCAGATCCTGCCTTCAAAAGTAGCCCAGGGTGCTGGCGTGATGGCACAGCGGGTAGGGCATTTGCCTTGCATGAGGCCGACCCGGGTTCAATTCCCAGCATCCCATATGGTCCCCCGAGCACCATGAGGAGTAATTCCTGAGTGCATGAGCCAGGAGTAACCCCTGTGCATCATCAGGTGTGACCCAAAAGGAAAAAATAAATTAAAAAAAAAAACAAAACAAAAGAAGTAGTCCCAGGCTACCTTTCCCTCCAGTCATCCCTTCCACATTCTGGCTCTCTGTGAGGAAGAATGGGGGAAAACAAGTTGGATCCTTTTCAGTCCCTTCCTGTGCCTGCTTATGACCAAGTGATCCGACATTTTCAAATGTCCTTCCCGTGTCCGTTGATCTTTTGAAATGCAGTCTTCATTCTAGATGGCTTTCTCTGCTAATATTTGGGTGTCTTGTTACCAAGGATGAAAAGCGGGAGCAAAGTTATGAAGGAGAGCCAGGCACTTCTAATGTTCTTGGAGAAAGCATCTTTTCCTGTGTGATTGGTGTGGTCTGAGCTGAAAGAGAGCATCTGACCAAGCCCTGACAATTATCATTTTCTGAGCATGCCTTGAGAACAACTTGAGAACAACAACTTGAGAACAACTAGAACCATTTTAGTGTGCTTTGACCACAGAACTTTTGTTAAAACAACTGAAATCATGTGGGCTGGAGTGATAGCACAGCGAGTACGGTGTTTGCCTTGCATGTGGCCGGCCCGGGTTCGATTCCCAGCATCCCATATGGTCCCCCGAGCACCGCCAGGAGTAATTCCTGAGTGCAGAGCCAGGAGTAACCCCTGGGCATCGCTGGGTGTGACCCAAAAAGCCAAAAATTTTTTTAATTAAAAATAAAAAATAAAAACCACTGAGAACATGTGTGTGTGTGTGTGTGTGTGTGTGTGTGTGTGTAAGGAGGTGGCATGGAGCTTTTTCTGCAGAGGTGCCGAGCGAATACACAAGAAGTTCTTCCAGCCAATGGCTGTCTCTGCCAAGAGACAGGAAATAAAGCAAAGACAGGGAAGTGGGACCAAGAGGAAGAATCAGATTTCTTTGTGGGGAGGGGCTATCCTTTTGCACCTCTGAATCTGGCTAGGGCAGAAACAGGATGTCTGAATTATACTTGCATAATTTCAACTGATGACAGATAACCCCGAACTTTTTTTTTCTTTTTGGGTCGTGCCCAGTGATGCTCAGGGTTACTCCTGGCTCTGCACTCAGGAATTACTCCTGGTGGTGCTTATGGGAACCACATGGGTGCCAGGGATCGAACCCAGGTCAGCTGTGTAGAAGGCAAATGCCCAACCTGCTGTACTATCACTCTGACCCCCAACTCAGAACTTTTGAAGGACGTGAAATGGACGACTTTTGTAGTTGTGCAGAAATGATATCCCTTCCATGGAAACCAAACTTCCTTAAAGGTAGACTACACACCCACATCTTCTGGACAGTCTCTGGTGCTTCCTGGTCAGCTACATCATCCATCACTTGCTGTGACAGCACTTTTAGAGCTCATGTTTCATGTTTTCATAGCCTACCATGTCTGAAAAACACCCATCCAGGTTTCCTACTTCAGGTAAGAAGAAAAGAGAGGCAGTTCATTTCGAGATGCACTCAAAATAATAGCCCCGCTATAGGCTAATGCCGGAGTCCAGAGCTGACCTGAGCTGTGATGTTCGAAAGGTTAGGTGTAGTAAATGCATTTTCAATTTACAGTGTTGTCGAGCAGCAACCCTAGTGCATGCTGGAGCTGATCTGTAGTTACTTTTCTGACTTGCAATCAAGAGCATCCTAATACAAAACACAGTCACTACTGTTAGTGTAAGAAACAGGGGCCATTTTCTTAAAAGTGGTGGGGGTGATTTGGGGGCTTATTTCTAGGGTTCTGTAGAGACTAGACCTGGAATCTTTTGAGGTTTGAGGTAACCCTGGGACCCAGCTACTTTTTCTATCATCTTATATATTTTCTCCCCCCTCAACCTGTCCCCCCATTCTTAGCTGCCCTTTGCCCCTTTATTTGTGAATCATAAGGGTTACTGAGTTGCAAGCAACAGAAACTGATGGTGTCTAATATAAGCAAAAAAGGAGGAATTTGGAATAGCTCACACACACACACACACACACCAGAAAACCTTAGAAATAGCTTACAGAATTAATAAGATGGCATGAAGACTGGGTTCATAAACAGAATAACAATGATAAAACACATTTCTTTTCCTTCCCTTCTTCTCAGAGTCTTCATTTTCTCCCCGCCCTCCCTCCCTCTCCCTCTCTCTCCCTCCTACCCACCCCTGTCTCTGGGTCTCTCACTCATCAGCATTGTCTTAAAGTCTTCCTTCCCACTCTAATGCTCAGCAGTTAAGACCTTGAATTTGAAATGATAAAACAAGGAGATTTTCTTTCCGTTAAGTCTTTGGACATAATCAAGCTTTATTATTCAGTTTTATTTCAGTGTAAGTTTCAATTTTTCCCCCTAACAGCTGAGTTTTGTAAAATGTGAGAAAACATTACAAAGAGGAGACAAAAGACCATGAAATGGAATCATTTGGTTTGAGAGTGACGTGAAGCACACAGTTCACCCGTAAGCCCGAAGGATGTGGGTGGATATTCTACCTGTAGAAAAGAGACCGGGAGTGAGGACGGGGCTCCATTCTCTAGATACACTCGAAGGGCAAAAGCTCCAGAAACTTCCAGATATTGGGATATTGGTGGTAGATGGCTGCCTAACTTGGTAAGACATTCCAAACCCTTTGCTATTATTCGTGTTGATTTACTTATGTGGTTGGCAATGATTCTAATTATAATTAGCTTCACTTACTAAGCATTTATTTAGTACTGGGCACTAGTTAAGAATTTAGATGTATTACCTAATTTAGTCCACTCAAGGGGTCACTGAGACAGAGATTATACTATCCCTCATTTGTGTATCAGGAAAGAATTTTAAGAAAATTGAATTTTTTGTGTTCTCACAGATGGTGCAGAAGGAACAAGTATGAAGAGAGAGATGACCATCAGCCTTACCCACATCCCTCCCTTGGCCAGATTGCTCAGCCTCCCCACCTCCCCTGCAGTTAACGCCTAACCCAACTATTTTAGCCCATGCTGTCTTCCCTCCCTAAGGAGTCTGAACACTTTTTAGGAGACCAAGGGCTCAACTGTTGGTTCTGACTCAACTGGCATGTGAAATTTCCTCTATAGTCATGTTGACATGTCCTTTTTGGTAGACCACTGAGTAGCACCCCATTGGGGCTTGGGAGGGAGAACTAATATTTTGTTTCCAAACGTATTCCAAGCAGATTCTGTCTTATGTCAATAAAGATGTAAGCAAACACCAGTGGGTATGATGACGTGGTCGAATGGGCTGGGAGACATCAGCTCGCATCTCCTTGTCTTTAGCCAAACGGAAGCAGCTCCGAATGTGACTACAGAAGTTGTTACCTTCACTTTAGCAGTTCCCTGGGAGATGGATCTCAGAGGTCTAGGAGACGGTAAGTGGAAGAATGTGTGGTCAAGTGAGTTTTGTTGTTCCCCTTTAACATTCATATTTTACAAGTAATATGACCTTGATGTAAAGCAAGTGGAAGTACAGAGAAGTGAAAATGTCCCCTGAGGTGCCAGACGGAGGAGGTACAGCCAGCACGTCTTCTCCAGATGGAGCCCCGGAGACACTGAGCAGCTACTAACACGGCTCCAGGATGTGGGACTGGGACATCTCCAAACCTCGTGGCCGCTAATGCGGCCACATGACCTTTCCTGAAAAATGAAAATGTACAATCTATTGATGCCATCCAACATGTCTGACTGTTGGAGGAAAACCTCCAAGTAATGATAGTGAGATTCCTGTTGAAAATTGAATGCAATCAAAGTAAGGAAAGAGTAAAGTGGAAATTGTCTGCCACACAGGCAGAGGGGGAGTGGGAGGGGGGATATGTGGGGGTTTTGGGTGGTGGATCAAATATGAAAACTTTGTAACTGTATCTCACAGTGATTCAATAAAAAATAAAAATTAAAAAAAAGAAAAAAAGAAAAAGTCCTTTGAAGGCATAATGTTCAGAAATCACCGTTACCTGGAAATATTATATTTACATTCTTCTAATTATAAATGTATTTTGTTTGCTTATAGATCATCTTATCTTTATTCTTTTTTTCTTACTTTTGCTATACTGACTGGAGTGATAGCACAGCGGGTAGGGCATTTGCCTTGCATGAAGCCGACCTGGGTTCGATTTCTCTGTCCCTCTCAGAGCACCCGGCAAGCTACTGACAGTATCCCGCCTTCACAGCAGAGTCTGGCAAGCTCCCCGTGGCGTATTCAATATGCCAAAACCAGTAACAACAAGTCTCACAATGGAGACATTACTGGTGCCTGCTTGAGCAAATCGATGAACAACGGGAGGACACTGCTACAGTGCTTACTATACTGTGGATCTATTTTACATCATGAAATACAGACCTAGGTAGGTCTAGTACTTTCAGAAAGAAATTTCCTTCCCATTGGAAATGCTAGATGTAAGCCTGCAGCTGGCAGGAGTGGAGAGAATCTCAACATCAGGTGAGTCTATTCAACACAGAAGGAAGCAAGGCGAGGGACTGGAGTGATAGCACAGCGGGGAGGGCGTTTACCTTGCACGTGGCCGACCCAGGTTCTATTCCCAGCATCCCATTTGGTCCCCCTGAGCATCGCCAGGAGTAATTCCTGAGTGCAGAGCCAGGAGTAACCCCTGAGCATCGCCGGGTGTGACCCAAAAAGCAAAAAAAAAAAAAAAAAAAAAAAAAGAAGAAGGAAGCAAGGTGAGAGTGAAGACTTGAGTCCTCGTAATTTTCAAATCTCTGGATCTACCTGCGCCTGAAGCTGTCTCTCCCAGGATAACATTACAGCATATAGGTTATGAGTGCACTGCTTGGGAGCAGACTGCCTGAAATTAAACATCCTGACTCTGGTACTAGGAATAATCAAATTAATAAGGGAAAAGTTGGCTAATAAGCCCCCACTAAGAATTGGTCAGTATAGTGCTACAAAATTTTCAATCACATCCACTTATCCATCTACCAATAAATTATCTTTTTGCCGCAGTCATTTGGATTGATGCATATAGGCACCTTTAAACCATACAGCCTCTTTTGACTTGCTGGAAGAAATTTTGGACAGTAAAATAAAATCAATTCATTTTCAATAAAATTACCCAAGAAGCCACTTTCTTTAGATTCAGCTCACCCCTCTGAATATTTTTAATGTTTTCAGGGGAGTCAACAAAAAGCCTCTTTGGGATAAGCTCAGGATAAGAAGTTCAATAAGTGATTATTGGATAGATAATGCCTCAAAGCTGTCTGGGTACAATTTCAGTCATGCAAACAAGGTGTGGTTATCTTAGAGGACAAACCTCTATCTACCGATCACTTCCTTCATGTCCTCTCTTGCTTCCTTATTCGTTTTAAATCTGATGGATAAACACCTGCCCACTCAATGCCCTGTGTCTGCACCCATACGGCTGAGCACAGTAAATGCACAAACATGATGACTAGACCCACTTAAAATTCATCATTTCTAATCTCAGTAGGATACTTAACATTTCCGAGCAATTAGACTACATTTTCCTAGTCCATTCATTCTCTGCTCTCCTATGTAGCTATCGAATTCCTTCTCTCCACTTCTCAACCGCTGATGCCTCCTCCCTTCTCATCACCTGATGACTTCGCTTCCTACTTCACTGGGTAAAGGGAAGAGATTGGAAGAAAATGTTTACCACCTTCCTCTCCCTATCTGCCGGCAGCTATGTCTGGATGCTATTTTCTCTATTAACATGAGTTTTATGGTCTATGCTTTTAGACAAGGGTCAACCCCTCCACTATGTTCTCCACCAACTCTTGTCAACTGAAGGACTTTAACACCCAAAATCCTCCCCCCCCTTTTTTTCATATCATCAGTTCCCTCCCCGCCTCTACTGGGTCCTTCCCATCAGTATACAAATACATTGGAATTTCTTCTTAACAATAAGAGAAATCATTCTGTCTTGATGTCACCTCTTCTTCCCACTAAAGCTTCGTTTTTTATTCTACCAATTTGCAGCTCAAGTCCTGGAAGTGATTTCCACTCATTGACTCCAAATTCTCTGTTACAAGTTACCTATCTATTGGAGCCCATTCCTATCAATCTGATGCTTCATCTAAAACTGTTCTCACTCTACCAGTGAATCCCACAGGGCTAGAAACTAGATGTTCTCAGTCCTCACTCAGGCTGCCATTCCTCCTTTGTTCACCAGCCTTTCAAGACACCCACTCAGCGTCTCTGCCCTATCTGCTTCTCATTCTATGTCTCCTTTGATGGTTTCTTTATGCCCCTTGTTCCTCATGTGAAGCATCCCAGGATTGGTCCTTGGACATGGTACCTTTTCACTCCACACTCGCTCCTGTGGTGCTACCCAGCTTTTCGTGTCTACCCCTTTGTACTGCTCTTCTCAAATTTCTATCTCCTTTCCCCTGAACTGTCTACTCAACATCTCCACCCTGGATACCTCCCAGGCACTTTTTTTCCTTGTCTTGTCATTCGGTTATGCCACAGATCAGTGAGAACATTCAGTATTTTGCCCATGTCCTCTGCCTTACTTCACTTTACTCGAGCTCCTCCACTTCCATCCAAGTTGCGGCAAATTGCACGAGTCCATCATTCCTTGTGGCTGCGTGGTATCCAAACACTATTCTTAAGCAATCAGCAGACTCAAAACTATCCCTGATCCCCAGTGAGAACCAACCTAAAGGAGCAGGCAGTAGGTCTGTGAACAAACGCTACCTCAGAGGATGATTCTAACACAATTCCCCCTGGTTTATACCAACACTTGTTCCTGACCACCACTCTGAGGTCTCCTGTTGAAGCTCCTTCCAACCAGAAGTTCTGACGGATGAGTTTCCCAGAGCTGTGCACGGTGAGGACTCTAGAGGCTCAGCTTCTCCACCTTGTCCCTCCTTCTGGTTCCAGATGCTTCCAACTCCAGAACGCTGTGAGCTGTATGGGTGGTGGTAGCAGTGGTGGTGGCAGTGGCAGGGTGACATTTCCTGTCTTCCACACTGAGTGTGACTTTCTCAGCGCTGCTGCACCCGTGCTGCTCCTGACATTCCTTTCTTGTCACCACTGGCTGCTCCTCTCCCTTTCTTTGTCCTGGATGACTGATACTTCTCTTTCATTCCCTTAGACATAGCGGTACTGTGAGAAGCACGATTCTGTGCGCCAGAGAGGATGTGAGTGAACCTTGAGCTTCTCCAACAGAGAGCGCTCAGGTGGTGGCTCAGGTTGTGTGCCAAGATGCCCCCCACCCCGGCTCCCTCCCCCCACTTTGGACTCTGCAGCTATGACAGTTGTCAAACGCAGCCCTGGCAGGCGGCAAGCAGCAGGCAGGTAAACAGTGGCAGCAGGTCAGCTGGTGGAGAGGTGGGAAACCTCATTAATTTGTCCTCAACAGGTAGTGCATGAATCATGCCTGTTGTTCAGATGTAGAATGGTGCAGCCAAAGAGGAGGTGCTCGCCCACCATCTCCCAGCAATGGGTGTCCTTTTCCCTAGGGTTGTTGTCATCACCCCAGTTTAGCCCGTGCACTCTTTGTCTTGTTTCTGTTTCCACGTGTATAGAAAAATGAAACCCATCTCACTGTCTTGGACGTTTGGCAAGAAGTTTCCATCAATGATGATGTTATTCTGCAGAAAGCTTTTTTTTTTTATCAACTTGTTGGGAATTATACGTGTCCCCTGCTCTCTGGAAGTAGAACATTCCTACTTGGTGCCATTTTTAAGGTTATTCTGGGGAGGCTTGGGAACACAGTGGCCATTAATAAAGTTTTGGATTTTTTTTTGTTTTGTTTGGGAACCACACCTGGGGTTCAGGGCTTCTCCTGGCTCTGTACTCAGGAATTACTCCTGTCAGTGCTCAGGGGACCAGAGTGGATGATGGCAATGAAACCTGGTCAGTATCATGCAAGGCCAGTGTCTCACCCTCTATACTCTCCAGCCTGTTTGTCATTAATTTAGATTTTAAAAAAATTTAATAGTCTCCACTAGAGACTGAACAGGATGACCACTCAATAGCCCTATTGCAAACCACAACACCCAAAAGGAAAGAGAGATTTTAAATTGGAATGCCCCGCCACAGAGGTGGGGTGGGGGGATGGGATTGGGGGGGTGGGAGGGATACTGGGTTCATTGGTGGTGGAGAATGGACACTGGTGGAGGGATGGGCTCTCAAACATTGCATGAGGGAAAAACAAGCACGAAAATGTGTGAATCTGTAACTGTACCCGCACTGTGACTCACTAATTAAAAAATAAATAAATTTAAATGATAAAAAATATTTAATAGTCTCCAAATCACTGAACAAATCATGCCAAGTAGAAATATTCTACTCGAATAGTGGGAAAAATTGTGTTGAGTTAACTTGATCACTATAAAGTGTTTCATCATATTAAAGATGTTTCAAATGGTTTCAAACTTATTTTTTAAAAATATATATCATGCAGGGCTGGAGCGATAGCACAACGGGTAGGGCATTTGCCTTGCACGCGACCGACCCGGGTTCGAATCCCAGCATCCCATATGGTCCCCTAAGCACCGCCAGGAGTAATTCCTGAGTGAAGAGCCAGGAGTAACCCCTGTGCATTGCCGGGTGTGACCCAAAAAAAAAATACATATCATGGTTTGACATAGCCATTTTGCTTATTTAGCTAATGGGTATTTAGCTTTCTATTTCAATTTGGTTTTATTTAACTGGAAACCCAAAATAGCAGTGAGTGCATTTGCTATTGTATTCATTTGTTGGTCTTATTAAAATGAAGCCCAGAAAGGGGCAGAAAGTATAAGCCTGCTCTTCATAACCTTAGATGGTATTACAGTTTCCACAATCACATCCTCAATCCAGGTGACTTCCTGGAAGAAGAGGAGAAGAGAGTCTATCATCCACATGAAGATTTCTCAGCTGTCCCATTAATGTCTGCTCACCTTTCATTGGTTGTAATCCAATTACATGGACACACCTGATTGCAAGGAAAGCTGGGACATGTATTCTTCTGACAGTCAGTAATTTTAATAGTTTCTCTTGTATCAGAGAAAGTCTGTATTGTGTAGGCATGTGGAAATCTCTGGAAATCTCTGCCTCCAATCTGTTGTTCTTAACAACAAGGCATCCACGAACATCTTTGAACATGGGAAACAACATCAAATGTCTCCCATAACTATGATAGCCCTGACGTGGGGTCCTAGAACTCTCTGGGCCGATCAAAAACTCATGACCTCTCAGAGCCAAAGAAATAGTACAGTGGATAAGGAAGATACTTGCCTTGCATGTGGCTAATCTGGGTTGGATCCTTGATATCCCATCTGGTCCCCTGATCCCACCAGGAATGATCCCTTAGTTCAGAGGCAAGACTTAACCCTGAGCACTGCCAAGTGTGGCCCCCAAACCAAAACCAAACAACAACAACAAATCCATTTAAGGGGAAACTAATTTTAAAATAATCATTTTAATGGAAGATAAGAAAAAAGAATAAATAAAAATGAACCCATCAAGTAAGATAATCAAAATTATTGTAAATAAGGTTAACTGCAGTATAAACACTAAATTTGAACTGAAAATTTAGGGACATTTATATTTGGGTACAGAAAGCAAAAAGTAGCTTATTCTTGAACTAAGTAGCTTATTCATTTTATCTAAAATAAATGATAAAATATAATAAAGTAGAAAAATATACCAAATATATTTTTGTTGTCAGATAAACAATTTGTATGATATAAATTATATTATCTTAATCTGATCTTATTCAGTTGCCTGCATTTATTATAGTAGGGTTCAGGATTTAAATGTCACGGAAGAGCCTGGCAAGATCCCCGTGGAGTATTCAATATGCCAAATACAGTAACAATAACAGGTCTCATTCCTGTGACCCTGAAAAGAGCCTCCAATCACTGGGAAAAATGAGTAAGGAGAGGCTGCTAAAGACTCAGGGCTGGGACAAATGGAGACGTTACTAGCACCCGCTCGAGTAAATCGATGAAAAATGGGATGACAGTGATACAGTGAATTTCTTTCCTTGACTTTAAACAGTTAATATCATACAAAAGACATGGGTGCATGACATAAAGCAAGAAAAGTCTCTTTAACTTTTCTTGGGACAAACTGGAGAGTTACATGCAAAGCAACAAAGTTGGATATATATCTCACACTATATATGAAAGTTTAATTTTTTTCTTTTTTTAAATTTTTTTAAATTGTGCTTTTTGGATCACACCATGCAGAGAAGTTACTCCAGGCTTTGCACATGGGAATTACTCCTGGAGGGGCTCAGGGGACCATATGGGATGCTGGGATTTGAACCCGTCAGCCGCGTGCAAGGCAGACGCCCTACCCACTGTGCTATCTCTCCAGCCCCAGAAAGTTTGTTTTTTTCTTCACCATTTATTTATACCTAAGTAAAATGATTCATCTCCAAGGGTTGTGCACTCACGGGAGTGTTTGCTCACGGGAGTGTTTGTTCATGGGAGTGTGTACTCACAGGAGTATTTGATCACGGGAGTGTGCACTCACTGGAGTGTGTACTACCGGGAGTATTTGCTCACGGGAGTGTGCAATCACGGGAGTGTTTGCTCACGCTCACGGGAGTGCTCTCACGGAGTCTTTGCTCACGGGAGTGCGCACTCACGGGAGTGTCCACTCACCGGAGTGCACACTCACGGGAGTGTCCACTCACGGGAGTGTGCACTCACCGGAGTGCGCACTCACGGGAGTGTCCACTCACCGGAGTGCGCACTCACGGGAGTGTCCACTCACGGGAGTGTCCACTCACCGGAGTGCACACTCACCGGAGTGTCCACTCACCGGAGTGCGCACTCACAGGAGTGTCCACTCACCGGAGTGCGCACTCACGGGAGTGTCCACTCACCGGAGTGTCCACTAACCGGAGTGTGCACTCACGGGAGTGTCCACTCACCGGAGTGTGCACTCACCGGAATGTGCACTCACGGGAGTGTCCACTCACCGGAGTGTCCACTCACCGGAGTGCGCACTCACGGGAGTGTCCACTCACCGGAGTGTGCACTCACGGGAGTGCGCACTCACCGGAGTGTCCACTCACCGGAGTGCGTACTCACGGGAGTGTCCACTCACCGGAGTGTGCACTCACCGAAGTGTCCACTCACTGGAGTGTCCACTCACCGGAGTGCGCACTCACGGGAGTGTGCACTCACCGGAGTGTGCACTCACGGAAGTGTCCACTCACGGAAGTGTCCACTCACCGGAGTGTGCACTCACCGGAGTGCGCACTCACGGGAGTGTCCACTCACCGGAGTGCGCACTCACGGGAGTGTCCACTCACGGGAGTGTCCACTCACCGGAGTGCACACTCACCGGAGTGTCCACTCACCGGAGTGCGCACTCACAGGAGTGTCCACTCACCGGAGTGCGCACTCACGGGAGTGTCCACTCACCGGAGTGTCCACTAACCGGAGTGCGCACTCACAGGAGTGTCCACTCACCGGAGTGCGCACTCACGGGAGTGTCCACTCACCGGAGTGTCCACTAACCGGAGTGTGCACTCACGGGAGTGTCCACTCACCGGAGTGTGCACTCACCGGAATGTGCACTCACGGGAGTGTCCACTCACCGGAGTGTCCACTCACCGAAGTGCGCACTCACGGGAGTGTCCACTCACCGGAGTGTGCACTCTCGGGAGTGTCCACTCACGGGAGTGTGCACTCACCGGAGTGTGCACTCACGGGAGTGTCCACTCACCGGAGTGTGCACTCACGGGAGTGCGCACTCACCGGAGTGTCCACTCACCGGAGTGCGTACTCACGGGAGTGTCCACTCACCGGAGTGTGCACTCACCGAAGTGTCCACTCACTGGAGTGTCCACTCACCGGAGTGCGCACTCACGGGAGTGTGCACTCACCGGAGTGTGCACTCACGGAAGTGTCCACTCACGGAAGTGTCCACTCACCGGAGTGTGCACTCACCGGAGTGCGCACTCACGGGAGTGTCCACTCACCGGAGTGTCCACTCACCGGAGTGTGCACTCACGGGAGTGTCCACTCACCGAAGTGTCCACTCACCGGAGTGCGCACTCACGGGAGTGTCCACTCACGGCACTATTTGCTCTTGGGAGTCTGCACTCATGGGAGTGTTTGCTCACGGAAGTGTTTGCTTACGGGAGTATGCACTCACGGGAGTTTTCAGTCATGGGAGTGTACACTCAGCCTCACCCGATAACCAGTTTTAGGCCTGTCTGGGTCTCCCGCACAGAGGGGTGACCTGAGAGACCCTCTTTCTGAGGGTCCCACTGAGGGCTGAGCAGTGACCACACACTGGGCCTGGGAAACAGCCCATGAGAGATCACTTGCCTTGCTTGTGTGGGGCCCCCTGGGTTCAATTCCTGGTCTTCTCCATCCAGAGAGAGACTTAAAAGCAAGCTCTCAGAAGAGAGTGATGCAGAGAGTCTCTTGCCCAAGGCCCCTCGGAGGGGATGGGCTCCAGCTTCCCTCCCCACCCTGAGCAGAGCTCCCAGCAGCCGAAGACCACCAGAACCTAGGTACAGCCATGCTGGAGGCCCCTCTCCACTCATTTGGACAGGCCTCATGCATGAAGGTACCGGCAGAGGAACCCAGGTGTGTGTAATCCCATCAACGGCCAACATCCAGAGACTTAAAAGCAAGCTCCCAGAAGATATCTTTAGCCTACTTCTCCCTCTGGGAGAAACTGGCAATCTTCGGGGGGCACATGGGATAGCCTTGCAGCTTCCCATGGTGAATTCATATGCAACATCCAGTAACAAGCTGGATCTCATTCCCCTGACCCTGAAAGAGCCTCCAATGCGACATCGTTGGGAGGGCCGAATCGAGATAGACTTCTAAGATCTCAGGGAAAGGACGAAATGAGATGTTACTGAGCCCGCCCGAGAAATCGGTGATTAATGGGATTTCGTGATTCCTGAATGAAATGAGTATGGTCGATCATGGGAAGGGGGCGTTACCGGCACGCCCTCGGCCCAGATAAGATCCAGAGCTGCTGCTCATGAAACAGACCCTCTGCTCCTAAAAACTATGATCCAAGAGGTCTTCTAACCCATTTTGGCACCCAGAGCGGCTTCTTACAGACATGCATCTAGATTGTGAACTGAACTAAAATATCAGAAATCCAAAACATGAAATACAGTGGCCGCGCGAGCTCATAGAATCTTCATTCTCAGCAATGAAAAGAAATTATTAAATGATGCCTTTTCAGCAGGCCTGATTGTTGGGGGAAAAATCCAAACAATAATAGTGAGTTCTCTATTGAAATATAGAATGTATTCAAAGTATAGAGAGAATAAAATGAAGATCATTAGCTACTTAGGTGGGGGCTGGGTGGGAGGGGTTCTTGGTGGTGGAACATGTGCACTGGTAAAGGGATAGGGGTTCAATCATTATATGACTGAGACTTAGACCTGAAAGCTTTGTATTTTTTTCATGGTGATTCAATATAATAAAATAAAATTTTAAAAAAAGAAATGAGTATAGAATTAGCTAACAACAGAACAGGGAGGTTTTCAGAAAGGGATAACAAAGAAAATTCACCCAGGTCCTCATGTCCAGTAGGTGATCAGTTATCATCTGAGCATTGGGGTCAAGTCAGTTTGTCAAAACAAATTCCAGCTGAATCAAAACATTTATTTGGGCTTTGATTGTTAGCAATTGGGCTGGATAATAATTATGAAAACTTTTTTTTGAGATTACAAACTGTTTAAGCATAATAGCAGTGGCAGAAACCACAAAAGATAATACAAATAGATCTGGCTGCATAAACAGTTCACACTGTACATCTAAGAAAACTTTTATTTTTATTTATTTTTAATTGAGTCATCATGAGATACACAGTTACAAAGCTGTTCATGATCGGGTTTCAGTCATACAATGATCCAACACGCATCCCTCCACCAGTGTCCTTTTCCCACCAACGATGACCCCAGCTTCCCTCCTGCCACACCCCCTCTCCAAGCCTGCCTCTATGGCTCTATGGCAAGCTCTTTCCTTCTCTCACTCTCTCTCTGTCTCTCTGTCTCTCTGTCTCTGTGTCTCTGTCTCTCTCTGTGCCTCTGTCTCTCTCTGTGTCTCTGTCTCTCCATGTCTCTGTCTCTCTGTGTCTCTGTCTCTGTGTCTCTGCCTCTCTCTGTGTCTCTGTCTCTCTGTGTCTCTGTCTCTCTATCTCTCGCTGTCTCTCTGTCCTTCTGGACACTATGGTCTGTAACACAGACACTGAGAGGTTATCGTGTTTGTTCCTTTACCTACTTTCAGCACACAGTTCCTATTCAAACTTTTAACATTTCAAGCATAGGGCCAGGGAGATAGCTCGGAGGGTGGAAGAACAGGCCTGGCCTGTGGGGCGCTCTGAGTTTGACACTTAGCACTGTGGGGCCCCTAAGCACTGCCTGGTGTGCTCCTGGGTGCTTGTGTACCTCTGGGTGAGCAGCACCAAAGCTGGGTCTGAGCACTGAGCCATCAGACCTTCCCTAGTGGGCAAGTATCACCAGGAGTGACCCCCGTCCCCCCGCAACCAGGTCCCCAAGCACCACTGGTAAGACCTCCTGCTCAATTTCAACTATGAAACTTAGAACAAATGACATCAGGACAAGATATTAGTTTGTTACACAGTTTAATACCCTTAACATAGGAGGAGAGTCTTAAAAAGTCAGTAAGAAAAGATGCATATCACCGTGGGCAAAGAGTCAGAGTACACGCATTGTCACTTCAGAAGGGAAAAAGCACAAATGACTAATGACACCAGTGGGAAAGTGGAACATGAGAGAATTACAAATCAAAGACCAAATAGTATTTATAATAGATATACATAGAATAGAAAAATCGGGAGATGGACGTGGGTTTGGACCCCGGTCAGCAGTGCTCATGATTTACTCCTGGTTCTGTGTTTTGGGATCACTTCCGAGGTGCTTGCAGGGCTCCGTGGGGTGCCGGGGACTGAACAGGACTCCAACGCATGCAAGGCAAGCGCCTTCCCCGTGTGCTATCATTCTTGCCTTCCAATACTTCTAACTGGAGTCTTTCATCCATCAGTTTCACTTAACTTTAATTGCAAGTTAATGCTATTGTAACTATGTTAATTTACAGGACAGAGTTGTAATAGTGTTAATGTTTATGGCTTGCATGTAGAAGTTGCTACAACGAAGTACCCAATACCCTCCACCTCTGTCCTAACTTCCCTTCTAATCTGTTTCTTCCTCCCTACTCCCAACTCCTCCACCTCACCCCCCCCATAGCCCCCCCCATGTCTTGGAATCAAAGACCATTGGTTTGTCTTCATTTGATACTGTCTAGTCCCTTGTTTAAAAACTCCAGAAGGGGCTGAAGTGATAGCACAGTGGGTCGGGCGTTTGCCTTGCACGCAGCCAACCCGGGTTCGACTCCCAGCATCCCATATAGTCCCCTGAGCACGCACAGGAGTAATTCCTGAGTGCAGAGCCAGGAGTAACCCCTGTGCATCGCTGGGTGTGCCCCCAAAAAGAAAAAAAAACCCTCCAGATGATCAAACATATAGGTACCAAACTCATACCTATTTCTGTATGTTAATTGGAACAAATATTCTGGAAGACAATTTGGCACCATGCACTACAAACTATAGAGAGTGTTCATGTTTCTGTTCAATGTAGGCATTTATCCACCCCCCCTCAAAATAAATTATGGATATATGCAAAGGTATGTGCATACAGTGACTGCTTCATTATAGCATTTCTTATATAAAATTGGAAGCAATCTTAAAACCACATTGATTGGTTTCTGCTTAAATAAATCATGGTCTCTCGCTTTCTTGATGCCAAACTTGTATCTCCACCCTCATTTCAGAGTGTATCAGGAGGAGACAGACGGTCACAGATTAGAGAAGGAACAAGATGGCACCCACCCATATACATTTCAATGGGGGCCCATAAGTGGTTCTCAATCCTGGCTCCACAGTGGAATCACTGGGGGCCACTTTGACAAACTGCAGATGTCTGTAGGCCCCACCAATAGGTCCCCGGGTGGGGAACGTCTGGGGTTGGTATTATTTGTAAAGCCCCCTAGGGGATTAGAATGCGCCACGGGGGTCAAGAACTACTGTTGACCAGCAGCTCCCTTTAAGTTGATTAATTACGAAAGCTATTGACCAAAGCTGGAACTAACAGCCTCTGGAAGCCCTGGGGAAGCCAAGACTTGGCTTGTACCCGACCGATTGCTGGTGGGTAGCGGCCAACCTCATGCCCCAAGAGACTGGCCTCCCTGGTCTGTGCCAGCCTGCCAGCCAAGTATCTGTTCGATTATTTAATACCGAAGAGGTCATGGGTGACCTTGACAAACACACTTACCAGCGAGAGATCCTTGACGGTTCTGTGACAAACTGCCACAACAAAACTACACACCAGTTCGAGTTTCCTTTTTTAGCCTCTTTATTACCTCCATCTGTTGATGGGGAGGCGGCAGCAAACACACGGAGTGGGAGTCGCGCGTTCTCGAATATTGTACAAATAAGGACGGCCAGCCTCCCCCAGCGTCTCCCACCTGCAGCAGGACCAGTGCTCCGGAGTGGGTCCCTCCTTCTGTCCACACATTCTCTCTCTCTCTCTCTCCCCCACACGGTCTCCGCTCCCTTCCCTTCCACCTCAACAACGTGTTTGCCGTTTACACACCATTTCACACAAACAACTTCCCAGCCTGTTCCTGCTCATGCGGCAGTGGCTTGAGGCTCTGCTGCAGACCTTGAAAAATGCCTCTTTATTTTCATCCACAGCTGCCTGTTCCCTCCACCCTCCCTCCTACCCCAGCCCCTCTCGAGGTGGTCTTGCACGCGAATGGGACCATCATTCATTTCAGATCATTTATTAAAATACTAGGGGAGATGATGTATGAATGGCTCACACCCTCCCTTCAAAGCTGAAAGAATAAAAGGGAAGGGGTGGTGGTGGGGGGGAGATGTGGAGAATATTTCCCAGGTTTCTTTTGTTATTGGTGGTGTTTTTTTTTCCCCACCATGCCTGAATTCCTGAGAGAGAGAAAGCAGAGAAGTGGGGTATGCCTTTGATTCCGTTACACCTTCCTGATGTCTGCCTTGCCCCATGCCAACAATCTGGTTATTTCCATGACATTTCTATCTGTCCTCTTGCCTTGTATACCTGAGTGTGTATTTAAAAAAATAAAATATAAAAAAGAAACCGAGGCTGCTCATTACTCAAAGTAAAAGCCGGTATCGTTTCTCAAAATTGAAGGTTACCTTAAAAACATACACTGTGAAGATGAAACGAGGTTGTTGCATTCTTTAGAGTGCTGCTGCCTGCCAGAAAAGGCGTTTGCAACTTGCTCTCTCTCTCTCTCTCTCTCTCTCTCTCTCTCTCTCTCTCTCTCTTTCTCTGCAAAAGGTGGATGCGCCAGGAGATGTTAGCTCCACGTTGAGTAGTCTCCTTGGTGTGATCAAGATTAAAAGACGTTCGTGAAAGAAAAACAATTTCTATGGGGAATACGACGTGTTATAGCAGAGGCGCTGATAAAAACAACAAACTCAGCTCCTAGCCTCAGTGAAAACACTGGTAGGTGTTGCAGAGAGGATGGAGGGAGGCAGGCGAGAGGAATTTGAGTGAATGGGTATTTTTTTGCTCTAGGATGCCCCTGGGACTTCATTGGTGAAAGTGGTGAGTCTTTGACCCATATAGCAGCATCAAGCTATAACTCTGAAATGCTACAGTATTGAAAACCTATAATAAAACTATTTTTTTAAAGAATATGTTTCTCTGTGAGTCGGTGGCTCTGTTATACCCAGAATTATCTTGGTGCCACCACTATGGGGACACTCACCTGTGGGACATATGTGGCTAGAGCCCAGAGTTGACTTTATTTATTGCAAGATCCCTTCATCTGACTTCTTTCTAAGAGTAAGCTAACAAAGATGAAGCTCTCCAAGAAATAGGAGTTAAACTCCCATATGACCCAGCCACTTCTTGGCAACTATCCTCAAGACACAAAAACATTAATGTGAAGGAATCTATGCACAGCTATGTTCACTGCAGCACTTAATACAAAAGCCAAGATATGAAAACAACCCCAATGCCCAGCTATGGAAGAATGAATCAAGAAGTTGCAGATATGTTCTGTTATGGCAGATGCATCCGGAATATATATACCACAATGGAATACAATGCAGCTCTGAGAAAGAAGGAAAAAAATCAGTTTGCTGTGGCCTGGATGGAAGTGAAGGCTATCATGCCTCCATATAGTGAAGCCAGTCAGAAAGGGGTAGATACAGAACAATCTCTCTCATAAGTGGGACTTAACCTACACAGTAAGGTAGCAACCAAGGGCCAAAGGTAGCACAATATATCAGCACCACAAAACTGAGATTGGGGAGGTGGAGTTGAAAGGGAGGGCACTGGGATACTTAGAGGGAGGGTGGGTACACTGATGATGGCTGTGATGCTGGAATTATGTACATGGGTATTATGTACACAGTATTCACAATACTGTGAAGCACAGTACCTCCATCAGTAAAAAAACCGAAAGTAAACTAAACAGGATCCTAGATCCTTTTCCCTTTAAAGCAGGTCACTCATCCATGTGATGAATAAAACCACCAGAAAGGTTCTGATTCAGTAGCTTCAGTGGCAACTAAAAAGATGTCATGCTAAGGAGTGCACCAGATGACTATGCCGGCCAGGTGAGTTTGGAAAACTTTGATCTAGAATCTTCCCTGGGGCACTAAACTCCCAGAATATCAACCAAATCAGCTCATCCCTCTCTCAACCTCTAAGATGAAATCCCTCAAAAAAAAAAAAAAGAGCACTGAGAAGATTCTCATCTCTTTCCACCTCTCTGCTAAACGGAGAAATCTTTCATTTAATAATAATTCCCTGAAATCATCCCACCTCCAGGCTTACACCTGGAATGTGGAGTGAGGGAGAAGCAGGTAGAGACGTGAGGATGGCAGCTGCCGTCCTCATCAGGAGGATGACAATCCCACCTCAAGACCCCGTCTGGTCCCCAGGTCTACCGGGATTCTGAAGGGGTCTCACTGCAGCTCCACCCTCTGGGAAACCGTGTTTCTGAAGAAGACTGGTGAGGGGAAGGTGTTAGATCCACAGAATTAGATTATCCTTAAACTCAGCTTGAGAGTCCGGGGAGGGGGTAAATTTACCCAAAAGGATGTCCTAATTTAGGATCATGAATTTTTTAGGGGACACTATTTAGGCTCTTATGTTCTCTTTCTCTCTCTCTCCCTCTCTCTTTCCATCTCCCTCCCTCCCTCCCTCCCTCTCTCCCTCTCCTTCCTTCCCTCCCTCCCTTCTTCCTTCCTTCCTTCCCTCCCTCCCTCCCTCCCCCACCTCCCTTCCTCCCTCCCTCCTTCCCTCCCTCCTTCCTTCCTTCCTTCTTTCCTTCCTTCCTTCCTTCCTTCCTTCCTTCCTTCCTTCCTTCCTTCCTTCCTTCCTTCCTTCCTTCCTTCCTTCCTTCCTTCCTTCCTTCCTTCCTTCCTTCCTTCCTTCCTTCCCATCGCGTTATAGTCTTTTATGTTTCACTGTGCACCCCTGATAATCAGCATGAGTCTCCACCACAGTAAGCTCACCACTGAAAGTCCCATTCTCTTCTTCACCACATACATATCCCATGGTCCTGAGGCACCCCCCCTTTTCTCCTTTCGATAACCACTCTTTGATGCTAAAATTTTTTTATCTTTAGATAGGAAATTATCTGTACTAGAGTACTTCCTGATGGTACCAGTGTAGGAGTAAAGTGTGTAGAGCCCATGCTTTGCATATGGATGACCTGGATTCAAGCCTCAGCACCTCAAAAGATTCCCCCAAGCCCCACTAGAATTGATCCTTGAGCATAGAGCCAGGAAAAAATCCTGAGCACAGATGAATGTGATGACTCCCCCTTGCCACCTCAACACCGCCACCAAAGAAAACAAACAAGAAAATTGTGTAGACTTGGAGCCGGACACACTTGAGCTCAGAGCCCGCACTGGTTACTTGCTGCCAGTACTAAAAAGAAAGGCTATAACGTGAATTTTCTCTGAGGATTCTGTAAGAAAATGCACATAGTTATTTGTACAGAACCCTCTGGAAGTGGGTTCTCTGTGAGTCTTAGCATCCACCAAGATCATCATCATCTCGGAATCCCCAAGCTGACAATGGAATACAGCTAAGAGCTAAAGCACTGTTGCATACTTCTTTACTTATTTATTTATTGTCCTTTATGGCCCACATCTGGCAGTGCTCAAGGCTTACTCCTAGTTCTGCTCTCAGGGATCATTCCTGAGGGGATTTGGGGGCACCAGTGGGGGTGCCAGGGATCAAACCAGGTTAGTTACATGAAAGGCAAGCACTCTACTCGCTGTGCTGTCTTTCTGGCCCCCGTTCTTCTTTTAGAATGCCCAGCTTTGAGCGTCCCTCCTACATTGATGGAATTCCAGGTTGTAAATCTTGGAGGTGAGCAAAGCCTTTCAGCTACTAAAGAGCTGAACGCTCCAGAGCTCATGCACAGTCAGTGACATCCAAACTCTGACCGTACCCCTTCTCATGGAGTCAGGCATCTGCAGGACCAAGGGATGTGCCCCCAGGACCTCTCCTTATGGACCACATGCCAGGATTTATGGATGCTGGATGAGCTGGTCAAACAGCCTCCACCCACTTCCAGGTCTACACACATCTCTTTCCAGGACTGTCTCTGACAACAGGAAGTTCCTCTGGAGGAGGTGCTCTGAGACCCAAACAGTGTTTGATGAACGGTTCTTTGCAAGAGAGGCTGTGACTGGAGCCAGGATGTTGGCATGTGGCTGTGCAAGAACCTTGAGGTGGAGGATTAACCTGAAGTGGAAGGAGAAGGGGGGAGGCCAGGGGCTGACTTTTCTCCCACTGCTGTCACCTTCGAGTGAGAGTCAGAATTTTAAATTAAACTTGGCTCTCCAGGATGCACTGAAGGTATATTTTTCAGGAGTGGATTGGAGTCTATGTTTTATTTTCTCCTTCATAGTTTTTAAATGTTTACACATCTAATATATGAGTGCCCCACTTGTGCCAGCACCCCCAAAAATTAATCACCTGCTAAAGGACTCACAAAGATTCTCGCGCTCTCTTTATGCTTCTCTCCTCTCCTTCTCTTTCATCTCTCTTTCCTTTCCCCTACTTATATCTCTCCCTCTCTTCCTACATTTCTCTACCTCCCATCCCTCCCCCCCTCTTTCTTCACTTTCTCCTCTCCCCCCGCCTTTTTCCTCTCCTTCCCTCCTCATTCTCAATGGAAATTCTGGAGGCAAATGGTAGCTGGGGGATTAGGGATACCTAAAGTCCTCTGCCTGTGAGATTGGAAGGGGGGAACCCCTGATGTCACAGAAGCTGAGACTGCAGGGGTGTCTATATAAGGGAACTGACCAGAGTCCTCATGTCCCATCCTTTAGCTCAATTTTCCTTTTCATCCAGGTATCTCAGTGATTCTGTGAACTTTCATAGACCATTGTCAATGTTCAGGTGTAAAAAGATGGAAAACAACTGGTCTACCACCTTCGTGATCACTGCTGATACATGGACTGTTGCCAACCCACAGGTGTAAAATGGTTGAAAACAACTGGTCTACCACCTTGGTAATCACTGCTTGTCCATGGACTAGTCTGCAGGACATGTGCCAGCCTGCAGGGGTGAAAGGAAAACACTGAACTATTCACAGCTTTATAGTTTCTTTTTAAAATTATTGTCACTCCATTAATCCATGTTTCCAGTAGAAAAACAAAAGAAAACAAAACATACAGAAATAGAAGATACAACAGGTACCTGTAATCCCCTTACCCAGAAGGATGCACTGTTCTCGTATCAGCATGTATTCCTGATTTTAGTGAAAAACTTTAGAAACATACATAGTTTAATTTTATCCCAGACTCCAGTTTTCTCACAAAGCCTTGTGTTCTAGACATCTCTACATGCCAGTGATCTTTTGTTTATTTTGGCTGGAATTTTTGAGATATTGGTGGATTCACATGCAGTTATAAAAATAAATGCAGAGATACCTATGCCCTTCATTAAGTTTTACTCAAAAGAAACATCTCAGAAAATTTTAACCAAATATCACAACTAGGATATTGATATTGCCAAAACACACTGGTTTTGCTGAGGTTTCCCAAGTGTGGCTGACCTATGACTTGCTTGTGCATTTAGTTCTCTACTCTGTTATCACATGCTCAAGGATCCCACACACAGCCAGAAAATGGTCAAGTTCCAACATCAGAAGGGTCCTTCAAGTTGTCCTTTAACAAGCTCATCCACCTCTCTCTCTCTCTCACCCACTTCCCATCCTAACCCCAATCTGTTCTCCACTTCTAAAATTCTGTCTTTTCACACATGTGATATAAATGGAACCACAAAACAAGTGTCCTTGGTGACCGACTTTTTTTCATACAGAATAATTCCCCAAGGGATCCAAGTTGTTGCATATATCCACTGGTGATTTCTATTATTTCTGAGTAGGATTTTATAGTATGAATGTCTCACTGTTTCTTTAAGTGTTCACTCATTGAAGAGCATTTGGATTGTTTTCGTTTTTGCCTAGCCCAAATATAGATATGAACATTCATGTAAGGCTTTTGCATGAACCTGTTTTTGTTTCTCTGGGATGCATATCCAAGTGTTCAATTGCAGGGTCAAATGGAAATTGCATATTTAGTTTATGAAAAACTGCTGAACTGTTTCCCTGTGATGTTATCATGCTAGGAGATATAGTGATCTAATTTCTCCACAGCCTCATCAGCACTTTGTTCATTCTGTTAGGTATGCAGTGATACTTATTGTCACTGTTCCAGCAGGGGCCAGGTTCCCTGGTGCTTTTGGGACCCATATACGTCTCCCCAGCTGACGGACTAAAGAACAGGTTATAGGCTGGAGACCCGAAACATTTTCACTGAAATCAGACAGTGTTTATATAGGAAAAGCGTAAGGGAGGTGGGGACAGGGATTAACATGAGATTGGTCAGATGCAACTATAAACATGGGTTTGTTTGGTTGAGCACATATAAACAGTGTAAATCTCTTTCTTCAGGGGAAATTTTTCTAGGAGATCCAGGGGCAGCATTACATAGTGGGGTGGGGGTGGGGGTTAGCATTCTGCATTCTGGATTCTGGTCTCTGACAACTTACAAAGATTTCAATTCATCTTTCCCTGAGGGCTAACAATGTTGGGCATATCTTCATGAACTTATTTACTACCTCCATCTCATTTTTGGAATATCTACCTATTTTCCCTCTCTTCTAATTTGATCTTTTATTACTGTTGAGTTTGAAAGCTCTTTATGTATTCTAGGTGCCCGACCTTTGTTGGATATATGATTTGCAGGTATTGTCTCTCATTTGTTCTTTTAACAGTCAGTCTGCAGGCAATAGTCTTGATCTGTTGGCGAGATCAATTTTATCTTTATCTTAAGACTATGCTTTTGATGTCAAACCTAGGGATTCTTTGCATGTCCCAACATCCTGAAGACTCTCATTTTTTTAAAATTCAAATTGATATTTAGCACTGCCACTGTCATCTCATCCTGTTGTTCGTCAATTTGCTTGACCAGTAACGTCTCCATTGTGAGACTTGTTGTTACTGTTTTTGACATATCAAATATGCCACGGGTAGCTTGCCAGGCTCTGCCGTGCAGATGGGATACTCTTGGTAGCTTACCAGGCTCTCCGAGAGGGACAAAGGAATTGAAACACCCTACCCTCTGTGCTATTGCTCCAACCCTCAATTGATATTTATTCCAATCAAATTACTATTGAGGTTACATTGTTTATCACAGTGCTTTGGATAGACAAAGTTACTGTACTTTCATCACCACCCTAAGTGCCTTCGCCATTGTTTTTATGTCACTTCAAGTCCACTCCATCACTCCACCCCACCTGGCTCACCCCAGCTTGGTAAACTCAGTGCTCAGCTCTGTTACCTAAGACCAAGAATTTGTTTTCATTGGCCATTGCCTGTTACTTTTTTTTGTTTCTTGATAGGTCACTAAGATGTGAGATCATTCAGCATTTTCTTCTCCCTCTGATTTATTTCACTGAACATGACACCCTCTGAGTTGTAGCAAAAGGCAAGAATAATACCTTGCCTATATAGCTGAGTAGTATCCCATTGTGCATCCGCACCAACATTTCTCTCTTGGGGAGTCAGTTTTTGTTTTAGTTTTTAAATCCATACCCAGCAGTGAGTAAGGGCTACTCCTGGCACTCAAACCTGAGTCTTCTGTGTGCAAGGCTTATACTCAGCCCCTTTCTGAGATATCTCCTTGACCCCTGTACCACAGTTTCTTTATTTGCCTATCAGTAGGCATCTAAATTATTTCTATTTTTTTTTGTCTATTGTAACTAGCATCTCAGTGAACATAGGTGTGCATTTCTCTTTTCAAATTCATGTTTTAATGTTCTGTGGATTGATGCCAAGACGTGGATCACTGGGGCATTCAGTAGTTCCATTTTTTTTTAAAAAAAAACTTTCCTAGATTTGCATTTTATATTTAATTCCATAATCCAGTTTGAGTTAGTTTTTCTATATAATGTAAAGTTGACGTTCAGATCCCTCCTGATTTTATATGTAAATATAATTATAAATATATGCTATTCTAAATATAAATGGTATCATGTCTTACATTGCATTTTGTAACCCAATTTTCTCACAAATCCCTACCTTGTGAATACCTCTACATGCCAGTATATTGAATCTGTACATGGTAGTTCCCAATGGCTGTAGCCTGAGTCAATGCCTAAATGTATCAGAGTTCATTAAGGAGAGCACGGATCAAAGCCTCCTTACTCTGGCCCAATACCATTTACTGAAATTCTTCTTAGCTCAAAGCAGACAATGTGAGGATCTGTTGCTTGGAGCTAAGAACTCTCACACAAGCATATAAGCTGTTTGCTGGGGAGAGGAGGGGTTGTTTAAGCAAACACTGCATGTCAAGTATGTCAGAAAAACCGTAAGACTTAGAGACATTGTTCCCTTGAACCCTTCAGGACTTGGCTTTAAGCTGAATCTGAGAATATTACAATTTCAAGGGTAATTCTCTGTGTGTGTATGTACTCCCTCCTCCTCTTCCTCCTCCCCCCCCTCCTCCTCCTCCTCCTCCTCCTCCTCCTCCTCCTCATCATCATCATCATCATCATCATCATCAAATTTCTCGAGTAGTCTCAGTAACGTCTCCATTCATCCAAGCCCTGAGATTTTAAAAACCTCTCTCTACTCGTCCTTCCAATGATGCCGTAATAGAGGCTCTTGTTACAGAGTCAGGGGAATGAGACCCAGCTTGCTACTAGTTTTGGCATATGAATACACCATGGGGACCTTGCAAGGCTCTCCCATGTGGGCAGGAAACTCCCTCTAGTCTGCCAGGTTCTCCCAGAGGGAGAAGTAGGCTATAAGATATTATATTTGCACTTTGGGATAAATTTGAAGATTTTCATAGATTCTTTCTGAGTCCTGGCCAAGGTAGAGGCTGGAACTCACAGAGGTGATTTATCTCGCTCAGTCCTTCTTTGTTCAACAGCACTCACTGGCATCGTCTGGGGAGGTTTTCCAGTTTGGACCTGCTCAATTCTCCCCTGACTTCACTGGATTCCAGTCTTCTGGTCTGATCCTGGGACCCATGCACCAGAAGAAACTCCCCACAAATGGCCAAAGAAACTTAGCCATTGGGGGAAAAGGCAGTTAGGATAGAGAAAGGATTACTGAGTCAATGATGGTTGGAAGGACCGCTTGGGATGGGTGATGTGTGCTGAAAGTAGACAAAAAACCAAACACGATGGCTTCTAATTATCTGTATTGCAAACCATAAGTAGAGAGAGAGAGTAAGAGGGAAACTGTCTGCCATAGAGGCAGGGGAAGGCGTGGGATGGGTGGGGTGGGGGAGGGATACTGGGGACATTGGTGGTGGAAAATGTGCACTGGTGGAGGGATAGGTGTTCAATCATTGACTGACTGACACTCAGCCATGAAAGCTTTGTAAGTGTAACTCACAGTGATTCAATTAAAAAAAGAAAATATCAATTAATTAAAGTATAGAGTTTATTTTATGTTTGCAATATATTCGTGAACTAAAGCAAGCTATCTATATATTAATGCCCGCAAAGTGAGAATTCTTAAAATTATCAAATAAATGTTGTGCTATTTAATTGAACAGCAACATTTGGAGAATGTATTACTGAGTAGTAAACCAGTGTTTGAAGGAAAAAACAAAAGAAAAGTTTCTGCCATAGAATCAGGCTGTATGTGGGGGATGGTGGACGGGCAACAGGGGACATCACTGGAGGGAAATGTGCACTGGTGAAGGGATGGGTGTGGGAACATTGTACACTGAAAATCATGAACGACTTTATAACTGTATCTCACAGTGATTTCATAAATAAAAAAAACTTAAAGTGTCAAAAAAAAAGAAAGGAAGAAACTCAGCCATGCCTATCTCCTCCTCTCTTGCTCAAATCTTTTGAAGCGAGGACTCCTTGAAAATTCTCTTGATGGATTACCTCCAGAAATGTGGGGCTTGTTTCTGAAGCAGACTGGTGATTTAAATGTTTTGACTATTAGAAAATTCTATCGACTGGGTAGGAGTTTGCTTTAGAAGACTCCTTTCTACACACACACACACACACAACACACACACACACACACGAACACATGCATATACACACATAGGCACACACACATACATACACACACACAAAACTTACAGAGATTCTCATTGCATTATTTAATGCTGTTTGCTCTTGGTTGTTTATTTTTAGATAAACCATTCAACATTTTATGAAATTACCATTGTTTTTATAATACTATATAAATGTGGAATTTAGCAATATATGTATCTGCCTCACTGTACTAACTACCAAAATTTGAGCGCCTTTCCTGCCAGCAAATGAATTCTCTTACCCTTTCCTTAAACCCATCCCCTTCCCTCTCTGATAACCCCATAGTTTTATCCAAATTTTACTTTGGAACCATTTTGCTGCCCCCCCCCTCCTCCACCCCCAAATCCACCAGTCTGATGTGCTGGTGAGAATGACAGTCTTCGCATTTGGCTTTTTTTTTTTAAGTACCTCTGGTGATTTCAATGCAGATACAAAGTTGGGAATTTCTCGATTAAATAACCCATGGGGTCAGCCCTCCAAAGTCCCCCAGGACTGGAATGAACATGCGAGTCTGGGTTCGACCACCATGGCTGCCAACTACTCAGTCTCAGGCACCAGTGCCATGCAGGAAGGCACGTCCAGCATTGCCAACATGCAGGGACTTCCATGATCTTTTTTTTTTTTAAAGAATAAAGAAAGAAGGAAGGAAGGTAAGACACGCCGGAATTCCAACTCTCTCTGTGAAATCACAGGACTCTTCGACGTTGGCAAGCGATATATAAAAAAGAAGAGAACTTGCGGCCAGATCTGGCCCGAGCGCGGAGGCATCTGCTGTGGGATATTTTCGTGCAGGGATTCCTTCCAAAGCAGGTTCCTCAAACTCAGCACTATTCACTTTGCGGCCTGGATCTCCGTCCCTGGCGACCCGTCCGTGCTTTGTAGGAAGTTCAAAAGCCTCTGGTGACCTCTGCCTCCTCCCCCACCTCTATGCCAGTAACAACCAGCTTTCTTTCCAACCTAGGACCTGAAAGGCCAGATTGCCCCCCGAGAAGCACTCATCCCAAAAGATTCTGATGCCTTGCCTCTAGGGGCGGGGAAAACTCATTGACTCGTTGTTGAAGCTGTTCTGTTGTTTGATTGGTCCAAAAGTAAGGGCGTGGTTTATTTCTCTAAATAGAGGCTCCATCCCCAACTCTCAGCTCCAAGCCATAGGTCCATTTTCCAATGCCCCCTCAAAGGCAAGCTGATCCAAGCTCCTTGAGCCTCCTGTCTCCTTGCAACTCTGCTACCTTCTCAGTCATTAATTTGTTGCCTGATCCTCACGACAAGGCACCATTTCCTGGCCTTTTTTTTTTTTTTGCCCTCAGCCAAATGTCCTCCAAGCCTTTGCTAACCCTCATCAACTGTGGTCCTGAGCTGGACACAGCATTCCAGGTGTGGCCAGCCCTCCACGGAGCAGCAGAGGAGCTATTTCCTGCCTTGCTCTGAACATTGTGCTTCTATTAATGCACCTTTGCATCACATCAGTTGTTTTTTTGGCAACCACATCCCACCGTTGACTCAGACTGAGCTTGTGGTCAATTAAAATCCACAACTCTTGATGGTGCCGCTCTTAGGCCCATTTTACGCCATCCTGTGCCAGGCAGGGAGGGGGGTCCGGAGGCTCTGCCCGTATGCACTTTAACCTAATTTTAGTCTCTGGCGTTACTGTTGTTCGATTTCATCTCCTGGGTTTCAGGATGTCGTTCTTTTTTTTTTTTTTGTACGCTAAATATTTTGAATCCATATTCATCATTCAACAGAAGAGCTGTTCTGCCCAATTTTATGTCATTCACAAGTTGTTAGCTTGGCAGCCCTCTGGTGTCCTCATTTAAGTCATCGCTGGAGAGACTGTCCAGGCAGGCCTGGATGCGAGGAGAGTGGAATTTCCCAAGACAGCCTTTCCCCAGATGGCACCGATTCTAGATAATGTTTCAGTCTGCTCAGTCTTTGGTTCATTGGGAGAAACACGGTCTTGTTCAAATGGGGATACTCTATTATTATTCGCCCCTAAGTAGGAAGGGACTTTGGACACACGTGACAATAGGGATGCATCTTGAGGGCACTGTGCTACAGGGAAATCTGACACAAAAGGATTCCAGTGATACCATTCCTGTTAGACGAGGCAGCAGGAAGTAGTCAGATTCATTAGAGACAGGAAATAGAATGAGGATGCTACTTCCTCTATGGCAGGGGCTGAGAGAATAGGGAACTGGAACCATACTGTGTAAGGAGAATTTTCATTTGGGAAGATGGAAAAGTTCTGGAGGTGATATTAGTGCGGGTGGTGTCACCCTGTGAATAAGACTTAATTACACTGAACTGGATGCTTAGAGATTATTAGAACAGAGGGCTGGCTGGAGAGATAGTCCAGCAGATAAGGTACACAGCTGACCCAGGTTCAACCCCCCAGCATGGCCAGGTGTGGACAGATGCCAGAAAATGTAAGGATTCATTTCGGTTTTTTTTTTTCCACTTCATTCTAGTATTTTGTATTTTGTAATTTGTTTTTCTTGGAAAGAGAACAATGTCTCTCTCTGGCCTTGATTTTCTTCCCATGACATTTTGGCTGTTCACAGTCTCAGGATATGTAGATAAATGAGACTCTCTTTCTGTCCCCCACCATCCCCCAAAAGGTCAAATCATTACTGGAATTGTTTGAATTCCAGTTGTCCTATAATTTAGAACAAAGAAACAGGATGATCAGAATCTACAGCAAAATCATGCAGGTTGGACAGATAAGACATGCTCTAGACCAGATTCTCCTTCTATAAAGAACACGGGGGCCTGAGTGATAGCACAGTGGAGAGGGTGTTTGCCTTGTACACAGCCAACCTGAGTTCGATCCCCGGCATCCCATATGGTCCCCTGAGCACCGCCAGGAGTCATTCCTGAGTGCAGAGCTGGGAGCATCCCTTAAGCATTGCCAGGTGTGACCCCAATAATAATAATAATAATAAAAAAATAGAACATGGGCCACAAGAGAGAGCTCAGCTCCCAGGTTCAATCATCAAAATGTGCTCTCCAAGAGCTGTGACCACCCGGGTCATGGTTTAAGTAAGTGGTTGGCTACAATGGCAGCCAGGAAGAGTGACAAACGTCTGGTGATGGGGGCCAGGAAAAGACCACTAGGAGCACTGTCCAAAGGCTTGGGCAAAGAGAAAGGCGACATCTGAGAAATCTCCTTATGGTCCCAGCTTCTTGTTGGAATGAGAATGAGCTAGCCCTGAGAGACAGAAGACATAGACAAATTGTAAAAATAACAACAAAGGTAGGGAGTGGGTGGGTATGGGAGCCCAATTCTATGAACTGGAAAAAGGAGTACGTGCAGGAGACAGAATGGGATTGCAGTGGTCAAAGGGCAACCCAGAAACCCAGCAGTCAGCCCGATGTATGAGAGATGAGACCCAGGGTCAGTTTTGGAAGGCAATGAGTAAAGTATGAATTTGACCAATGAAAGACAGAGAGCAGACTGGTGGAAGAAAGGTTTGAGAAGAAAGAAGTAGAAATGTTTAAGGCAGAAAGCATGCTAACCTGGGCATGAGTCATTCTCCAAATCCAAGGAACTGAATGCAAGCAATAGCCAAATGTTGAAAACTCTTTCCACTGGGGGAATACAAAAATATGGGGAAGTCAGGCATTAGGGAATCCTGAAATATTGGAGGAAATAACACAGAACCAGGAGGTAAAGTCCGTGGCCACATTCGCTGTCCTGTTATGCCTGAATTACCATCCGACGTGGTCAATATTGTTCCCCAATCAGAATGTAACGGGGGTGCTACCTTGGAGGCTAGAACAAGTAATTATTCCTTGGGGCATCTCTCCAATAACCTTCCCAGGTTGTTCTGTACCCCAGGAACATTTTGGTGGGCTTCCTGAATAGAGGGCAAGGTCTTCACAGCTGTTCTTGTAGTATTTGATAAGAATCTGAAAATTCCAGATGTCTGTCTCTGTTGTACTGATAAACTGCAGAGGATCGATGATCCTTATGCATCCCCAGATCTCCTACCTTTGGTGACAGAACAAAAGAAGAACAAATTTACTGTTATGAGATGATACCTCTTGGGGTGTGTGTGTGCGGGGGGGGGTACTGGTGCATGTATCCACACAAAACCAGGCATGTGTGTGCTCATCAGCTCTGTTCCTCCCAGTCTATTCCTGAATCAAGAGTATCTTGTGGCTGCCCGAACTGACTCCTTAGCCACCTCTTTCTCCAGATGGAGCTGTGAGCGAGGTAAGAACACTCCAAGAACGAGGTGGGTAGTCTAGATGTCAAGCTGTGGGCAGGAGAAAAAAAAACCCAAGAGTCAGGGAACGAAGTGGGAATGGTGTTGAGGTGACAGCTGCCTGGGGCCGGAGGCTTCATCTTGTGCAGTGAAGTGAAATGCTGTCTCTTTTCACACCTCTGTTGCTCTTGGCGTTCCATGTGTAAGGATTTCTTTCCTGAATTCTGAACACCATTTTCTTTGTTGGAAAGCAACTTAAAATCTCTGCGTTCTGCTTTTAATCTGTCATCTGTTGGCACAATCTCACCATTTATCTTCTTGCTTCAAATGTGCCCCCAAATCAATTTCTCTCATCCTTAACATTTTTGCAATCCTTAGCTCTTTCCTTGCCAGAGCCTCTGTGCTCCCACTCTCGCCCGTGTCTACCACTCTACTCATCGTGGATGCTGTGCCCATCTGCCCGTCTTTATGTACTGATCATCTGAGATCAGAGCTCACCAGAGAACTCTTTGGGTGAACCGTTTCTTCTGGCTTCTCACAGTCCTGCCTACTCCTCGCTCCCATCATGGAATTATATTGCACTGTAGCACTGTAGCACTGTCGTCCCGTTGTTCATCAATTTGCTCAATCAGGCACCAGTAATGTCTCCATTGTGAGATTTGTTGTTACTACTGTGTTTGGCATATTGAATATGCCACGGGTAGCTTGCCAGGCTCTGCCATGCGGGCGGGACATTCTCAGTAGCTTGCAGGGCTCTCAAGAGGGATGGAGGAATCAAACCTGGGTCGGCCGCGTGCAAGGCAAATGCCCTACCTGCTGTGCTATCACTCCAGTCCACGGGAATTATATTGAAAATGATTAAACAATCAAACTTGATTGAATCCCACATTTTCTGCTTTACATTTTTTTTTACCATGGAATTGTCCTTGGAAGCTCTCTCACTCTGTCTAGCAGTTAACCCTTTGGGTAAAGCCACCCATTGGATCTTCATAGTAGCCTTGTGTACCAAGCAGAGATTTAATGATAAGATTTTATCCATCTCACAGATAAAAAAAGAACATGACAGAAAGCTCAGGGAGGATGCAGGAGATTATGACTGAGACTACTCTGCATGCTGTTTAGCTCCTAGTCACCAGCAATGACGATTGGGTCTCCGACTAGAGACAGGACCATTTTTCTAAATTTGGGAGACGTAGGAGTGAGCAAAAGGAAGGCTATGGTCTCAGACGGCAAGGGGACTTGCTTTCTCATAGAGAGAGACAAGCAATAAGCCAGCAAACACCTGAGTAGAGGGCGTGATGAGGACCGGAGTGATAATACAGTGGGTAGGGTGTTTGCCTTGCTTGTGGCTGACCCAGGCTCTATCCCTGGCATCCCATATGGCCCCCCCATGCACTACCAATAGTGATTCCTGTAGATCATCTTGGAATACACCCCTTTAATGAGGTGATATTTGAAGAAAATAAGGGAGCCCTGGGGATAAGAGGGGACAGAAGGAAAAAGTGTAGGCCAGAGAGGTAGGACAAGGGCAGGGCATTTACCTTGCAAATGGCCAACTTGGATTTGATCCCTGGCACCCCAAGCACTCCACGAGGAGTTATTCCAGAGTGGGAAGCAAGGAGTAGACCCTGGGAACAGATGGGTCTGACCCCCCCAAAAAAATAAAAAATAAAAGGAGGAGGACGAGGAGGATGATAAGGAGACAATGCAGAAGAGTGTCTCTGACAAAAGGAAGAACAAGTGGAAAAATCTTGAGATGGGAATGTACTTAGATTTTTGTGGTTGAAACACTGAGTTGGGATGAGACCGGCGAGAAAGTTCTGTGTAGCTGTGTCATACCAGAGGGTCCAGGTCGTGCAGGACTTGAGGCTTGTTAGATGTTTGGTTTTTATTCTGAGGCATTTGGAAAGTCACTGAATTTCCCGGACTATTGAGCATGGGATGTTGGAGAAAAAGAGGAGTTGGTGATATAATCTTGCTCTTGAATTTTGAATTTCAGCCATTGAAACATAAGCAGTGATGTCAGATGGAATGATGGGGAAGGGTGTGGAATAAGTCTGGGAGGAGAATCACTTGTATCACTTGTCTTCCCGTTGATCTTCGAATTGTTCGAGCAGGCGCCAGTAACGTCTCCACTTGTCCCTGTCACGTGCTAGTGCAGCCCAGTGATATCTACTCACTCCAGGAACAGGAAGAGCCTCAAACTGTTCATTCAGGGTATGTTTTTGTTTTTTTTAGATTTATTTATTTTATTAAATCACCATGTGGAAAGTTACAAAGTTTTCAGGCTTATGTCTCAATTATACAATGCTCGAACACCCGTCCCTTCACCAGTACCCATATTCCACCACCAAAACCCCCAGTATACCTCCCACCCCCCCATCCCCACCCCCACGTACGTAGCTGATAAATTTCACTTCATTTTCTCTTTACCTTGATTACATTCCATATTTCAACACAAAATTCACTATTGTTGTTGGAGTTTCCCAAAAAAAAATCAGCTCTGCTGACAAGGAAGCATTTGATAATTAGTTTTCCATTGCTGAGAATGAAGAGATATGAAGTCGCGCAGTTCCCAGTTCTCCCTTCCCAGTGCTCAAACCTGAAGCCTGGAAGCACTCCTTCCTTCATGTCAGTCCTCACAAAGTGGGTGTTAGCACCCCTAGGGGGATGTTGGCCAATCCAAATCCAGTGGGGGATGAGGGGCCATCACAGATTCTGGTGCAATTCCAGCCAGTGAGTAATTTTATTTTGAATACGGGGACAATAGTCCCAACAGGTCTGGGGAGTCCTGTTAGGAAATCCGCCCCCAGCAGGGATCCAACTATTTTTCCTCCTACTTCCTTATCCTACTCCATTCTGGGCCTTCATCTCTTCTTGCCATGGTCTCTTCTAGAGTTTGGAAAACCCTTCTTATTTTATATGCCAGCTCCACTCAGTCCTCTCTCAGGCTGGTGCTTTAAAACAGCATGCTAGGGCAGTTAGGACAGAGAAGGGACCAGAACGACAATAATAGTTGGAAATGATCACTCTGGACAAGAACTGGGTGTTGAAAGTAGGTAAAAGAATGTACATAATAACCTTTCAGTGTCTGTATGCAAACCATAAAGCCCAAAAGGAGAGAGAGAGAGATACAGAGACAGAGACAGAGAGATAGGCAGACAGAAGCAGAGACAAGAGAGACAGAGAAAGACAGAGAGAGATAAACGCACAGAGAAATAGAGAAATAGATATATATATCTTTCTCTTTATATATATGGGCTACATATATCTCATATAGAGAGATATGGGCTGGGGCGATAGTACAGAGGGTAGGGCGTTTGCCTTGCATGCAGCTGACCCGTGTTCGATTCCTCTGTCCCTCTCAGAGAGCCCGGCAAGCTACCGAGAGTATCCCATCCACATGGCAGAGCCTGGCAAGCTCCCCCTGGTGTATTCAATATGCCAAAAACAGTAACAACAGGTCTCACAATGGAGATGTTACTGGTGCCCGCTCAAGCAAATCGATGAGCAATGGGATGACAGTGATACAGTGATATATACATATACATATATATATAGTATATATCTGTATATATATATATATATATATACATAGATAGAGAGAGAGAGAAGAAAAGTGCCTGCCATAGAGGCAGGGGTCTGGGTCAGGAGGGAAACCGGGGACATTGCTGATGGGAAATGTAAACTGTGGTGAAGGGATGGGTATTGAAACATCGCATGACTAAAACCTAATCATAGACAACTTTGTAACAGTCTATCTCACTGGTTCCATTAAAAAATAAATCTTTTACAAAAATGAATTAAAATAAATAAAACAGCATGCTAGATTGAGAGCTTTTCAAACGGCCTATTCAATCACATTTCCTCCTTGTGTTCGAAAGAATTGAAGACCCTTGCGGCAGGTTTCAAAATTCCCCAGATTTTTTTTTATCCCCTGGGATATTTGGCAACACCGCTCTCCCCGCCAGAGCTCGCGCCATGCTCTCTCTGGCTTCACCCCCGAACCCCAACTTGCATGTGCATTGAGTTACAATCCTCTCTCCTCCGAGTCACACAGGCGCTGTCCAGGTCTATCACGGCATTTATTGCTGAAGCAGAAAGGCCTGAACCACACGGATCCTTTTCTAAATATGTGCTTTGTTTTGTTTTCCTTTGGTGTTTGAGTTTGATTTTGAGGATAATTCTTTTTCCTGCTTGGCTGCTCACTGCATAATTTATCTTTCAAAACGTAAAAGACATTTGAAAATTGTGTCTACAGGCAGTTCTCCTTTTATTATGTTCTTTTGTCCCGGAAAAAAAAAAGAACAATGATGAAGTTTTTCATTTCAGGATGAGAAAGTTTTGCTTGCTGTGTCTTTTAGAATTTTCTTTGCTGTCCCTTCTTGGGCCTCTCTGTCATTTTCATTTGTCCTAGGAAAGGCTTTTCCATCCTGAGAAAGTACACCTAAATTTCATGAATTTGATGGAGCCGGGGCAATAGCAGGGCAGGTAGGGCAGTTGCCTCGCTCGCAGCAGACCGGGGTTCGATTCCCAATACTGCATAGAATTGTTCAAGCACCGCCAAGAAGGAGTAGCGGAGCACAGAGCCAGGAGTAAGCCCTGAACACTGCTGGGTGTGACCTTCCCCTACAAATCTCATAAATTTGACCAAGTGTGCCCCACAATTGTTAGGGGGTGGGAGAATTACACGGCTTCCATGGGGTGGGGGGTTGTAACCAAGCAGTCATTCTCCAGGCAGGGAGGCCCAGCACTTAAGGAGCTTGGGAGTTCTGAGGATCCAGCCTACAAATAACAAATAAGATTAGAGGCAATATCCCGGCCTTGATGTCTTCATCAGATTCTGCAGAGAACACATCAAAGTTTGCCTTTATTTCCACACATACACACTCAAGCAGGGCCTCGGGACCCTACATTGCCACTGCTAATTCAATTTTCTTTTCCTAATGTGTATGTCACTCATCACCTTTTCATTGTGTGGCCATCTGCCTGCTGCCGTATTTTTTTTTAATCCTTTTACCACTGAACTTCACGGCCGGAGCTCTGGACTTGGAGGCGTACAAAGGAGACCCCATGGACCACCTGTTCCCTGGCAGGGGTTTCAGTGATGATGTTTGGAACAACCTAGAAGCCTCAGAGAGGAAAACAGCTTTCAGGAGGAGACTTTTCCCTGGTCCGTGGTTTTTTTTTTCCCCTGAATATGACAAGGGGTGGGAGAAGTGACCTTTGCAGTGTTTCTTAATCACAAATATGAGTCAGGTGGGGCATCCTCAGAGCTAAAGACAAGACACGCAGGATCTAGGCAGAGTTCATGGTTGAAATAGCCCAGAACTCTTTGAGGTCTGTGTGTGGGGGGGTATGGGGGGGCGGGTGGTGGGAAATCATTAAGCATCTAAAGCTTCCAGAATTTGTAATCCAAATCTATAAACAGATTTCCATACACTGATGTAGAGAAAATGCAATTATCATTCATCACGAGTCCGCTGTCAGCCTCGGAGCGGAGGGCAGTTCAGCATCCCGCTCAAGCTTCTCCTCGCAGCCCCGACTTGAAGCCCCCAGTGACAGGTCATCGGACAGACACTGAATAATTCAGGCCACCAAATCACCCCGCCGAGGCCCCTCTCTGTGTGTCTCGTTCTTGTAGATCTGGGTGGTTCTGTGCACATCGAGGGGTTTGAATCGGGAAATTGCCTCTATTGATTTCAGGGGGGTGTGCGCTAGCAATTTACATCCTGTCTCCTTGCCCGCTAGCTAAATGCCAGCAAGAGTCCCCTTTCCACACAGCCCGATGCAGCAGGCATTCGCCAGGCTGGTGGTTTGAGGGCCTCTGCTGGGGACAGGCTGCTCTAAAGATATTTGTATTGTGATTGTTTCAATGCCTGATTTTTTTTTTCCTTTGTGAGCCTTTCCAGACATACAGTCGTGGACAGACCCCTGGGTCCCCAGCTCTCTCCATTTGTACAGGTGTTCATGTTCTCCTGCACTGGCTTCATGCTTGTTCACAGGCAGAATGCCACACCTCAGAAAAAGCCACTTCATCACTCTCACCCCCTCTCCCAGGCTCTAAACGCACACTTTTGAGGGAACCCCTCCCAGCCTGTCTCCCCAGTGGACCCTTCCCCAAAGGGTGCAATGTTTGTACCAGGAATCTCTGGATGCATTTTTAAATATTGAATAGATGATAAACCATCCATCCCTTCAGCATGCTGGTTCTGAAATGTCTCCCTGTTGAAAATGTCAAGGCGGGGTAATCTGAACAACAAGGCAATCTTCCACTCAGGAGAGAATGACTTTTTTTTTTTTCCATGAAATTTTCGGCTGCTTTCCATTTCCACGATTACCACACTTCAATGAACATATTTCCGTATGTACATGTGAGAGTGTCTGTTTAGTTCTTTTTCTCTTTATTTACTGTGTGTGTTTGTGTGTTTGTGTGTGTGTGTGTGTATGTTGGGACCACATCTGGCAGTGTTGGGGAGCTTGTCCTAACTCTACGCTCAGGAGAGACCCCTGGCAATACTCAGGGGACCATAGGCAGTGCCAGAGCTGGAACTGGGATTGGCAGCATGCAAGGTAAGTGCCTTCCCCCCTTAAGTATCTTTCCAGCCTAAGTCCTTTAAAACAAAACAACATGTGACTCCACTAGGAAGAGCACATCTACATTGGCAACAGCACGCAACCCTTTCTGCAGAATCCAGTGCTAATCTGACTCTATGCCACGCACAATCATGTTTTCCTTTTCTTCCTTCTCTTTGAAGGATTTCACAGCCCACTCACTAATGCTCCGTGGACAGTTAAGGTCTATACCAAGAGATAACTGAAATGAAGGGTTCACGTATGCTCCATTTATTTGAGGTTGGCACAAGCCCTTTCACAGATTCCGAAACTCCTCAAACATCCCCCCTAGCCCCCACACACCACCACTGTCAATGCTTGTCATTTCAGACCTTTTCTCCCCCAAATTTGGGGCATCCTTATAGGTGAAAAATGGATTTCATTGCTATTCCTATTTGTATTTTTCCTGAGCTGTAGCCTTTACTCTTCCATATGAGGTTCTGAAGTCAGCACCCATTTACATGTTTCAATGGGAAGGGTTGATGCCTGAACATCTTTCTAATTTATCTCAAACTTTGGCATGTGGAGCGAGAGCAGATAGGAACTACCTTTCTACTCTTTTGCAATCGTACTCCATCATCTAGGAAGTGGTCTATACTCTCGATTCTTAAACTGGATCACGACCCCATCTGGGGTCTTGTAACTAACTAAAGGTGGGGATTGTGAAAGACTTGGAACGAGTAAAAAGTCTCTGGATGTACAACAATCTCAGATTTAAAATCAAGCATGCAATAATCTGAGTTGCTTCTCCCATGTTGCTTTTCTCAGGAGAACAGGGTTACATGTAGAAAACAGTTAAGAAGATATCGATTTTTTGGTATTTGGGAGACTTTCTTTGCAAACTTGGAAAATTTTAATTAAAATTTCATGAGTGTTTAACAAGAAAAAACATCTAATTTTTGGAGGGCTGGAGTGGTAGCACAGCGGGTAAGGCATTTGCCTTGCACCCAGCTGACCTGGGTTCGGTTCCCAGCATCCCATATGGTCCCCTGAGCACCACCAGGGATAATTCCTGAATGCATGAGCCAGGAGTAACCCCTGTGAATTTCTGGGCATGTCTCAAAAAGAAAAAAACACCACAAAAACAAACAAACAAAAAATATCTAATTTTTAAGTTTTATGTCTTGGTTGTGTTCATTAAGCCAGTCATATTGGTTGTGGGGCTTAAAATGTTCTGTACTCCATTTTGTGTGGTCCATTTCCTGAGTCTGTCAGTTTCTGCTGGAAAATTTTCACAAAAGTCTCCCTCCAGAAGTGTAGACTCTTCAAATACTTCTATCATGTTTGCTTTCTAGGTTTTTGAAGCAGTGTTGTTAGTTGCATGTTGATTGGTTCAATGTTCGTATTTTACTGATAAATCTCCCCTCTTATTAATTATACCAGGGTCATTTTTATCCCTATTTGTCTTGTCCCAAATAGTATTTGATCTGATGCTACTATTGATACATAGGCCCTTATTTTATTAGTATTTGTTGGGATATCTTCTACCCCATTGCTTTCAAAAGTTACTTTTTAGGCATATATATATATATACATATATATATGTACATATATATAAAATAGCAGGTGGATCAATGATTTAAATACAATTCAAGAATCTATGCGTTCATGTTGAAAATCACAAAGGATTATGTCTATCTTTTCTTTCATATCTTAAAAAAATTAAACATACTGAGTGCCTTTCAGATGACTCCTAGTTTAACCTGAAGGCTTTCTCATCTTATTGTTTTGGTATCCACCAACTCCTCCTCACAGCTGATGATTTTTTTCTTTGATTTGTAGGGTTTGAATGACAGCTGCTTCTAGTGGCCCTTGCTTATACCTGAGAGTACCTTGGGACCCATGATTTTGGTCATGCGGTGACAGAGTAGTTTTGAATTTATACCTGCAAGTACTCCTGGGGGCTTTACCATCTAGGATAAGATACATAAAAATACTGTAAAATCTTATACTATAAGATTATAGATTTGATTTTTCAATATCAACAAGATATTGCAGACTCAGCATTTCAATGTAGCATTTAGCATTCTCTGAGAGTTTAGCATTCTCCTGTCTGCAACAAATTCCCTGTTTTGTTTTTCTGAGTTGATGGCACCATATTTTTTAAGCTCCCTTTGCAGAGATAATAACCTTGTCAGGGTTCCAAACTTATTTATTTATTTGGACCTCATTTTTCAATACTTTCCACCACCGTCAGGGCAGAGAGTGAGACTCAAAGAGATAGGTAAATGTTTGGCTTATAATGATGGGTGAGGATAACTTCAGGACTGGAATGTTCTCTCCACTCAGCATTACTCAGGTTTCTGTCTCTCACTCCCGCAATGCCAATTCTTTCTTTCTTTCCTTCTTTCTTTCTTTCTTTCTTTCTTTCTTTCTTTCTTTCTTTCTTTCTTTCTTTCTTTCTTTCTTTCTTTCTTTCTTTCTTTCTTTCTTTCCTTTCTTTCTTTCTTTCTTTCTTTCTTTCTTTCTTTCTTTCTTTCTTTCTTTCTTTCTTTCTTTCTTTCTTTCCTTTCTTTCTTTCTTTCTTTCTTTCTTTCTTTCTTTCTTTCTTTCTTTCTTTCTTTCTTTCTTTCTTTCCCTTCCTTCCTTCCTTCCTTCCTTCCTTCCTTCCTTCCTTCCTTCCTTCCTTCCTTCCTTCCTTCCTTCCTTTCTTTCTTTCTTTCTTTTTTCTTTCTTTCTTTCTTTCTTTCTTTCTCTTCCTTCCTTTCTTGCTTTCTCCTTCCTTCCTTCCTTCCTTCCTTCCTTCCTTCCTTCCTTCCTTCCTTCCTTCCTTCCTTCCTTCCTTCCTTCCTTCCTCCCTCCCTCCCTCCCTCCCTCCCTCTTTCTTTCTTTCTTTTCTTTCTTTCTTTCTTTCTTTCTTTCTTTCTTTCTTTCTTTCTTTCTTTCTTTCTTTCTTTCTTTCTTTCTTTCTTTCTTTCTTTCTTTCTTTCTTTCTTTCTTTCTTTCTCTCTCTCTTTCTTTCTCTCTTTCCTTCTTTCTTTCTCACCGTGAGGTACAGTTACAGACTTACAAACTTCCGTGCTTACATTTCAGTCATACAACGGTCAAGTATCCATCCCTCCACCAGTGCCCATTTTCCACCACCAATGGTCCCAGCATCCCTCCCACCCTCCCCACCCCATTCCCCCTTACCCCACCCCACCTTTGTGTCAGGGCATTCACTTTTGCTCGCTCTCTCTCCTTTTGGGTGTTGTGGTTTGCAATAGAGGTATTGAGTGGCCATCATGTTCGGTCTATAGTCTGCTTTCAGGGTACATCTCCCATCCTGAGCGGATCCTCCTAGCACTCTTTACTTGGTGATCCCTTCTCTAACTGAATTGCCTTTTCCCTCAGTATATGAGGCCAAGGCCAATTCTTTCCCTGTTCACATTCTCAACTTTGATCTCAGGTCTGCAATAAATATTCTCCCCTGTCCCGTCACCCTCCCCCAGTTATGCTTGATGTTCTGACTCCAACCCCTCTGAGCTGTGGACCACCTCCTCATTCTCCCCCACCTTGAGTGGCTCACATTCGGGTCTTTCACATCCAAAGAGTGCTGGTTTGGTTTTGAGGCATCGGTCTGAGTCACTGTCAGTGTCTCTGCCAGCCAGGTCTGCTTGGACTCCTTCATCGACCCCCTCTCTCTGCTTGCTTGTGATGCTGATGCATGAGGGGCCGTGTGAATCTTCCTGCAGAGGCCCCATCTACCAAGTCACACCAGGTAGCCTTTCTTCCCTGGGGCTTTGTGATCTCTCTGTCAGTGTTACTGGGATGTGACTTTCATCTGGGCCGTTCAGGCATCTAAAAAGAATCTCAGGAAATCAATCTCTCTCTCTCTCTCTCTCTCTCTCTCTCTCTCTCTCTCCTTCCCCCTTTCCTTCTCCTTCCCTCCTCTCCCATTCTTTCTCTCTTCCGCTCCTCCTTCTCTCCCACTCCCCCTCTCCTTCCCTTTTCCTTTCCCTTTCTTCTTTCTTTTCCTATCCTTCATCCCTTCCGTATTCCTCCCTCTTCCTCTCTCCCTTTCATTCTTCCCCTCTCTCCCTCACCCCTTCCTGTTTCTCTCTCTCCTCCTCTCTCCCCCTCTCCCATTCCCCTACCCTCTCCCTTCCTTCAGGCTTAGACTTTGGGGGAAAATCCCCCAAAGAAAACCACTTTGGGGCTGGAGAGATAGTGCAGTGGGTAGGGCGTTTGACTTGCACGCAGCCTACCCGGGTTCAATCCCCTGTATCCCATCTGGTGCCCCGAGCACCACCAGAGGTAATTCCTGAGTGCAGATCCAGGAGTAAACCTGAGCATTGACAGATGAACCCCCAAAAAAAGGAAAAAAAGAGAAAAAAAGAAGAAGAAAATGAAAAAAAAAAACACTTAAACTGATCTCTACAAATTTCCTCTGGGAAAAACATCTCAAGACTGTTTCCTAACTGAGTAGAGGGAAGGAAAAGGGGGGAGGAGAAGCAAAATGTGTGGGAGAGAGATAAACATTAATATCCCATGACTTTGTCCTTGAATTACAGGCAAAACTCTCTGGAGTCTGACATACCTGATTTCAAATCTGGGTCCTGCTACCGGCAGTCCTGTGACTTGAGTGCTAATTACTAAACCCCCTCCTAGTCTTTGTTTCCTTGTTTTAATTGAGAAATTATAAGATTACTTACCCTGTAGGTTGGTAGTGAACAGTTAATGAGACAGCGCATGAACAGCATTTATTTCACTACCTTGAACATGGTAATTTAATTAACAATAGGTAGCTATTTTTGTTAACACATAGGGGTTGTGAGGACTCACTTCCTACTTTGAACTAGATAACCTGGAAGAACTCTCAATCCTTCCATTCCTTTGTGTTTCTTCGTGAACGAAAGCTCAATTGGTTCTTGAAAAATGAGGGGGTGTGGGGTGCCAAGCCCCTCATAGTGGAAAATCTGGGTATAATTTAGCTGGTATCTGTAGGTTCTGCATTCCTGCATTTAACCGAGTAGCAGTGTTGGTCAGTTGCTGAATCCTTGCACACAGTCCTTTCTATCCCTGGGTAGAAAGAAAGGATCACTGAAGGAGACAGAGAGCAGGTAAGGCCCTTGCCTTGCACATGGCCAATGCTGGTTTAATCACCAGCATCACATCACTTGTCACTTGTCATCCCATTGATCTTCAATCTGCTCAAGCGGGCACTAGTAATGTCTCCATTCGTTCCTGTTGCATCTAGTGTAGCCCAGTGGTACCTGCTCACTCCAGGAACATGAAGAGCCTTAAACCATTTGTTCAGGGTTTTGATGAAGAAATCTGACCATCTCGTAGGTGAGTGGCCACGTGGTCTTTTGACATCCTGTGGAATCCAGTAACAGCTCTAGTCCAGCAGTCGTCTCTAAATCACATTATGTGTCCAGCCCATCTGATTTTCGATGCCTTGGCAAATGAGACAGTGTCCCTGATTCTTGATCATCAGTGGAGGTCAGAACTCCAGATTCCTTCTCTCACTTGAGTGAAACGTGATACTCCAAGCATAGCTCTTTCGATTCCTCTTTGGGATACCCAAATAGCCATTCTCATCCTGTTTACATAGGCCCCAGGTCTCTGAGGCATATGTTAGTGCAGGAAGAACGGTGGAGTTGAAAAGATATGCCTGGAGTGGGAAATCCTTCGTCCTCTTAACCACTTCTTTGACGCTCTTGAAGATGTTCCACGCTGCTCTCTTCCTCCTGCACAGTTCTGGCGCCAAGTTGTTCCTCATGTTGAGTTCTCCACCCAGGTACACATAGCTGCTGTATTCGGAGATGTTTGTTCTGTTGAGAGCAAATGGAACATCAGGGACTAGTTCATTTTTCATGAACATTGTTTTGGTGAGATTCAACTGCAGTCCAACCTTCCCACACTCACAGTCGAAGTCGGCCAGCATTTGTGTCGCTTGGCTAATGTTTGGTGTTATTAGAATGATGTCATCAGCGAAGCGGAGGTGGTGTAGTTGCCGACCGTCTATCTTCACTCCCATTCCTTCCCATTCCAGTCATGGCATGACGTTCTCGAGGGTGACACTGAAGAGTTTTGGTGAAATGGTATCACCCTGCCGAACCCCTCTCTTTACGTCAATGATCATTTCCTTGTAGAATGGTGAGATCCTGGTGTGAATCCGTAATACAGCTTGAGGAGGATCTTGATGTATTGAGTTTGAGTGCCCTGTTTGGCTAGGGCTTCGATGACTGCTGCAGTCTCAACAGAATTGAAGGTCCTCTTTAAATCAATGAACGTTAGACAGAGCGGCATCTTGAACTCTCGAGAAACTTCGATGAGTTTGGTCACTGTGTGGATATGGTCGATCGTGCTGAATCCTTTTTGGAGCCCGGCTTGCCTGCATGGTTGTCCTTCATCTAGTGTTCTTCCTATTCTATTCGGGATGATTCCAGTGAACAACTTGTAGATGACAGACAGCAGGCAGATTGGGCAATAGTTGCCGATGTCGTAGATGACTCCCTTCTTGCATAACAGAACAGTCCTGCTGGTTTTCCACTGGGATGAAAAACGGACAGGTAGCGTGTGAAGAGCCGAGCCAACCGGCACCACATATGGTCCCTAAATAAAACCCAACGGGCATGATCCCTGAGCACAGAGCCATGAGCAAGCCCTGAGCACTGACAGGCGTGATTCAAAAACCAAAACCAACAGAGAGAGGAATCCCTGGAGAAGTATGTTCATAGCTCAGACCTGTTGTCAAAGGTCAACTGCCCTTAGGTGCCCATCAGAGGCTCTCGGTCCCCAACCCTAGATCTCCCTGCAGCACCCCGCTCCTGCCTTTGATCACGAAGGCCATGCTTCTTGCATTCTTCTTGCTGTCAGTGGGAGCCATCATGACCCAAGATATTCCTGAGTTTCATGACCTCCCTCTTAGGGTCCCTTGCAATCAAGAGCTGACCGATTTGTGGGCACAAATTCCAGCCCCCTTTTTATCAAGACAGTCCAAACGGGGGTCCAAGTCATACCCCACAGCTCCCTACAGGATTGTGCTGGGGGCAGAAATATGCAGATGGAAACCCAACTGTGTCTGCAGCATCGGCCTGCGGCTCTGACCTTTGTGCACAGAACCTCCTGAGAACAGGCTCATCAATGACCCCAGAAGCCCCTTCTCAATTCTGCTTCTATGAACCCACCCAGGAGAGAACCCAAATTCATTGTAAGACATAGGACACAAGTATATTGAAACTCCAAATAATTTTTTGCTATCATGTGCTGCCTTTCTATAAATTAAAAGTAATTTTACAGATGTACATATGACTGTCTATTGAAATAAAGAAATTATTTCGCAAGAAATGATGAATGCATTCACTCATTTAAAAATTATTTGTTGGGGGTTGGAGCTATGGTAGAGTGGGCTGGACATTTGCCTTGCATGTGGCCAACCCAGGTTCGATCCCTGGCACCCCACGAGCATTGCCACCAGGAGTAATTCCTGATGCAGAGCCAGGAGTAATCTCTTAGCATCACTGGATGAGACCCAAAAAGCTATATATAGTACATATCTATATATATAGATAGATATATAGGTGACAGTTGGGTATATATATATTTTTCCACTCTAGATAAGTCTACATTCTCTCATCAGTGTGTTTCTCTCTTTCTGTCTCTTTCTCTTCACATTTCTCTTCACTGAATTCCTTTAAATAAAATGATATTTTAAAAATATTTTTGAGGACTTACTACAATGCCAGTTGTTGGTCCTGGAAATCACATAGAGGCATAAGCATGTTTAAGAAAATGGATTTTGTAATGACGCTAATAGTTTTCTTCCATTAGCAATTTATTATATGGTAGATTTTTTTTATAGATTATATGTAATGATAGAACCGGCAAAGTCAACATTATTTTTGCTTTTTTGTTGTAAGCCATAGCACAGCAAGTAGGGCATTTGCCTTGCACGCAGCCGACCCAGGTTCGATTCCTCCATCCCTCTTGGAGAGCCTGGCAAGCTACCAAGAGTATCCCGCCTGCATGGCATAGCCTGGCAAGATACCTGTCGTGTATTCGATATGGCAAAAACAGTAACAACAAGTCTCACAATGGAGACATTACTGGTGCCCGCTTGAGCAAATCAATGAACAACTTGACAACAGTGCTACAGTTGTAAGCTAACCAAGTTTCTGAAAGGTCAAGTAATTTGTCCAAGGTCATGTAGCTCAGAAGTAGTCAAGGAAAGATCCATCTCATCCCAAGGTCTGCAACCTCTTTTTTTTTCTTTTTAGGTCACACCCGGTGATGCACAGGGGTTATTCCTGGCTTTGCACTCAGGAATTACTCCTGGTGGTGCTCGGGGGACCATATGGGATGCTGGGAATCAAACCCAGATCGGCCTCGTGCAAGGCAAATGCCCTACCCGCCTTACTATCACTCCAGCCCCTGCAAACTTTTAGCAAGACTAACATGCCTCTTTCACAACCCATCATTTCAGTTATTTCAGTTACCTGTTTAAACGTCTGCATGCCCTCACTAGAGTTGAGTTAATGCGAGATGAGATCTTTTTCATCTTACTATCCCCAGTTCTAGGGAGAAGCTTGACATCAGAGATACCCAGAAATGTCCAAATAATGAGTGAGTGGATTAATAGCTATGAATGAATACTCAGAACCTGGAGGGTGATCTGCTTGGGGAATTGATACTACGCTCCTTTCCCCCACAGGATTCCAGTTTGCTTTGCTCCATTCCAGACAGGACTGATCAAAGGAGACATGAATCTAGCTTTTAGTCACTCACCTTAAGCGATTCAACAAACATCTTCCTTGGGCCTAACATGAGAAAATTCATTGTCAGCTTCCAACTGGCAGTCAAGCTTGGCTGAGTGGTCAGCCTCACACAGGTCTGCTACATCCATGAGGGAAGCTCAGTGTTCTAGATACTGGGACCCATTCAAGGAAAAAGGCAAAGGGTTGCTCAATAAATCAGCCAGCTAGGAAACAACGATAGCCCTCACTTTTCAGTACACTCTGATACCTCGAAATAGACACTGGATCCTGGTGTTTTTGTAAATGTCCTGGGTTGTTGGGGGATATCGAAAGCAAGCTTTAGGAATAATGCTTCACTGGACTTTATCAGGCAATTTCAGGCTGAGAGTCTATAAAGCCAGGAGATGCTTTCCCCAAAGGTCAGACAAGATAACATCTGACGCCAGCATCTGTGCGATGATTTGTCAGCTCCTCGTCTCTGAGAATCGCTCTTATTGATTGTTCAAAGTCACAGCACTGTGTTTCTATCTCATGACACTTCCCTTGGCTGTCGGTGATTGGGTCATGGGCAGGCAAGTCACCCAAGCTGAGCCAATTGGATTCTTTTTCTAAACAATGTCCAGGAGTTGTAAGCCATGTGGGGCCAAGTGGGGATGCGTAGGAATGGTGGCTAAAACCTGCAGGTCCTTGAATTACATATCCTTCTGTCCAATGGATTCCACAATTTTCTTATATTCTGCCAGTGCATTTCATTTCTTACCTAAACTAGTAAGATTAGGTTTCTGTTCCCTGCAATCCCCAACCAAAATGCTTAACTAAAATGCTGCAAGATAAAAGTGGAAGAACGACCGTGCTGCTGCCTCTTATCTGTATTGATTCTTCCTTTGGTGTATTTCCCCCTGATTCTTAAGAGGGAAATAGAGGAGGCTTCTGACACTTACAGTCTAGTGGGAGAGGCAGACACACACAAATCATTTCAGTACAATGTGGTAAGTGCTCTAATAGAGGTATGATGAGAGTGTAGCAGACGCAGAAGGAGGAATTGTCTAACTCTGCCGGGGGGAGGGAGGAGAGGAAGGCTTCTCACCGAGTGAGTCTTGAAGGGTGGGTGGGAGTTCTGATGTATTATCAGGAGCATCAGAAGAGTGTTAACAGCTTTTATTTTCTTAAAAGGATAAGAGATGAAATAGAGTAAGGTGTAATTTGCTTCTGTCTTTAAGAGGTGTTTTAGTCAAGGCAGTCTAGGTTTTCCTGTGATAACATATTTAACCCTAGACTCTCAGTGGATTAATCTAGCATGCGTATTTCCTCTGGTGGTACACAGCCAGAAAGATCATTGGGGGTAGGGATCCCATTTAGTCATTGAGGGGCTTAGGGTAATGGAGGCTCTGGCAGCTTACGGTGGCACTATGTAGAAAGGGAGTCCTCCTCACGCACCATTACATGGTCACTGTGACAATAAAATCCTTTGTCCCAGTAGTGACCTATGTATACTCCCCCTCCAGTTCCTTGATCCAGTGAATCTCATCACTCTCCAATAATCAATGGGGGAAAGCTGGACCATTCTCCAGTGTCCCCAGAAAAAGGGGATGCACTGAGACTCCATCACAGGAAAAAAACAACTTTTTCACACCCAGGCCTTTAGTCCCCAAGCCCGAGACCCTGTCTTGCTTCATTTTCTCCAAGTCCCCACCAGCCTCCCAGGTTCCATCGGTGACTCCCTTTTCACATTTTAGCTGGAAACCTTATTTCGGGGTGGGGGGGCCCTAGGGTTCTCTGGAGAGAGGACAGGAGACAGAGTCCGGTGTGTTGACTTGGCATGAACTATCAGAGTCAAGATGGCAATGCCAGAAACTGTTGGACAACTTGCCCCTAAAGTGACTTCAGAGAAGAATAAGGTGAGTAAAGTCTATCTGTTGCATTTCCCATTTTTCCCCGTTCCTTTTAGACCCATCTTGGGTTGAGTTAGCTCAACCTCCAATTCATAATTAATCAAAGAATACGGTGAGGTGGCCAAAAGTAAGTCTTCAAACATTCAAAGCTGAACTCCTTATCAACTCCCTTAGAAGACGCTTCCTCCACCCCCTTCCTCGACTGTCTAGTCAACTTTGCTCTCATCTTCAGTATCCCACGTGTAGCATCTCAGGGAATCCCATTGGCTTTGCCATCAAGACACCATGGGCTACAGATCTCAAATGTTCTTTCTTTGTGACTCCTCTTTCTGGTGTCTCCCCCGCAGCCCAGAACATAAGGTACTTGAAGGTAAGTTCTTATTCACTTGGTTCCTTTGATACAGTACCAGCATCTATTCACTTGAAGCGGTTGAGGTCTCCAGGATGCCTCTTGGTGTCTCTTAAGTCTAAATGTTTATGGAACAAATTAATGAAATTTGATTTTAAAGACTCTGGTTCTTAGGAATTCCCTTTGGTGAGCTTATCCTTTGCCACCTTGGCATATGAAATACTTATCTTTAAGCCCTAGGGAAGTGTCAGATACACCCAAGCACTTTGATCACCTACTAAGAGCACAGAGAATCCACTTATGGGTTATCCCCAAGGAGTGAGACAAATCACGTAAATCCTACAGCTATAAGAACAGAGAGGAAACGTTCATTTGCCACAAGGAGGGCAGGTCAATACAAGACGATCCCATCCCTAGATAAGAAGATTCAGACTGGGGCTGGAGCGATAGCACAGCGGGTAGGGCATTTGCCTTACACATGGCCGACCCGAATTCGAATCCCAGCATCCCATATGGTCCCCTGAGCACCGCCAGTCGTAATTCCTGAGTGAAGAGCCAGGAGTAACCCCTGTGCATTGCCGGGTGTGACCCAAAAAGCAAAAAAAAAAAAAGAAGAAGAAGAAGAAGAAGAAGATTCAGACTATTAGAAACTTCTAGCAAGATCTCCACGGGTCATTACATGCCGGGACAGCTGACTACACTTTTCGGTCACAGGCTGAGTTGGTGAAGCTCACACCAATTTCTCCGCCACATGTCCACCTTGACAGTCCACCATGCTCACAGCATCTCAGCAGGACCCAGCCCACCAGGTGGGCCTTCCTCTTCCTGCTTCTGCTGCCTGCCTGAATCCTCCCACATAGGTGAAGGATTCTCCTCCTCCCATACCTGCTTCAAAGCATGTGGAGAAACATGACCAGGTAGTCTAGGGTCCTGGAAAGAATACAGGCTTCGGTCAGGTGAGCCTAACAGATCCTCTATCTTCATTGCCCCATTTTCAAAATGCAGCTAATTATAGCTACACCGTGGAGTTATTGGGAAGATTAAGTTACATAGGAGACATGACAATGCTAAGTGTCTCTGGAACTGAGTTGATTCTGGCTCAATCCCTGGCCCTTGTTTATATTTCTGGTCCCCTGTAAGCACACTCCCATTTCCCATAGGACTCTCATTATTTCTTCCTAGTCCTGTCTGACACTTGTTGCCTGGTGATGTCTTCTTCCTCCCAACATCTGTGACTGAGTCTCTCTCCCAAGGAACCTATTTCTAGGGCTTAGCTCCAGACAGGAAGTGACTTCACCCTTAGAAGAGAAAGAATATTTCTTGAGTTTTTGGGCGAAGGAAATAACTTTTAGCTAAATATGTCAGAGTGAATCTTCAAGGAAAACATACCTTATTCTTACAAAGGATCAAGTGTGCTTCTGAGTAATTAGATTTTAATTATGCTTGGCCAAACTATTTCTAATGGAAGTCCATCTACCACCTGCTAGACTTTATAAGAAGTCCTTTGAAGACCAACCATTTCCTTAGGAAAAAGTCTGGAGAATAAATAATTATATTGGAAAAATGGAAAGAGTAATAATAAAGACAAACTACAAAAGTAAAAGCTAGTAAACTTCACCAACTGAAAATTCATCCATGAATTTTTTTTTTGCTTTTTGGGTCACACCCAGGGATGCACAGGGGTTACTCCTGACTCTGCACTCAGGAATCATCCCTGGCGGTGCTCAGGGGACCAAATGGGATGCTGGGATTCGAACCTGGGTTGGCCGTGTGCAAGGCAAACGCACTACCCGCTGTGCTATCATTCCAGCCCCCATCCATGTATTCTTAAACATACTTAGAAAAGACAAACTTTTAAACATAGTTTGTATCATTTGTGTGATACAAAGAGTGTAGATTATTTGCATCTAGTAGACAAAGAATGCTTGTGATAAGGTCAACTATTCCGATGGGGAAAAATGATTAATAGACATATAATACATTATAAAAATAAATACAATGAATATGTAATAAATATATAAATATAAATTTATAAAAGAAAAATAAAAGCCAATAAAATTCACAAGCAAATAAAAACAAGAAATCATTTTGTAAAAAAAGAGTCATTACCAGTTATTCATTGGCAAAGATTAAACAGAAAAATATGATTTAGAGTTGGAAAATGATCAGAAAAGTTAGTGTTCTCATACACAACATTTCTAGGTAAATATCTTTTAGTATTAAAATCCATAATATTGTGCATATATTTTGATCTATCAATAATCATAATGAGCACAAGCATTTTCCTGTTAGAATGCTTAATTGAAGCATTGATTTATGTTTTTAATGTAGAAACAAGATGAATGACAAAAGAACCTTTTCCTCAAAACCAGTGTTTCGACCCTGTTTCTTTCCTGTGCTCCCAAGTCCTGCCATTGGTTCCCTAGTCTTGTAGTGTCCCCCGTCATTTGCAAGATTTTCACTTGTGGCCCCATGGGTATATTCTGGAGACCCGTAGAAGGCCATTTGGCCATGGTTGAGACAAACTGTTTTTTCACACAAAGGCGATCTAGTCATTGGGAACAAGAGTGAGGAGAAAGGTGCCTCCAGCAATAACCCAGTGCTAAAGCAACTGGGACAGAGAAGGGACCATTATGACAAAGAGAGTTGGAAAGGATCACTCTGGATAAGAACAGCATGCCGAAAACAGGTAAAGGAACAAACATGACGACCTCTCAGTATCTGGATTGCAAACCATAATGCCCAAAGGAGAGTGAGGGGAGAGAGAAAGAGAGAGACAGAGACAGAGAGAAAGAGAGAGGGAGAAGGAGAGGGAGACAGAGAGAGGGAGAGGGAGAAAGAGAGAGGGAGAGGGAGAGAGAGAGGGAGATGGAAAGAGAAAGAGAGAGAGAAGAAAGAGAGAGAAAGGGAGAGAGAGAGGAGGAGGGAGAGAGAGGGGGAGGGAGAGAGAGAGGGAGATGGAAATAGAAAGAGAGAGAGAAGAAAGAGAGAGAAAGGGAGAGAGAGAGAGGAGGAAGGAGAGAGAGGGGGAGGGAGAGAGAGAGGGAGATGGAAAGAGAAAGAGAGAGAGAAGAAAGAGAGAGAAAGGGAGAGAGAGAGAGGAGGAGGGAGAGAGAGGGGGAGGGAGAGAGAGAGGGAGAAAGAGACAGGGAGAGGGAGAAAGAGACAGGGAGAGGGAAAGAGAAAGAGAGAGAAAGGGAGAGAGAGAGAGAGAGAGAGAGAGAGAGAGAGAGAGAGAGCCTGCCATAGAGCCATGGAGGCAGGCTGAGGGGCATAGGAGAGAAACTGGAGTCATTGGTGGTGGGAAATGGAGCCTTGGAGGGATGGGTGTTGGATCATTATATAACTGAAACCCAATCATGAACAGCTTTGTAACTATGTAGCTCACGGTGACTCAATTAAAAAAAAAAAAGGAAAACAATAACCCAGCTGTTTGACTATGTCCATTCATTCAACAGAAATTTGTGAAGCACATGTCAGTTCATTTAGCTGTCTTGGTGCCAGGATGAACAAGACAAAGTGCTGGCCATCAGAGAATACCCAGCTACACAGCTTATTGTGGGCCTGTGTTTGCTGAAGGACACAAAAAGGGTGTGAGCTGAACATAACCATACTCTCCCCCATACCCCACTTGAAAAAAACAAAAAAAAAATCTATCCTGGCATGCATTCCAGATTTGGGAGTATCAATCGTAGAAAGCAGCAGCTCTCCAACTGAGTACAATTTCTAGAAACATCGGTGGGATTAAACTGAGGAGGAAGGTTATTTGTGAACATTCCAAACTGAAGGGGAGTATGCATCCACTAGCTTTTAGTTCGTAACAATATTACCATGAATTTAGCAGCTTAAAATAACTCATGTGTATGATCTTATAATTGCTTATAATCTTATAATTGCTGTGGTTCCAGGTCTGACACGACTGAATCATGTCTTTTACATCAGGTTCTCTTGAGGGCCACAGTGAAGATGGTCCTGTGATTTCATTCGAAAGCTCAACTGTGACGGCCAGCTACAGATTCATGGGATTATCCTAAATTCCTGAGGGCTTCCAGACCGAGTCTTCATTTCTTCCTGGATGTGGGACACAAGTCTCTCTCAGTTCCAGCAATTTGTTAGCTAGCAGGTCACTCAAATCCCTTAATGTTAGAGCTCCGCCACATAATCATTGTGTCACCAAAGCCAATCAGGGAAGAGAGTCCTCTAGAGCTATATTCCATTGGTTAGCAGTGAGTCTCAGATCCCGCCCACACTCCAGGGAAGAGGATCAGGATCAGCTGTGCATCAGGAAATGAGAAAGACAATGCAGAAACATCTTCGAGACCAGCAGGATGCAAGATGAGCAATATTCAGCAACCACAGTTGAGTCAAGGCAGAAGGAAAACCCACACAGCAGTGTGGGTTGAAACGAATGAACTCCTCAAACTGAGCCCAAGGGAGAAGTGGACTTCATGTCTCTGCCAAACGACCCCCAAACTTTGCAAAATAGCTTATCCCTTGAGTTTTTCTAAGCATGAGTGTGACTGATCTCGGGGGTGCCACAAACTCAACTTGTCATAAGAGCCAGGCAGGTAACATAACACATTTAGCTGAAAGGGCAGTTGGGAAAGGCAGGGACTCTGGCAAATAAGCAGAGAGAGAGAGAAAGAGAGACAGAGACAGAGAGACAGAGTGAGGGAGAGACAGAGAAACTGAGAGACAGAGAAAGACAGAGACAGAGAGGCAATTACAGGCAGCTCTAGGAGATAATCTACATGAACTACTACTTGCAAGAAAGAAGCCCAAACCACAATTCTACATAGAACTTCTCCCCTATTAAAATAATTTGCAGGGACAGAGAGATAGATAGCTCAGTGGGCTAAGCGCATGCTTTGCATGTGGGAGGACTCAGGTTCAGCCCTCAATACCGCATACGGTCCCCAGATCACCACAGGAGCAACTCCCACGCCGAGTACTGAGCTGGGAGTAGGCCCTGAGCACCATTGGTGATGTCCCCAAACCTAAAAGCAAACAAACAAACAAAACCAATTTGCAGACTAAACAAAACACATCAGCCTCGATTTCAGACCCCTCCCTGCCACCCCCATGCTTTGTTTTGTTGTATTTCCTTTTTCGATCTAGAATTGCCTCCTCACGTCGCCCTCTCCGCTAGCACCGGGGCTCTTCCAAACTTGCTCTCTTGTTCTCTTTTGAACTTCTGTGAGTGTAAGCTCTGGCATTCAAAGCTGACCAGCCTGCTGATGAGCATTACATTTCAGGAGCTTTAAAGACTCCAAATTTGGAGGTAAGCGGCCTCTCATTAAAAAGGCATTTGATAAAAATTAATCCCTCCAGGAATATCTTGGACTCCGAAGCCAGCTTCCACTCTCTCATTAGCGGAATAAGTACAAGGTCTTCTGTGAAAATGCCAAACCTCCCTGGGCTTGACCTAGAGGCACCCAACAGGTTGCCATCAGACTGGGGACCTGACCCCAGCGATTCTAAAATCACAGGAAAAGATGCAACACAGCTTTGAGCACAGAGGCTGCAGAGACCCCCCCCCCCACCCGCCCACCCGACTCCTTTCCCTTGAGTGTGAGAATGAAGGCTCAGATTTCTGGCTTACTGAGTAGATTTCAGAGCTCACCCCACCCAAGCATCCCCTGTCGGTCCCTGAGCCAGCAAGGAGAATCCCTGAATAAGTGGGATCCAGAGAGAGGAACCCCCAGCCCCCCCAGGGAGAACAGCCCTGAAGGGCCTAGTACCTGCCTTTCTGGGGAGTGACTCGGGAAGGTGGAGGCAGCTGTGGAATCATCCACGAGGCTCGGAACTTTAATCTCTGACTAACCCAGTTATAAAGGCTTTTATGTAACCCAGCGGTTGTTAAAGGGCTGCAGTTCTTTTCTTTTCAAAATGTCTCAGCATTCAGGCTTTGAAAAGAAAATCCATGCACGTGATTTTTAAAACAGTCTAAAATAACAACAGGGACACCCCCCCACACACCCCCAGATAAAGTAAAACCCCCCACCCTGACCCCTGGGTCTTGGTCCCCAGCCTGGGGGAGCTGCTATTACACGTTTCCCAGGGAAGAAGGATGGCTGTCTTTTCATTTTCTAATTCAGTCTCCAAAATAGCCGAAGGCCAAATCGAGCCCATAATAATGTAATTAAAATGAGTGATGGGGTGGTGCACACACTATGTTGGAGGGAGACCGTGATTACAGATGCAAGCTCGTGACTGCAAGAAAGAAACCCATGTGTGCATGCCTGGGTGGGTGTGTTTTGTGCACATGTGTTGCATGTGTATGCCTATGTGTAGGATTCATGTGTACTCAGGTGTTGACAATGTGTGTGTGTGTGTGTGTGTGCGTGCGCGCGTGCGCACGCGCGCGCTCATACATGGCCCCTCGTCTCTGAAAACTTCAGTCAATTCCATAAACATTTATTGTGTGCCATGTGCCAGCCCCTGTTCCCAGAGCTGGGGGTTATACTGAGATAAATCATACAAGGTCCCTGGCTTTGGGGAACTTACAATAAGAATAACTCACATTTGATTGGCCCCTTTCCCTTTACAGGGGAATTTTCAAGCGAGTTATATCATAACTCAGGCTGCCTGCAGTCCAAGGCATGCTGGGACTGGAGCAGCCAGGCTGGCGGGGGAGGGCAGTGGAGCTGGAGGGGGTGGGGGTGGGGGCAGAGCTAACAGCTGAGGCTGGGACGCCCCAGCTGCAGAGAATCCGGCCCTGAGGCTGGAGGCCCAGCCTTCCCACCTACCCCTGGAGCTTCCGATAAGCTCCTCCATCAAAGAGCCGGATGGAACTGCTCGAACGTGGTGGTTCTCTCATCAGACAGCTCAGCCTCCAACTCCCCGATCCGTCACTAATTACTGAGTGTGATCCAGGGCAAATGACTTAACCTCTGTGCCTCCTCGGTGCCTTCACAGTGAGAAATTGCCATTTCTCCTCTCGCAGGTTGAGACACAAGGCAAGTAAAATTTATTACAGGACCAGGCCAGCACACCCATGTGCTTACTATGGAGGAAGTGTTTAGCAGAGGGCAGCGTTGCTTCTGTTACTGTACGGTTAGTATTCAGCGCTGATTGAATGCAAGAAGGAGGGTTCCTGGAGGAGAGGAAGCCCGAGAAGGGCCCCCCGGGTGGCTGTGAACTGAACTAACCGTGGTGCATCTCAAACTGTATATCCACATTTCAAATCATCGTGTTGTTCACCGTAACAGGAAGAAGCTCCATAAAACGGGAAACAGATCCAGCAGAAGGGATCCTGGCACATTTCATTTTTCATTTGATGTCTGTCACCGAGTCTTGCTGCTCTGCTTTTCCAACCCCAGTCACAACAGAGCACAAGGGACCCAGGGCCCAGTTTTCCAAGAATCTGGACTAATAAGGTTTTTAGGAAAATCACCGCACTATACATCAAGTATCTGATTGCACCCCACCTGGCCAGGGCATCATCGTGTTGGGGGGGTTATCCCTCTGCACATGGAACCCCAAGGAAAGGAGCAGAAGTGGTGTGGGTGGCTTGTGTAAGGTGCGGGGAGTTGGGGGAGTCTCCAGTGGTGAGTCTGCTGCTTTCCTCCGTAGCCATCAATGCCTAGGGAGCATTAGGACTGAGCCCACAAAAGCTGCGATAAGCACCTACAACCGACCTTGTCTCTCATCAGCACCACATCGAAGTCATTAAACCTGCTCCTGAAGGTGCTCATCCACCGCCTGCTCCCCCTGGCAGCTCGGGCCCCACCATCTTCCAGAGGCCAATGGACAGCCAGGTATGGGCCCACAGTGACGAGACACGTGAGGTCTCATGGGGATGGGGGTGGAGCTGGCCCTGTCCTCCCCCGCCCCAACGAGACCCTCAGTCGCCGCCCACGAACAGCCTCTCTGGCTCCTGCTCAGGCTGCTTAACGACCATGATCCCAGAGACTCAGAAACAAATCTCGGAACCCAGCGGCTTTGGGCAGAAATCCCTCAACATCATATGCTAGTCATAATCAGCAACAGAAAACAAGTTGTCTAATGTTGCCTTTTCGGCAGGTCTGAGTGTTGGGGCAAAATCTCAAGTAATAATGGTGGGTCTGGTGTTGAAATATTGAACATAACCAAAGTAGAGAGAGAGTAATGTGGAAACCATCTGCCACACAGAGAGGGGGAGGGTGTGAGATGGGAGGTATACTGGGGTTTTTGGTGGTGGAAAATGTGCACTGGTGAAGGGATGGGTGTTTCATCATTGTATGACCGAGACTGAAACCCAAAAGCTTTGTAACTGCTCTCATGGTGATTCAATAAATAAATTTATACATATAAACATATATATATCTGCTCTTGCCTCCCACTTGATCTTCATGTTCATTCAACCCCACAAGTTGAGGGCTTCTGGGACCCAGCTCTGGCTAGAGCGAGGATTGCTCTTTGTAGGAAAAGGAGAGCAAGTCCTACCCTGTGCCCGATTGGTCCATCCCTACCCTCACAGAAAAGAACTTCAGGAAGGAGATGGATAATGAAATAAGAATATGTTTATTTGGCAAATAAAAAGGGAGAGAAAGAGCATTCCCTACTCAACAGAGAATAATGGGCTTCTCCAGAATGGAGAGAGACAAGTACACATCCCAAGGAATTGTGGGCAAATCCCCAAGATGGAGAGGTGTATCATAAAGTAAAAGAAAGGAATTTGTCATCTCAGGCAGGGGTGTGCGTGACCCCAGATTAGGGAAATGATGGCCTTTGCCTCTGCCAAGTTAGTTTTTGTACAGTTTTCTCAAATTTCCCTCCCCGTCCAAAGTCTGTTGCCAAGGGGGAGAGACTGGAAGCTATGGTGATCTCTTTTGAGATTCTTAGCATAGCCTTTGTTTCTGGGAAGGAGTCTCTCTTCCCAGGGTACCCAGTCCATACTCTGAGACTGGAATTCTGCATGTTAAAAGCTTTTGAGTCCTCAGATGGGTCCTGTATTTCAAAGACTCTTTTGTACCATTGGACTGGTTGGTTTGGGTTGCAGATGATGTCTTTCCCAATACACATGACCAGGGCACCCCTTGCTTCTGCCTGCAGTAGAAGCACATCCCTCGTCTCCTGTTCTGTATATGATGAACAATGACAAGCAATATGGTATACCAGAATTCTAATCCAGAAAGAGTGTTGGTGAAGTTCCTCGGAGAAAACAGCACCTCAGTAGAAACCCGAAGAATCAGTCAAAATATCTGAACAAGGGGTAGAAGAAAGGTCAGGTATGCAGAGAGAATATTCCAGGCACAGGACAAGAGTGTGCACAAAGGTCCTGGGGTAAGACTGGAGAGGTAGATAATAGCCTGGTTGCAAGGAATATGTGACTGTGCCATACTGAACACTGTGGAGATAGCACTCAACTCTCCTTTCAAGGAAGGACTTGGTACCAGGCTACTCACCTTATGGACAGTATAATGCCATCTGAATGCAACAGTGCAGCCACCCTGGGCCTGTATCCAAAGTTACATGTGCAAGACAACAGGGGCAGGACTGGAAAGGAGAACATTCCTAAGAAGTTGCCTCAGTCAAGTCCAGCTGAAGGCTGTATATAGTTCTAAGGATTTAATAAATGGTGGTGGTAGTGATTCTTCATAATAATAGGTTCCTGGAGCATTTTTGCATACCCCTTGTCTCGGGGTCAAGCGTGACTAAAGACCACGCTTATGTTCAGTACAACTGAGTGGTGAAAGAAGTCGTATATTTGCATGACTGCTATAGCTTCATGGAGCTCAGAGTGTGGTCCCTGAGCCAGCGGCCTTAGCCTCAGCTTTTCCTGGGAAGCTGATGCAATGCAAACTATCAGGCACCTATCAGTGGAATCAGAAGGTCTGAGCAGGGCCCCAGTGAACATTCCAAGAGGCTCTGTTGCAAGTTTAAGTTTGAGAACCACTCTTCTCTTTTAAAAGAATTTTTTTTTTATTAAATCACTGTGAGATAGGCCCTTACAAAGCTGTTCATGATTAGGTTTCAGTCATACAGTATTCCAACACCCATCCCTCCACCAGTGTGTATTTCCCAGTACCAGTGTCCCCAGTTTCCCTCCCATCACCCACCCCAGCCTGCCTCTAGGCCTCTCTCTCTTCTCTTCTCTTTCTCTTTCTCTCTCTTTCTCTTTCTCTCTCTCTCTCTCTTTCTCTCTCTCTCTCTCTCTCTCTCTCTCTCTCTCTCTCTCCTTCCTTCTCCCCCTCCCTCCTTTCTCTCCTTTTAGTCATCGGAACAACTTCTCTTTTTCTTGTTTTTATTTTGGGGGGTGGGAGGAATTGGGGCTGGAGGTACATCGACCATGCTCAGAGCTTACCCCTAATTCTGGGCTCAGGGATCACTCCTGGCAGAGACCAAGACCACATGTGATGCCAGTGCAATACCTGCTGTTCTACCTCTCTGGCCCTGAGAACCATTTCTCTTATAACAGGATGACACACCCCAAGAGAGAGTTATGTGCCCAACAGAAAAGTGAAACTGTTGATTGCGGGGCAGTGGGGCCAGGAGATAACTCGTTGGCAGAGCACTGCCTAGCATATATGAGTCCTTCACTCAGCCTAGCATAGCAGAGAGTGGGCCTCTGGCTCAGGACCAGAATCTCCTGTGAAATAGTATTGACTCTTCTTTAATAAACTGGAGGCCAAGGCTGAACTCAATCATATCTTGAAGTTCCACAGGTGATTCCAAAATAGAACCAGGACTGAATTCCCCACCAACTCACAAATTGTCTATGAGCAGCAGAATAGGGATTTAGTGGTTAAGACTGAGAAGCTATTTTTTTTTAAGACTAAGAAGCTATTTCTAGAGGCCGGGAGCTAGTTCAAAGGGCTGAGCGCATGTTCTGCAGAAGCCCCTGATTAGTTCCTGGGTCCACATGGTCCTCTGAGCTCCACTGGGAGTCACTCTCAAACACCGACTGAGGAGTAGCCCTCAAGCACCAATGCGTGAAGATCAAAAGGAAAGAGAAAAGACTAAGAAGCAATAAATAATATCTACACCGGCAGTTACTAATCCTGAATCAACATTTTAGAAAGATCTGGGGAACTTTTAAAATGCCCCAAATAATGAACTAATTCCCCTAGACCCGTTAATTACATAAGAATACCCCATCTAGTGCCAAGAGAACATCTTACTCTTGAAGACTGGAAGGAGGGAAGAGAAAAACTTTAATATATGGTAATAAAATTGTAAAACCCATTTTGTAAACATTTCTTTTCGATATATTTAATTTTTCTATTCCTTTAGAGCTGTAGCACTGGTTCTGAGTTGAAGTGTGTGTGTGTGTGTGTGTGTGTGTGTGTGTGTGTGTGTGTGTGTGTGTGCCTGCACTCCATGCACATGCGGGGTGCTCATTACCAACTAGAGAGCTTTTTATTATAATGCTTAGATTTCATTTGTTTATTTCTGAGCGGTATTTCCTGCGATGGGAGCCTTAGGCAGGTTTATAATGCAGAAACACCACAGTTTGTTTGCTTGCTCTTCCCTGGTGAGAAATAATTAATATAGAGAAACAAAAGTGGGAGATGGAGGGATAGTATGGGGGCGACAGCACATTTCTTGCATGCAGTCACCTCTGGGGTGATCACCGACAAACACACGTACTCCAAGGACTACTGGGTGCAGCCCTGGACACTCCACTCAGCGCACCCCATCCAAGCAATGAAGGGAGTGTCCTTGGTGGCTTCCCAGGGACACTGTGTATAGCCCAAGGAGTCCCCTATACCTCAGGGACTAGATCACATTGCTTCCGTTTCCCTCACAACAAGCCTCCTGAATGTTGAGACTCCCCAGAAGACCCCATCCCTCCAAACACAGTTTAAGAAGAACCCCTAAAGCAGGAGCACAAGTAATAGCCAAAAAAACTAAGACAAGGAGACACTCATGAGAACAGACATATAACACATCCATTAAGCCACGAATGGAGCAGCCAAGGAGCTAAGACACGCACATAAACGGAACTGATACATTTCCAGAAATTGGTATAAAATGACAAAGGTAAGAGTGATGAAAATGTCAATGAAAATTTTTAAAAAGTAAAAGAAGAATGATTTATAAATGATGTTAGGATAATATGACAATCATTTCAAAGAATATCCCAACCTCACGCCCTACACCAGAAACAGTTCCAGGTGATTTTAAAAGTTTTGTGTGAAAATAAAGTCATATGGGGACTTGAAACTATTTGGAGACAATAATTTTAGAATTTGGAAGGTGCAAGGATTTTCTAAGCGTGACACTAAAAGCAGAAAACAAAAGAAAAGACTGAAAAGTTTAATGCTAAAAAAAAGTACCTTACCTATGTCAAAAACCATCGTAAAAAAACAAAAGCAGATGATATACACAAAGAATGCATTTTGCTACGTGTAAAAATAGCCTTAATATTGAAACAAAATCTTCAACTCAAAAGGAAAAAATTAAAATTACAACAAAGAATACAGTAAATGGGCAGAAATGTGTGATGCAATTCACAAAAGACAAAGTAAAAATTGACCTTATAGATACAGAGAATATTCAATATCCATTTGTGATTAAAATTCTCAATAAAGTGGGGATAGAAGAAAAATACCTCAATATGATAAAGGCCCAGATACAACAAAGCTTAAAACTAACATCATACTCAGTGGTGAATAACTGAAAGCTTTTCACTGAAGATCAGGTACAAAAAAAGGATATCCGCCCTTACCTTTTATACTGTATATCATAGTGGAGGGCTGGAGCGCTAGCACTGCGGTAGGGTGTTCGCCTTTCACGCGGCCGACCCGTGTTCGATTCCTCCGCAAGAGAGCCCGGCAAGCTACCGAGAGTATTGCGCCGGCACAGCAGAGTCTGGCAAGCTACTGGTGGCGTATTGGATATGCCAAAAACAGTACCAATAAGTCTCACAACGTTACTGGTGCCCGCTCGAACAAATCGATGAACAACGGGATGACAGTGACAGTGACAGTGATCATAGTGGGAGAGCTAGCCAGAGAAGTCAAGCAAGAAAAAAAGGGGGGGGAGGAATGGAATCCAAATTGTAAAAGAAGTAAAACTATCACCATTTGCATGTGTCATGATAATATATATAAATGACCACTAAAAGCTACTAGAAACAGTAAGTCGGTAGTAAAATGTCAGGCTACAAAATCAATATACAAAAATCTATATCCGAACAGCAATGTTGAAGAAAAATAAATAAAGACAACAATCCCATTTATAATTGCAACAGAAAGAACTGAGTTCAGGGCAGGAGAGATAGATAGTACAATAGATAGAGCGCTTCCTTTGCATGAGGCCAACTCGGGTTCGATTCCCAGCATCCCATATGGTTCACCGAGCCTGAGCAGGAGTAATTCCTGAGTGCAGAGCCAGGAGTAACCTGTGAACATCACCGAGTGTGCTCCCCCGACCAAAAAAAAAAAAAAGATTATGTTCTTAGCAAAAGAGGAACAAAATCTATACAACAAAAATGAGGGCCCAAAATATAGCTCATCAGATTAGGTTTATGCTTTGCATGCAGGAGATCCACATCAAATCCCAACTCTACATGGTCTCCCAAGCACTAAACTGGGAGTATCCTCTGAGCACCACAAAACAAAAACTGTAAAACATTGATTTTAAAAATGAGAGACAAAAAGAAATGGACAACTATTCCATACCTAAAGATGGGAAGAATTAGCATTATTAAAATAACTGTGTTAAGCCTACGGCAAGCATTATCCTCAACGGGGAAAAACTAAGGGCCTTTCCTCTGAGATCGGGCACAAGACAAGGATGCCCACTCTCACCACTCCTCTTCAATATAGTACTGGAAGTACTTGCGATAGCTATTAGACAAGAAAAAGATATTAAGGGCATCCAGATAGGAAAGGAAGAAATCAAACTCTCACTATTTGCAGACGACATGATACTATATCTAGAGAAGCCTAAAACCTCTACTAAGAAACTCTTAGAAACAATAGACTTATACAGTAAAGTTGCAGGCTACAAAATCAATACCCAAAAATCCATGGCCTTCATATATGCAAACAATGAGGCAGAGGAAAGGGACATGAAAAAAGCAATCCCATTCACAATCGTGCCCCAGAAAATCAAGTACCTCGGAATCAGCTTAACCAAGGAAGTAAAAGACCTTTACAAAGAAAACTACAAAACGCTACTCCATGAAATCAAAGAGGACATGAGGAAATGGAAACATATACCGTGCTCGTGGATAGGGAGAATCAATGTTGTCAAAATGGCAATACTCCCTAAAGCATTATACAGATTCAATGCGATCCCTATAAGTATACCCATGACATTCTTCAAAGAAATGGATCAAGCAATCCTAAAATTCATATGGAATAACAAACCTCCAAGGATAGCTAAAACAATTCTTGGGGAAAAGATGATGGGAGGCATCACCCTCCCCAACCTCAATCTTTACTACAAAGCAGTAACAATTAAAACAGCATGGTACTGGAACAAAGGCAGAGCCGTAGACCAATGGAACAGGGTGGAATATCCCTACACACAACCCCAAATGTATGATCAGCTAATCTTTGATAAGGGAGCAAGAGATGTGAAGTGGAGCAAGGAAAGCCTCTTTAACAAATGGTGCTGGCACAACTGGACAACCACATGCAAAAAAATGGGTTTAGACCTTGACCTGACACCATGCACAAAAGTCAGATCAAAATGGATTAAAGACCTCAACATTAGACCACAAACCATAAGGTACATTGAAGACAAGGTCGGCAAAACCCTCCACGATATTGAAGATAAAGGTATCTTCAAACGTGACACGGAACTAAGCAATCTAGTAAAAACAGAGATCAACAAATGGGACTACATTAAACTAAAAAGCTTCTGCACCGCAAGATATACAGTGACCAGAATACAAAGACTATCCACAGAATGGGAAAGGATATTTACACAATACCCATCAGATAAGGGGTTGATATCAATGGTATATAAAGCACTGGTTGAACTCTACAAAAAGAAAACATCCAACCCCATCAAAAAATGGGGCGAAGAACTGAACAGAAACTTTACCAAGGAAGAAATACGAATGGCCAAAAGGCACATGAAAAAGTGCTCTGCATCACTAATCATCAGAGAGATGCAGATCAAAACAACCATGAGATACCACCTCACACCACAGAGACTGGCACACATCCAAAAGAACAAAAGCAACCGCTGTTGGAGAGGATGTGGGGAGAAAGGGACCCTTCTACACTGCTGGTGGGAATGCCGGCTAGTTCAGCCCTTTTGGAAAACAGTATGGACGATTCTCAGAAAACTAGAGGTTGAGCTCCCATTTGACCCAGCAATACCACTGCTGGGAATATATCCCAGAGAGGCAAAAAAGTACAATCGAAACAACATCTGCACATGTATGTTCATCGCAGCACTGTTTACAATAGCCAGAATCTGGAAAAAACCCGAATGCCCCAAAACGGATGACTGGTTGAGGAAACTTTGGTACATCTATACAATGGAATACTATGCAGCTGTTAGAAAAAAGGAAGTCAAGAATTTTGTAGTCAAGTGGATGGGCATGAAAAGTTTCATGCTGAGTGAAATGAGTCAGAAAGAGAGAGACAGACATAGAAAGACTGCACTCATCTATGGTATATAGAATATCAGAGTGGGAGACTAATACCCAAGAACTGTAGAAATAGGTACCAGGAGGTTGACCCCATGGCTTCGCGGCTGGCCTCACGTTCCGGGGAAAGGGCAACTCAGAGAAGCGATCACCAACTACATTGTAGTTGAAGGCCATGTGGGGGAAGGGAGTTGCGGGCTGAATGAGGGCTAGAGACTGAGCACAGCGGCCACTCAACACCTTTATTGCAAACCACAACAGCTAATTAGAGAGAGAGAACAGAAGGGAATGCCCTGCCACAGTGGCAGGGTGGGGTGGGGGGAGATGAGATTGGGGAGGGTGGGAGGGACGCCGGGTTTACGGGTGGTGGAGAATGGGCACTGGTGAAGGGATGGGTTCCCGAACTTTGTATGAGGGAAGTATAAGCACAAAAGTGTATAAATCTGTAACTGTACCCTCACGGTGATTTTCTAATTAAAAATAAATAAATTATTTAAAAAAATATAAAAAAAATAAAATAAAATAACTGTGTTATGAATAAGATATGTACATATATGTATATTTATTTTTATGTATACACATACACATACATATATGTATACATATGTATATAATGGCATTTTTCAAGTAAATAGAATAAACATCACTGATTTTTATATGGAACCATAAAGAACCCAGAATAAATTCTCAGAAAAGAAGCTATATTCACCAACTTCAAATTACATTTCAAAGTTTTAGTAATGAAAACAGTGTAGTATTAAAACAAAAAAAAAAACCATATGATTTGCGCCATATGATTGCGTCAGATTTGAGACTGCACATGTCCAGTTAATTAATGACAAAGGGGCAAAGAGTATGCAATAGAGAAGGGAAAGTCCCTTCAACAAACTGTTTTGGGAAAGTCAACTGTCACATACAAAGGAAAGAAACGAGAGCATCATCTCATGCCATACACAAAAATAAATGCAAAATGGATTTCAACAAACGTAACTATCTCACACAGAAAAGCTTCTGTACATCAAAATAAATATCATTAAGAAGAGATCATAATGAATGGCAGAAAATACTTGCACATCAGATATCCAACAAGGGCATACTATATAAAATACAAATATATATTAAATATTTATTTAAATATGCTTTAGTAATTTTATTTAATAATTTCAATAAAATAGGTATGTTGTATGAATGCACATGTAAAAGTGCATAAAATATGTAAAGAATTCAAGCAACTCAATCACACCGACAAAATAATCCACCAAAAAATGGGCAGAAAAACTGAACGCACAACTTCTCCAAACATGACATATACAGATAGCCAAAGACATATGAAAAAAAATGCTCCTTTTCACTAATTATCAGGAAATACCAATCTAAACCCCCGTAAGGAATTGGGAAGAGGCATCATGGGGTAAGGTACATACCTTGCACATGTCAGGCTCTGGAATTGATCCTCAGCACACGAGGCCCCTGAAACAATAAAACCACAGTGACTCATCACCACATGCGTGCGACACAGTTCTACTTCCCTTAGTCCACTAACAAGCATTGACAAGCCGATGGAGTAGAGGAAGCTGTGTGCATTGCTGGTGGGACATGAACCGGGACAGCTTCTATGGAAAAGAGTATGGCAGCTTCTCAAATGAAGTAGTGAAAATGGATCCATCACATGACCTGGAAATTCACTCCTAGGCATCCCTCTGACAAACACAGGAACACAAATTCAAACAGGCAGACCCTGTCACTGTTTACTGCAGCTCTATTTACAAAAACCAAGATGGAGAAACAACCTAAGCGCTCCACAGAGATGAGTAAAGAAGATAAGGTTTCTATATGCTTTGGACTGAGCTATTTTTAAAAATTAAATCTGATAAATAAACATAGGAGGGGAATAACAAACACTCAAAGCAACTGTAGCACTGTCATCCTGTTGCTCATCAATTTGCTTGAGTGGGCACCAGTAATGTCTCCATTGTGAGACTTGTTACTGTTTTTGACATATCGAATACGCCACGGGGAGCTTGCCAGGCTCTGCCGTGCGGGCGGGATACTCTCGGTAGCTTGCGGGGCTCTCCAAGAGGGATGGAAGAATCCAACCCAGGTCGGCTGCGTGCAAGGCAAACGCCCTACCCGCTGTGCTATCGCTCCACTCAAAGCAACAGAAACTGAAAACTGGGCTTCAGTAGGATGCTTACCAAGAGTGGGTGGGGGGGGCAAGGGTTTGGGGAGACACAGGACAAGGGTGGGGGGCAGTGGTCACCCTGGTGGAGGGTGTGGTACTAGAATGTTTTATGTATGAAATTCTATCTATAACAGATTTGGAAACCACAGTAGCTAAGATAGAAAAAAAATTTTTTTTAAGAAAAAGAATTAAATCTTTTCATTTGCAACAGCATGAGCAGAACTGGTGGGGATTGTGTTACACAAAATAAACCAGAAGGAGAAAGACAAATACCAGATGATTTTGTTCATATGTAGATGATAAAGAAATAAAGCAACTGAACAGACAAAACCAAACCATGACTAGCCCTGGTTTCTGTTGGCAGAACTGAGGTTATCAGAGGGTGAGAGGGTGGGGGAGCAAAGAGTGGAACCCAGCCGGTCAGAGTGAACTTGTGTGGTCACATAGATTGGAAGCAGGCTGATCATGTACTCAACAAGTCAACTGTTGCAAACTAATATTGCCTCTATAAAAATTAATCAATTTGAGTTCAAATGAAATGTAAAAGAACAATTATAAATGAAATCGCACACAGAAATAACATGTCTTAGAGGAGGAAATGAAGAAATGCAAATTAAGAAAACAACAAAACATCGCCCCCTCCAACATAACTACTAAAAAGAAGGAATTAGGGGCTGAATCGATAGCACAGCGGGCTATGCATTTGCCCTGCACATGGCCAACCCGGGTTCGATTCCCAGCATCCCATATGGTCCCCCAACCACCGCCAGGGGTAATTTCTGAGTGCATGAGCCAGGAGTAACTCCTGTGCATCGCCTGGTGTGACCCAGGAAGAAAAAATAAAAGAAGGAATTATAGCAATGGACTGTTGGTAGGTCATAGGGGCATTCCCATTGATGAAGCCCCCAAACCATTTCTAAGGTTTTACCCTAGAAGTATATAAAGTTACAATCCACCAATGATGTTTTCAGAAATGCTTCTCACAAGGGTGAAAAATAAATAAAGACTGCTGGGAGAATTTGGCTACAAGTATAATGTTTCTTTTTTCTTTAAAAAATGACTAAGCAATTATAATATTAATATTTGTTAAATGTACATGCTGGGTGTGTAGGTGTGTACTGTGTTATTTTTTTGTACTTAACTGTAACTTTAAATTCTTTCCAGATTGTGGTTCAAATATGTTGTTGCAGAAAAATAATGGACGGCATAGGAAAATAGTCACAATATATTCTGAATGAAAATAAACCAGGCTATAAGAGCCCTTAAGAATAATACTAAATTTGAAGCTGGAGCGATAGTACAGCAGGTAGGGTGCTTGCCTTGCGTGCAGACAACCCAGGTTCGAACCCTGGCATCTCATACAGTTCCCTGAGTAATACCAGAAGTAATTCTTGAGTGCAAAACCAGGAGTAGCCCTTGAGTATCACCAGGTGTGGCCCCCAAAATAAAACAAACAAAAAAGAAAAATACTAAATTTATCTCAAGAAAAAAAAACACAGATGCAAAGACAAAAACAACTGCTATATACAAAGCTCTTTCCTCGCCGTAGGTTCATGTATAATTTCTGTTTACTTCCTTGTACTTCTCTGTATTCTCCAGAGTAAACATGTATCATTTTGAAGCATACAAAAATCAACATCTGAACATACTCAACAGCTCTGTCTTCTTCCCTAAATTCCCAGATGCTGAACACAAATAAAATTCCATTTTAAAGCTTCAAAGGTAAATGCGAAAAGCGAGTAGTATCTATCACCCTGGTATCACATTGACCTTCTCAGTGAGAAAAATAGAACAAAGTAAGACTTTTTTTTAATTATCTCTATTTATTATCGTTTAGGTTATTAGAATAGCATGAACGTCTACAGTCTTGGTATACAAAATTACTACACTCCCACCCCCAAAGTACCCAGGACTCCCCCTCACTGTCCCGGTGTCACCTGCAGTCTGGTCTTTCCGCATGCCCTGCCCCCGAGCTATTTGGTAATTGGTTTTGTACTCTGAGGCCCAGGTTTTTTATTGTTCAGTATTATCTATTCTTGTTTTGTCTCTCTAGAGTCCCTGGATGAGGGTGAGCATCTGGTGTTGCCTTTCTCCTGCTGATGTGTTTAGTGTAACATTATAACCCTCCAATTGTATCCATGTTGCAACAAATTGCACGGTTTCATTTTTCTTATTGCTGTATAATATTCCATTATGTATAGAAACATCAACTCCTTTTTGGTTGTTGGGGCTACATCCAGTGGTACTCAGGGATTACTCCTGGATCTGTGCTCAGGGCTCACTCCTGGAAAGGGACCAAATGTGGTTCTTTGGATGGAATGCAGTTCAACTGCATGCAAGGCAAGCACCTTATCCACTGTGATATTTCTCTAGCTCAACTTCTTGATCCCCTGTCAGACATTTGGGCTATTTCCATATGCTGGCTCTTATACTAAACACAGCAGTGAATATAAATGTACAGAGATCTCAAACTAATGCTTTTGTGTGTAGGGAAGGTAAATGCCAAGAAGTAGAATCATTACATTGTATGGGAGCTCTATTCTTTTTTTTTTTTGAGAAATCTTCATATTGTTTCTCGTTGAGGTTGAATCAGACATTTCACCAATAGTGAGTATGGATTGCTTTTTAATCCTTGCTTCCAGTCTTTTTGATATGTGTTCTCATCATTGTGAGATAATATCTCATTATTGTGTCAACTTGCATTTCCCTAATAATAAGAGACAATGAGCACTTTTTCATATGCCCTACTAATCATCCACAGATCTTCTCTAAGAAAGTGTCTGTTCATTTTCTCTTCCTGTTTTTTGATGGGGTTATTGGACTTTTGGGTTGTTGACATTTGTGGGTGCTTCTTTATACGTCTTGGATATTTTCCCTTTACCTGATGTATTAGGTGTGAATATTTTCTCCCATTCAGTAGGGTGCCTGTATGTTTTAGCTTTAGTTTCTTTTGCCATAAAAAACCTTTGAAATCTGATGTAATCCCATTTGTTTAATTTTGTTTGCTGTTATCTTTAACCCTGGAAGGATGGTTCCTTGAAGATGCTTCCAATAGTTTGAATGTCTTTATCCACTCCATGAATCACCTTAGAGACCAGGATATTAGGTTACAATGACAGAAATCCAAACCACAACGACTTAACATTTGTGGAAAAATCACTCACAAAGCCAATAATCTGGAGTTGGGTGGGTGAGACTCAATTAGGGTCAAGAGATCCATCATGCCATTAAAACTTATTCTCCATCTCCCATGCCTCCCTCCGAGTTGGTTTTATGCTCAGACCAACTCTTCTCAGAGGGCACCAGAACCTACAGATGTGCATTACTGAATGTGTAACATTCAGATGTCCGTGCCTAATATAGCACTGTCGTCCCGTTGTTCATCGATTTGCTTGAGCGGGCACCAGTAACGTCTCCATTGTGAGACTTGTTGTTACTGTTTTTGGCATATCCAATGCGCCAAGGGTAGCTGGCCAGGCTCTGCCGTGCAGGCGGGATACTCTCAGTAGCTTGCCGGGCTCTCCGAGAGGGACGGAGGAATCAAACTCGGGTCAGCCGCATGCAAAGCAAACACCCTACCAGCTATGCTATCACTCCAGTCCATGCCTAATATAGCAAATAAAAATAAATACACTGCTAGATCCTACCTGGTGAACTCATGATATTCACCATGGAGTTTGAAGAAGGATGGTCTCAGGACATCATAGACTAAGAAGGTTGATTCTCTGAGGGAAAAGCAAGGACAGATTATAGGGAAAGGAAGATTGAGGCTATATCAGCTAAAGTAATAGATGCCCTCTTCAAGCAGATGTGCATATCTTAATGACACCACAAGCGGGCAATCACCTACTGAGTTGGCTCAGTGGCTACAATAAAATAAGCCTTGGGAGATCTCTCAGGTACCATTGTATTTTCTTAAATGTATCTTGATAGGGATGGACTAGAAAGAACCCTTTGGCCTGGTTTTGCTATCCCAAATTCCTTTTAAATTACTAACCTCTTAGCCCTCCCTCACCCCTTTTCTCTGATTCATAGTTTCCATTTATCAACACTTGATCAGTATGTTTATTTGTTTAGAATTTGGGGGAAGAGGGAATCATATAGCAATTGCAAGTTTATTTTCTTGTTCTATAAATTTAATTCATTTTGTATGGGAGGGTAAGTTACATGGCTGTAATTGTGTTAGTGTCTCTGGAATTGAGTTCAAAGTTACTGTACCCTCCACCACCATCATAGTGTCCCAAACCCTTCACCCCTGTCCTGACGCCACTTCTAGTCCTCCCCTTCCTTCCTCCCAGCTCCCCTTACCCCTTGGTTATCTGAATTTTGCAATCCAAGGCAAGCATTTGTCATCCTTTGGTACTTTCGATTCCCTTGTTTTGTCTCTCTCTGTACCACAAACAAGGAAAATTTATTTTTACATTGCTTGAGGTGGCAAATCCATCTTACCCATTGCTGTATCTCCAGTGTGTAGAACACTCCCAGGGACAGAGAGGGTGGCATATTATTATTTATTAGGTGATACAAAGAGAAAAGGGAGCATAAAAAGATGAATGATGCGAGGATGAGGAAGGTTGGTTGCTTGGCTGGAGCCTCCCAAGGGTTGCTAAGAGCTTCCAGGGACCCCACCATCACTTCTTGGCCATCCAGGACATACAGCTGAATGCATGGGCCCAAGGTCACAGTGCTGCTCAGGTCCTAAGATGCTGGGGAACCACCAGGACCATACCAGACATTTGCTGGGATTGGAGGGTGGACGTGTGGTACCAGAAATCAAACCAGGGTTGGGTGCGTGCTCCCTGAGTCCTTCTACTATCTCCCAGGCAGAAGGACGAATAAGTTACTAAGTGGAAAAATGGATGCATAGAAGGACAAAAATAAAAATGAATGCCTTTACCTTTGGTGTCCCAAGGAACACGCTTCCATTTCAAACTTTGCTCCCACTGGAATTTTTCCACCCCAACCCTCTAGTAGAGGGAAACCAGCGGGGATTTCAAAGTACTGACTGCTAAGAGAAAACAGAAAATGGAACAAATACAAAGAAAACCAAAAACAAAAATTAAAAAAGCCATCTGGCAGGGGGCCAGAGAGATGGCTCAGTGGGTAGGGTGTTGACCTTGCACACTGCCAACCCGTGCTTGATTCTATATGGCATCCTAGATGGTCTCCTGAACAGCACCAGGAATGATTCCTGAGCAACAACAGATGTGCCCTCCCCACACGCCCACCAAAAAAAAAAAAAAGAGAGAAAGAAAAACAATCTAGCAAAGCATAGGAAGTTTATCATTCACCCCAGAGCGCAGGGTGCTGGCTTCCTGAGCCCTCAGACCTTGTCCTGGTCCCCTGGCTGGATTGACACACCTCCAACACTTGGGGGAACACGCACTCTCCTTTGGATAAATCCGATTCCCCACCAAGGAACTTCCAGCTAGACATGCTCTCTCTATGATATCCCTTGAGAGTGTCTCGAGAGAACCTGGGCCATTCCTCCAGCTCCTCCCCACTCCCTCGTTCTGATCTGTAAGTCACTCTCTTTCATCAGCGTAGCACCCCAACATCCCTCGAACTCTGCCGACATCAAGAGAGGAGCAAATCTCCCCCACCAAACTCAACCCTGCGCCAAAGCCTTACTTCAACATACTAACAATATTCATACTCAACACCCACACAGAAATAGAAGAGAAGTTAGGAGAAGGGCAAATCATTCCCTCACAACAGTGAGATAAAAGGTTCAGAGCTCAGAGGATTGAAGAACATTTTCTCTGTACCGACCTCCTCTGCTCACAAGTGCTTTCCTGACTCCCCGATAGACAGCACACGGGAAGAGGCTTGGGAAGGCAATTCCAGGAACAAACAGAACTCTTTTGAACCAAAGTTTGGCAAGTGGTGCTTGGAGTTGTCGTGTAACCATGGAGACCATTTGGGGATTCTCACTGGGCATTGCATAGCGTTACTCATGCCACACACTCAAAGTTATGGACACCTTGTGACAACCTAGTGTCCTCCACATTTACTAGGAATGAAGCTACTTATGGTGACAAAGTAGCCCCGCCGAGGTCAGCCAGCTAGTTAGTGCCAGGGTCAGTTTTTGAACCAGATTTCTAGCCCCTTAATCTTCATCCCTTTATGGTTTTCTATGACTATTAGCCTAACATTCAAGGAAATGAATTCTTGTTTTTCTAAGTCTTAGGATGGTTTCTAAGGAGATGCAGGGTGACATCTGGATGCACCTTTTTTCATGCCTATCACTGTGGCGGGTAGGGCATTTACCTTGCATGCGGCCGACCCGGGTTTGATTCCTCCATCCCTCTCGAAGATTTCGGCAAGCTACTGAGAGTATCTCACCTCCATGGCAGAGCCTGGCAAGCTCCCCGTAGAGTATTCGATATGCCAAAAACAGTAACAAGTCTCACAATGGAGACGTTACGGGTGCCTGTTCGAACAAATCGATGAACAATGGGATGACAGTGATACAGTGATCACTATGGCACCAGCATTTCCCACATAAGCTCCCTTGGTGTCTCCCTGGCATTCGGCAGGGTCTGCTGCCCTAAATCTCTGAGTCGCTCACCTATCCCTTTGCAGCCCCAGGAAAGAGATGACTGTGGTATTGATGATGTCCTGAGCCATTGACCTTTCAGTTCTCAAAACTGTCTGAAGCCCAGAGGGCAGAAAGATGGGTCTGATCCTCAGTTCATAGGATTTCACCTCCCATGTGAAAACAAAAATAGAAAAGCTTGCATCTCTATGTCATTAGTTCTGGACACTTGTAAACACTGTAGTAGCCCAATCAGGCTTCCAAAACAAAATACCACAGACTGGGTGGCTGAGGCCATAAAAACATCTCTCTCTCTCTCTCTCTGTCTCTCTCTCTCTCTCTCTGTCTCTCTCTCTCTTATCCTAAAGCACTGACTTCATGGTTAGGACCCATTTTCAGGACTTTACCTAAACCTAATTAGCTCCCAAACACTGCGCCTTGCCTAACACCATCACCTGGGTACTTGGGCATCAACATTTGAATGGACAGACAGAGACACAACTTAGTCCACAACATACTCCCAAACTCAATAGAGATTCATTTCTAAAGCCCCTGGGGCTGAATAATGCGAGCTGGTAGAACAGGAGCCAAGATAATAAGCCCCTGATTTTCTGGGAATGCAGTGATGAGTCACTCCAACCGAGATCTCTTACTGAGCACTCCCCACGTGCCAGGAATGATTCAAACTGATTCACCTTCAGTTTTCAAACAGTGCCAGGAGATTGGTACTATTAGATACCCGATTTAAGCAGGGGGAAAGTGAAGTCATGGAAACACTGCGTGAGCCTGCTCCATTAGTCTGAGACAGCAGAATTTGAACTGGTTGCCCAGGTTTCAGACCCCCCAAACTTCATCTACTGTCTACCTAGTGGATATCATCCAGAGATGATACTGCTAACCCGCTCCTTTGTCTGAGCACTGGCCTTTGGAGAAATGCAAAAAGCAGAGTCTCATGTTCCCATGAGTCAAATCTAGTGCTTCTTCTTCTGAGCAACTTTCTTAACCTCTCTGGGCTTCCGAGCGCTTCCTTCTGTTAAAACCTGACACCATCTCACCAACAGGGTGGCACTGTAAATGTTTAATGGAATAACCCATGAACATTATTTGGATGACAAGTAGCATAGAAGTGCTTAAAATGATCATCCAAGAGAGTTTCCATTATTATGCATTTGGAGATGCTCGGCAATCATCTGGAAAGGCTGGTCACAGGCCCGAATGCACCCCATTCACTGGGAAACTCTTGTTGGCAAAGTCACTGACATCTTCGGGTTCCATGAGTGGAACTATGTAGATGCTCAGTAAACACTAAACTCGGTGAGTCATTGAGTGATCTGATATCCCTTGACTCTGAGCAGAGTCCTCGCTCACCCTCCTGGAATGCACATTGATTTGTTCTGGATTTCTTGATAATGAATCTCTTGACAAATTTTAAGACCTGTTAATTACCCCTGATTAATTAGGGTGAACTTTTTAATTGCTTCCCTAAGCTGAAATACACTGTCAATAGGCCCCATAATTAGTGACCCAGTAATCAGTTTTAAACCAATTATCCCAGGGTAACAAGTGAAACCAGGCAAGGAGCGCCCCAGGGGCCTGGGCCAATTTCAGTGGAACTCAGAATAATACAAATTGGCACTCATGTGGGTGAGCAATACATGTTCGGTGTAATTGGAAATACAGATCCTCAGATTCTCTTGGGTGTTTCATTTGTCTGGGTGTTTGCCACTGTGTTGTTTGAAGTCGTGAGATAAGTGTATTCCCCACCCACACCATCAAAGGCCACTGCAGGTGGTTGGACTTGAATGACTGACTCAGGCTCTAATTCAGATCATCATACAACAACGTGGTGCAGGTTGCATTTGACCCAAGTTTAGGGTTGTTCACTCAGGGCTCCCTGAGAGCTTGGGGGTGCTTAGCTTGGGTTCAATAACCAGAGGGCCACTAACTGAGGTACAGAGCTTTGGAATCAATCCACACACTCTGGGCTTTCTCAAACTGGGGACCTGTGAGTGGCAGGCCCCTTTCACGTCCTGCCTGGGACAGTGGAGGTATGTCACAGTTGTTTTAATTCCTGCAAACCTACTCCTTGGTCTTGAAAGAAAATTAAGAAAGAGAAACAATAGCTTGAATCCTGTGGGCAATTCTTCCTGTCACTGCAGTCAGTAAGTGCATACTCCAGAGTGGGCTTGCAATATATTGTGCCTTGATTCTGCTAGTCCTTGGGGGTTCTCCAATAAAGAGAACGGCCATGCGGAGTATTTTAAGATGTCTACCCTGTTCTTTTCTTTTCCTTTTGGGTCACACCTGACACACTCTGCCTCTGTGCTCAGGCATTACTCCATGTAGGACTTGGAGGACCATATGGGGTTCAGGGGTTTGGACTCAGGGGGCCATTGCAAGGCTGCCTTCTGTCCTATTCAGCTACTCTTCAAACAGTAGGACCTCTAAGCCACTAAGTCACTCCATTTACCGACGTGCACAGAGGAAACAGAGGTTTCTCTCTCAAGTGGAGGAAGCACAGCTGGGCTGAGCTGTTTTCAGATGCTCGAGCAGCCTTCCCAAGTGAGGTTGTGTTGACACTAGGGGTTTTCTCCATTCCTGCCTAGCGGCGTCCCTGATAGTCTTTGGATGAGGTGGAATTCCAGTTTGGACAATGGGACACTGTCTGACTTAGGAATTGTGTCTCAGTGTAAGGTTCCTGCAAGGTCTGTTGGTTCAAGATATGGCCAGGATGGACTGTATTAGGACCACCCAGTTATTTGCTTTCAAGAATGCAAACTCCTGCCCCTTCCATTCTAGGTCTACAGTTCCAGCCTAGCTGGGTATGTAGCTCCAGAATCTGCAGCAGAATATGAATTCCACTTGCTTCTGATACGTTCCCTCAATGTATCAGGGGCGGGGTGGGGGGCACAGAAAAAGGAACAGTGGCATTCATGACCTTGTCTTCAGTGCCCAGCACAAACCCAGCACCTGGTATATGTTTAACAGATTCATTGACTGACTGAGAACCGGCTTCTCCTCTTCCTTGGCTTTGTTATAGAAATCCAAAGGTAGGGCCTGAGAGCAGACAGACAAACTGCATGTCCAGAAAGGAAAGGATGACGGGAAGGGACAGGTGCAAATTGAACCAACCTTTGACCAGGACAAAAACGGCCTCACAGTAGAAGGAAGGATTGTCTTTTCAATAAGAACTGCTGCCAGCCCTGGGGAACTGAACACACACACACACACACACACACACACACACACACACAATCCATCCATCTAGTTAGAGAAATGACGCATGCTCCACAATTTAACTCAGAGTGGGATGCCTGCTCATCAACCCCAATGCCATAGGTTATTGAAGACTAGAATGGGAAGAAAGGGCTAGACCTATCTCCTCCCCACTTCTCAGGGCTCTCCAGGGCCAAGGGCAGACGGGCCTCGGGGAAACTCCACACAGTTCCTCTTGTCAACCCTGCCACCTGCTTCCTGCCTCTGCCACAGCTCGCAGAAGCCATTAGCCATTCATTTAGTGCCTAATCCTCTAATCCAACTGCTTGTTGATTTGCCGAGTGAGAAATATGCAGAGACACAAGCTACTTGTTCCCTGAGCTCCTTCCATCTGGTGCGAAGGCAACAGCTGGGGAAGAGGCTTTGGGTTGTTTGGTCCTCCGGGCCAGGAAATCCCAGAGCGATCCTGGGAGGTGACTTCCCCATGTGGACTCTTATGGTGCGGGGGTTCCTCTCAGAGCAGTGCCTCAGGAGATCGGGACCCTGAACAGTTCTGAGAGTGTTGAGAAATGCGGCAGGATGTCTCTGCGTTGATTAAACGGAGTGGAGTGTCACTCTGAGCTCAAATACCGCATTTGCCCAGCAAGAGTTTACTGAGCATCTACTGCAGGCCAGACACTATTTGAGTTGCTTGGGAGAGACATCAAGGTAAAAGCAGATTTTAATCCAGGGCTTGGTGTGAAAGGGGGTGCAGGGAAGAGGAGGGGGGGCTGCTGTGTGCCTCAGTGGTCCTGATTTTCTGTTGCTTTAGCAGCTCACCCAGCCCCTTGCAGGGCCCTCTTGTCGATACTTCCTCCTCCTCTTCCTCCTCAGTTCACACCTGGGTAGAAAGCGTGGTAGTAAAGCACACGCTTCACACTTTAGTGGCTCTGAGTTCAACCCCGGCACCAAGGAAACAGGAACAAGGAAACAGGTAGGACTTGGTTACTTGGCTCAGGCTGAGAAAAGTGACTGAAAATACGGGCCCGCCCCCGTGGAAGCTTGAGAAAGACTCAGTTAAACACGGTGGCTTCCTTCCCTTCGCTGGTCATCTCCACGGTCCCTCTTGTCCTACCCCAGCTTCCTTCCACCTGCTCCCTGCTCCAAAGGCTGAGCCCTGCGCATCCGGCCATGAGCTTCCGTGACTCGCCCCCCCCCCACCACCCCTCTCTGGTTGGGTTGAACCCATGGTAGCCAGGAAGAGGAGGGAAGGAGCTCAAGATGTTATCTCTCCAGTTCCTGCTTCCAGCACTCCGCTGGACCTGCCATACTTCTCAAAGGAGCGTCTCAAATGAGCTGGCCCCACCCTGCTCTCCGAAACCCTTTGGGGGGCACAGAGAGTGACTACCTGACATCTGCTAGTCCCAGATCACACTCTGTGCCTGAGGCTCCTGTCATCCTGGCCACACCCTTGCAATAGTCTTTCTTAATCAATCCTCAGATGGTTCTCTCGCGCACACGCTGAGTTCTGACGGCATCCTGTAGAGGCCTGCTCCCCTCCCTGGATCCCAATGAGCCCTTTGTGAAGATGCTAAACTTGAGGTGTCAAACCCCCTTCCTCAAGCCGTGATTCTGGCTTCAGGACCCACACCACCCAATCTTCCTATGCTCTGATATTTGGGAGAATTGCTATCTTGAATAAAAATACTCAAGGGGTTTCTCTTGAAAAACTAACAACTCCAGGGGGCACAGAGAGTACAGTGGTATTGGACGCTTGCCTTGCACACCATTGATCTAGGTTTGATCTCTGGGACCCCATATGGTCCAGTGCAGAGTCTGGAGTAAGCCCTGAGCACAGCCGACTGTGGTTCAAAAAGTATATAGGATGGAAACTAATAATTCCCCCCCCCCCAACACAGAATATGGAGCGGGACCAGGAACCTCCTTCTCCACAGTCCCCACCCCTCCCTGCTGTCTCTCCAAGGCTGAGTGCACTCCAGCAGGCATTCATCATCATCCTTGTTTTGTTTTTCTTCGAGTCAAGAGGGAAATTAAATTTTTTTTGTTCCCAAGTTCAGCTAAAATTAGGAAAATAATTATGTATACAGATAGAACAACGTCTATATGGAAATGTTTTTTTTCCCCTTAAAGTAAAAGTAAATTAAGTACACAAACTTGCTCATTTTTTAAAAAAAAGAATGGCATAATAGGTGCTAGACTAGGATAGTTGGGGAATGGAGCAAGATAAGGTTTCTTTGCTGAAATGGAAAAAGGTCCAACATTTATGATACTGATCCTCTGCCTGCCAGATTCTCTTTTATTGCCTTTTGAACCTACCTAAGCTCTTGGTTGGCTTTGAACTAGAGCTTGAACTAAATCTGCCTTCAAGTTTTCGAATGGAAGCTCAGAACGAGCCAGAGAAACTGAATTCAGGCTGAATTAGGCTGAGGTGGGCCAAGTGGGTTTTAGAATGTGACTCTGAGTGCCATATTTCTCAACTCTCCCTCCTGTGAGCTGGAGCCTCCCTACAATACAGATTCCTAGAAGAAGGAAACACTGGGGCTTGGAAAGATAGTACAGTGGGTAGGGCACTTAACTTGCATGCAACCAACCCATGTTCAATCCCTGGTACTGTATATGATTCCCTAAGGACCACCTGAGTCATTTCTGAGCACAGAACCAGAAGTAATCCCTGAGAACCACTAGGTATAACCCTAAAAACAAAAGGAGAAGGAGGAGGAGGAGGAGGAGGAGGAGGAGGAGGAGGAGGAGGAGGAGGAAAAGGAGGAGGAGGAGGAGGGGGAGGAAGAGGAGGAGGGGGGAGGGGGAGGAGGAAGAGGAGGGGGAGGGGGAGGAGGAGGAAGAGGAAGAGAAGGAGAAGGAGGAGGAGGAGAAGGAGGAGGAGGAGGAGGGGGAGGAGGAGGAAGAGGAAGAGAAGGAGAAGGAGGAGGAGGAGAAGGAGGAGGAGGAGGAGAAGAAGGAGAAGGAAGAAGAGAAGAAGAAGAAGAAAGAAAGAAGGAAGGAGGAGGAGAAGAGGAGAAGAGGAGGAGGAGGAGGAGAAGGAGGAGGAGGAGAAGGAGGAGGAGGAGGAGAAGGAGAAGGAGAAGGAGAAGGAGGAGGAGAAGGAGGAGGAGGAGGAGAAGGAGGAGAAGGAGGAGAAGGAGGAGGAGGAGGAGAAGGAGAAGGAGAAGGAGGTAGAGCAGGAGAAGGAGAAGGAGAATGAGGAAGAGCAGGAGAAGGAGAAGGAGGAAGAACAGGAGAAGGAGAAGGAGAAGGAGAAGGAGAAGAAGAAGAAGAAGAAGAAGAAGAAGAAGAAGAAGAAGAAGAAGAAGAAGAGAAGAAGAAGAAGAAGAAGAAGAAGAGAAGAGAGAAGAAGAAGAAGAAGAGGAGGAGGAGGAGGAGGAGGAGGAGGAGGAGGAGGGAGGAGGAGGAGGAGGAGGAGGGGGAGGAGGGGGAGGAGGAGGGGGAGGAGGGGGGGGAGGAGGAGGAGGAGGAGAGGGAGAGGGGGAGGGGGGAGGAGGAGGAGGGGGAGGGGGAGGAGGAGGAGGGGGAGGGGGGAGGGGGAGGGAGAGGAGGAGAAAAGAAGAAGAGGAGAAGAAAAGTTGGGCCCAACCTAGAAAAGTCCATCTGCAAAGGTAATAGAGAAGATGGATGGGGTTTTACTCGACATACACATGACTTCTTTTCTTTCAGTCACTTTCATTTCTGCCTTTCAGGAACTGGGCCCAACATTCACTGCATTCTCATAGATTCTCTCTCTTAAGTATTGCCAAGAATTCTATGCAGCAGCTACTGCGACTCTCTTGTGGGAGATAGAGAAATTGTGAATCAAAGAACTGAAGTCTTTTGGCCCACACAAGCAGCCCCTACTTGACAGGGGTGGAACCTCATTTCCTGATATTACCGGAGTCAAAGCTTGAAACAATTTCTAAGCCGGCTGGGCATGTCTCACTATTTCCCTGATGTCTCCTTCGCTTTCTTTAATTGGTCACACAGCTCGCACTCACCTTCCACAGTGCTGCAGAGGGTGGCGATGAACCAGCTATGACGCTCTGCTTCCCTCACTGGGGTGTCTTCAGGTGACTCCCCAGTATTTTGCTCTAATGGAACACACTAGGGTGACTACCTCCCGCTACCCATCCTGTATTTACATACTTTAGCAAAGAGCTCTATAAAGTAAATTACAAGACCTGGAATTACCTTTTCAATGATATCTATAATTTAATTTCAGAGACCTACTGCCAGATTTTCCTCTAAAGCTCTTGGACCCACTCACAGTTCCCACCAACGGGAATGCCTGTTTCGTAAAAAACCTCATCAATAATGCACACTATTATGAATCTTTCATCCTTGCCAGACTAAGTGGGAAAAAAAATGATAGATTGCCATTTCATTTGCATTTATTGCTATTTGTTTACTGGGTCCCTAGATTTGTCTCTAGAACCCTCTTTGGTCCATGGTGTGGGGGCAGGGAGGGGGTGTTAACCTTGATTGTGGGATACTGGAAAACTAGCCTCACGTGAGGTCAAGAGCGGCAGGGAGGGAGGAGGACAGGGAGCTCCGATAGGGTCTGTGGTCCAAAGAGAAGGTTGCTGCTTAAAGATGCAGGTACATGGAGCAATGACAATGGAATCATTCCCAAGCCCTCGCCTGATGAGTTACAGGAAGAACTGGCAGGCAGGGCTCTAGCCAGAGGTCCAGACAGAGAGCAAGTACCCTTGGGTAACAGTTTCTCCAGCTCATGTTGCCTTCCTAACTTCCTGATCTGCAGGGGAGGGGCCACGGCACAACAGCTTTGGGAAACACAGCCTAGACAAAGCCCGGGGGTCAATGGACAAGGCTAGAGCTGCAGAAAGGAAGCCCGTCTCTGAAGATGCGAGTGTGTGAGCCCCGAGACAGACACCGGTAGAGAGACTGCAAGCACACACCCGTGTCTTCCAAGTGAAGAGTGTCGAAGCCAGAAACTGGCAGAAAGGGAAGAGAGCAATGATGGGAACCCCCATCCATCCTGAGAACAAGTAGGGATGCCCTGTCCTCGGCAGAGGCAAGCCCCTACTTGCTAAAACACAGATACACGGCATCAGTGGATGATGCCCGGGTAGCAGCACTTCCAGAAGGAACCTGGCAATGACTCCGTGGCAGCGCTTCTGCCTTGCAGACAGGAGGTCAAGTTCAATTTCCCAGCGCTGCCTCACGCCAGAGGCTCTGTCACTTGTGATCCCCGGTGCGCCAGCTGATTATGCCGGCACTGCAGCCTGATGTGTAGAATGGTGGGACATAGAATTTTTCTTTTTTCAAAGTAGAAAAAAGATACATATTTATTTTGAATGTTAGATTGAGATTCTGCTTGCAGTGCTACTCATAACGGTTCCTCCTGCACATCATTCCAACATCCATCACTCGTGTATCCCCCTCCCTGTGTCAGGGACCCCCAGACTCCTCCCTCCTAAGTCCTCTCTGACTCCATTGTGTTTGCCCACTATGTTGCCTTCCACCTTTGTTGCTCCCATGCTGTGTATCGTTTAAGTTCCACGTAGGAGAGAGGAAAAATATCATTTTTCAAAAAAAAAAAAAAAGAGAATAGAAGGCAATCTCCAGAGAAGGGGCTGCAAAGGGCGCGGTGCCACAAGCGCTGTCGGTAATTCCTATCAGCTGGGAAGCAGGAAAATGGTCCAGGATGATGCTCCTGGGGGGGGGCACACAGAAAATACCCCCAAAGGTTAAACATAATCTCCCAGAGCACCATCTAGAAAGAGTTTAGTCTCGGGGGCCAAGAGGCCGGCATTCGCTTCGCTGGCACTTGGTTGATTGGGGGCCCTCATGGTGACTGTCCTGGGGACCTCTGGCTACTTTCTCAGTTCCCAAGCCTGTCAGAGAAGCAGAGTCCCCCGATCCACAAGCCGACTTTCAACTCCCCAAACCGGAACGCTGCAGATGCCCCGTCCTCAGCTCTGAGAGAGGCTGGTAGATGTGCTTAGCGCAGATCCTCTGCTCAGAGAGAAATCGGGCAGGATCACTGTGAGACCAGTCAAGAGGCCTCAGGGATTTCTGCTTCAGTAGACTTAGACGTTAGAACTGGAGCGAGAGCACAGCAGGTAGGGTGTTTGCCTTGCAGGCAGCTGACCCGGGTTCGACTCCTTTGTCCCTCTCGGAGAGCCTGGCAAGTTACCAAGAGTATCTCACCTGCGCGGCAGAGCCTGGCAAGCTCCCCATGGCATATTCAATATGCCAAAAACAGTAACAACGAGTCTCACAATGGAGACGTTACTGGTGCCCGCTCGAGCAAATCGATGAACAACGGGATGATAGTGCTACAGTGCTACAAACTTAAAAGTTAGAATCTCTCCCAGGGAAGTGAGTCCATGTCCTGTATTAAGACAGAGGTGGGCAGCAGAAGAGCAGTATTTCAGAATGACAGGGGGGAACTGAATGTGTCTGTGTCTGCAGATGAATGTTTGCAGGTAAATACATGTGTATGCATACCTTGTGTATCACTGTATCACTGTCATCCCGTTGTTCATCAATTTACTTGAGCAAGCACCAGTAACATCTCCATTCATCCCAGCCCTGAGATTTTAGCAGCCTCTCCTTACTCGTCTTTCCCAATGATTGGAGGCTCTTTCAGGGTCAGGGGAATGAAACCTGTTATTGTTACTGTTTTGGGCATATAGAATATGCCACGGGGAGCTTGCCAGGCTCTGCCGTGCATACTCTTGGTAGCTTGCTGGGCTCTCCGAGAGGTGCATATATGTGTGTGCATATATATGTATATATATATATATATATGTGTGTGTGTGTGTGTGTGTACATATATCCCTCTTTGATGCTGTGTCCTGTGGACACAAAGCAGCCATGCCATACCCAGGAATATGTTCACTGATGCATGAGGCTCGGCCTGAACATGTGGAAAGTCACTTGGAGCATGGCGGCAGTTGGGTAGTGGTCCGCTGCCAGGGCTGGGTCCCTTGGGGCAGGGAGGGCTCTCACTCACCCTCCTCTGGGGCACCCGAGTGGAAACAGGCTGGCACGGGGTCCGGTGGCATGGTTATGGGGGCCTCATTTTATGCTCCCTTCCGGGAGAAGCAGCCGTGAGTCCTGGAGAGTGGCCCATGAGGAGAATATCTGGCGTCGGCAGGAGGTGGCTTATGGGTGTGACCCCTGGGTTGCCGGGGATTGGGGGAAGCAGGCAGAGGATCTCTGCTCCCAGGTCCTGTTGAGCCCAGAGTCCAAGATCACAAAGTTCTGCATTACCTGGGTTCCGTGGGAATTCACTCATGTGTGAGGCTCGGCCCGAGCGTGTGGAAAGCGGCCTGGAGTGTGGCAGCAGTTGGGTATACCTTGTGCATATGTGGTGTGTACATGGGTATTTATATACTTTATGAGTACATGCCTATGTATGTTGTATATATGTCTATATGTGTGTGTGCATGTGTGTATGTGTACATATGTATGTGTGCCTATGTATAGATGTCTCAGTGTTATACTGTGTGTGTCCACATGTGCATGTATGTATATGTGTGGCTGTGTATGTGCTATATGGGGGATTCCCCAGCCATCATTATATTCCTTGGGTTTACCTTGCGTAGGTAAGTTATTGATTTCCCACCATTATGCTACAAACGAAGCACAACAGAGTCCTTAGCTCTTAGCAGATTTGCTCTTTCTCTTGCATTTTCATATTTCCAAATTTTGATTTCCGTCGTTTTCCTGACTGTGTTCTCTCTCGTCTAGCCCCACTCCCTTTCCCTCCACCCATAACCCATCCTGTTGTTAAGCTCCATCTGTGGTGCTTTCTGGGCACCTGCTTTAACTGTTCTAGCTGCAATCCTGTCCTCCACACTTGGCCTGTCCACTCTCGCACACAGACGCTAGGACTGCTGGCACAATAAATGCCTCGAGACTGCTCTCGCCCCTGTCCTCTCTTTGGGAGCCAGCTTGCCAGTTAAGGGGGGACGATTCCCCCACCCGACCCAGCTTTGCCAAGGTGCTCTGCAGTCTGCTGCACCACCTCCCCCATCCACGCCTGGCTCTGTCCAGCTTCTCCCCTTGGCCAGCATCGAGGTGGAAGATGAGATCTCGTTGCTGTCCCTAACTTGCATGTCTCTTATTACCAATGAATTTGTGCAGCTCCCTGCTGGTCCGTCTCTGAGATTTTGAACATCTTTCTCCACGGGATCAGAAGCAAACAGACTTCCCCTCCTGAAGCATCATTTCAGAGCATGGGCCATGCGGCCTCTGCCCTGGAGTCAAGGACTGAAGGAGAGGTGGGCGGGCACCGGGATTATCTCTCACTGGTTTCCTGCCGCAGAGAGGCAGATTCCTTTGTTGCTTGCCTGCCGTCCGTTCCTTCTAGCAGCACAAAGCTTCATGGCATCGTCCAGGCCCTAGCACCAAACCACTTGCCCTGACCAATTTCATGCTCCGCAGCTTGATTTGTTCCCTGACTCAATTTCCCAAGTATAGCCTTGCCTTGTCTCGAAGACCTGATTGTGACCTCCAAATACCATCCCATTGGGGTGAGAATGTTAATGCGTGAATTGGATGGGGGGTAAGGGGATTTTTTTTTTAATTCAGTTCTTTGCAGTTCCTGAGCCAGGAGCACCCAGGGAAATCAGTGGAAAGCTACTGGACCAAGGCTCCAGACCTCCAAACCTCAGCAAGGACAGAGAGAGAAATGTAGGGACTCTCGACAATGGGTGTGTGTCGTTTCTCTCAAGATCAAGACTCTGGGGCACTCCGCTCTGGGGCACTCTGCCTCAGTCTACCTAGATCCTATAGACAGAATTCGGGTGATTGAGCTCTTACACAAACTGAAAACCGTCCACCCTCCATATCATATTAAACACCTCAACCCATTTGAATGGACCTTAACCTTTTGGGGAAAGGGTTGAGTCCATTGGGCCTCAGTTTCCTTTTACTGAGGCAGCTGAGACAGTGAAACCTGATCGGAACTAGTGAATCATGAGTGAACCAAGAAGAATGCTTCCGGAGTCACTAGTGGCCTTTGTGCATCTAATAAACAGGCTCTGCTCTGGTTATAAAAGCTTGGGCAATAGGTATAACCCACAAGGATCAGTTGGCTCAAGAATCTTATCCTTCTAAGAGCGAGTATCCTTCCCTTCCCTTTCTCCCAAGGAGACTCCAGTGAGATTCCCATAGGAACATGAGCAAGAGCAACAGTTGCAGTCACCAGACAGATCTTTCCTCCTCCCCCCACCCCCTGCCTCGGTTTCCACCTGATTATGTCTGCTGTCTGTCAGGATGATTGAAGAGTCTCTCCCCAACCCATGCTCTCCTTGATGTCTTTTTTTGGGGCGGGGGTCACACCCAGCGATGCAAAGGAGTTACTCCTGGCTCTGCACTCAGGAATTACTCTTGGCAGTGCTCAGGGGACCATATAGGATGCCGGGGATCAAACCCAGGTTGGCTGTGTGCAAGGCAAATGCCCTACCTGCTGTTCTATAATTTTAGCCCTTCTCCTTGTTGTTTTTACAGGCCCCCCCCAACTGAGAGTTCCAGGATGGCACAGGGTTCTTTGAGTAACAGAAGAGGGAAAAGGTCCTTCTTTCTGATTCTGCACTATATTATTTTATCCAAAAACTCAGAGAAAATAAGCTTAGGTCTAGTATTCCACCAACCGTATGTCCACATTCCATCACCTCATGAATCAGATTCCTAATTTTGGAGCAAGAGACTTACTTTGACTCCTTCCAACCTGTTCCTTCCTCTGACCCTTTCCCCCTACCAAACTCCTTCTCATTCCTCCACTTTAAAATAGCATGCTTCTATGAACGTTAACTGACATCGAAAGATGGGCACATGGCAGGGTAGAGAATGGCCAAGGAAAGAGTGAGTACTTTTCTCTATTTGCATCAGTTAGTAAAACTTCCCCATTACAAGTATAATTTCAGTCTCTTTCTTATTGCTCATTACCTCCAGGTAATTTTCTTTTCTTAATTGATGTATGTTCCTGACAAAGTGCCATTGTAACTTCTCTACAGTTCAGTATTCAGGTTCTCTGAGCTGGTAGGAATGAATATCAAATGTAGAGACCCAACCTTGCATAGTACCATCGAGAGGAATATATGGTGAGTTTGGGCAACTTTTACTCCACCTCATAACACAGCCTATGTCTTTGGCTCTGTTTGCTTCACACCTAGTTGCTTTATTTGTTCTAAGTAAACGCCAAACGATACCCAATTCTGTAGCTTCCACTGCTGACTCAAATGTTTCCCATGGCCCCCACAATGTTTATTGCCCAGAAAGACAATACAGGTAAATTCCTATCAAATTTAGGCTGTACTTGGTCACGAGCAATAGCTTTATCTTCTGGCTTAAGAAATCAGTAGACTTGTGTTCACCTTGGGGAAAGATCTAGCTTCATCCACACTATTTTTCTTCACTCCATGTGAGGAAGAAATAATCATTAAGGCAGCATGAGACCATCTCATACCAACAAAATGATCTCCAAGAGAATGTAGATCTTGGTGCCCACTTGACAACTTACTGATGTGCTAGCCAATTAATCTATACCCCATCCACCTGTGGTGTCTATTGAATCTTCTTTTCTGTGATCATATCCCCCACTGTCTTTCTCTCACAGCAACCACATCCTTGGGGTTTCTCCTCTAGCATTGGTTTGGACCCACAGACTTAATAATTTTTTCTTTGCCTCAAGCAGCTATATTCTACTTTCCTTAGACTTCCTTCACACTAAGCATGCTCTTTATTCAGGCAGCCAAGTGTGCCAAAAGTCTACCAAGTCTCCCATATAAAGATTTGATTGGCCATGTGGAATTAGCTTAATTCAGAAAATCAAGCTTTACCTAATTCGAAGGGTGTCCAATGATCAGCAACACCAGCTCTATAATCCTAAACTCCCTCTTACACACTGGAACTGACTTATGCTTACCTAAAATGGCCAGGGGCCCTTTCTCCTAATAGAGAAGGTACATGAGGTTTTACAACTAGACTTTGGTCTGTCAAGTTTATCAACAAAGCATTTTATTTTAGAAAGTGAATTATTCATAAAGATTCTTCTTTAACAATCACTGTATCACAGTATCACGGT